>NC_056733.1:124460635-124760635 GCF_019279795.1 Protopterus annectens | reverse complement strand
CTATGTAGCATTTGGGCCAGTGCCTGTGATTTTAGTAATCTACTGACCACTCTCTCTAAATCATGGTCAGAAAGCCTGGATGACCTTGAAGATCGGCTCCGATGGCTCCGTTCGAGAGGAGAGCGAAGCCGAGCCGAGTATCGGCTCCAAGGAAGGGGACCTAGACCTCTTCCTCGAAGGAACCATCGGAGCCGATGAAACCACAGAAACTGTCGGAGCCAACAACTTATCGGCACTGACAGGTAGCTTCGATGCATCGGCTCCAGCCGGAGCCGATAAAGACATAAAAGTAAGAGTGTCGGAGCCGATCGGAGCCGACACCGATGCCTGAGCCACATGGTGGTCGGAACCGATCGGAGCCGACACCGAAGTGGTCGAACCAGAATCGGCACCGATAGCCATCGGTGCCGAAGGTTTGTGTAAACCAGAATCGGCTCCAGCCGGAGCCGATCTCGACTCTGAAAGAGTCGGAGCCGAGGCCACAGGCTTGGACACAGAAGCCTGGGCCTTGGAAGACTTTGAAGTCTTAGATGGAGCCGACTTGGCCGGAGAGCCCTCCGGCTTAAGAAGGCCCCTCAAAATCAATTTATTTCTTCTCTCCTGCAGGACTCTCTGGCTAAAAGAGTGACATATAGCACAGGAGTCCTGCAGGTGAAGAGGCCCCAGGCAGTAAAGGCAAAAAGTGTGACCGTCTGTCAGAGACATCTTCTGACAGCACGAGTCACACTTCTTAAAGCCTGAGACCCTTTCCTTAGACATGGTGAATAATACACACACACAACACCAGTCCAAGAAATTAAATTATATATCCCAAAAAACTATCAATAACACACACACACACACCCTAACAAGGGGGGGGGGGATGGGATGGGAGAAGTCTGACTAAAAGTTTTAAGGAGACAGGTAAATTCTAGTCAGAAAGGGACTACAACTGTGTTAAAACTATAAATTTTAAAGTTTTAGAAGAAAAAGGGGCAAAAATAGTAATGTAAAAATCACTTACCAGGAGCTGGTAAAAGGAGGACCTCATCAGCGAAGCGGCAAACGAGATCTGGGTACTTACCGCCTTGCATCATGGGATATGGGGCTGCCTCGAGCTGGTAAAAGTGACTCTCGAGCTTAGCAAGTGCCGAGTCGGAGCCGAGGATCGGCTCCGAACCCATCAAGCAAGAATGAAGGCGAGATTGACAACTTAACATTGGTTTGTCTACCAGAGCAGAAATGAATTTAGAAGGCCTCCTAGGGGTAGGTTCCACCGAGTCAGGAGCCGCCCATGCCTTTCTGGCCACTATGTCCATCAGTGGGTCGAAAGGGGGGGGCACCCAGGAGGTGGAATGGCGAGATCCAAAAGCGTCAAGGTAAACCGACTCGTCCTCGGAAGGTTTGAGGGTGGACCAATTTCCCCTCTGTCTCAGGATTTCTAGGATGTCTGAAAATGAGACATCCTCAGAGGGGGATCTTGGGGAACCCTCCGACTCACCCAAGTCGGTGTCAGAAGTGATAGACTCAGGGGAGTCTACGTGCTTCCTCTTGCACTTTCTTTTCCTAGGGGGTTCCCCTGAAGCATCAGGGGAGGCCTCGGACAAAGGAGAGACACCCAAAGTGGGTACCTAAAGCTTTGGATCTCCGATATCGGTTGCAAGAGGATGGCCAGAGACTGTAACAGGCACTGTAGAGGGAGGAGCTGAAGGAACCAACCTTGGAGCAGACACCGGATCTAGCACGTTCCTCATCACCTCAAAAGCTCCCCTATGATGCACAGAAGCAAGTCCTGGTTCTGAGGATACCAGGACTGCTCCCGGCACCGATAGAGAAGGCTCCGAGGCTGATGTTGGGGCCGAATTAACCAGCGCCCACGCTCCGAGAGGAAGAACGGGGTCGGACAAGGGTCCGATGCCACTCGCCCCCTCGGAGCCGATGAGGGAGTCTCGGCACCCGGATCCCTCCACGGACGGGGCCAATGAAGAGATTGGAGCCGACGACGCCGGGGCCGAAGGTGGCAGTATTGGCTCCGACGTGGGCAAGGTCCCGGTTTTGATAAACTCCGGCTCCGAACTCAGTTGAAGAGTCGGAGGAGGAATCAAAATTGGTACCGAAGGAGCCACAGTCTGATGAGATGGGCTTTGGAGCATTTGGGCCAGTGCCTGAGACTTGAGGAGTCTGCTAACCACCCTCTCAAGATCATGGTCGGAAAGCCTGGAAGACCTAGAGGAATGAGTCCTATGGCTCCGCTCCGATAGTAAGGGTGATCCTGGAGCCGAATGGACAGATTCTATGGAGGGTGACCTAGAGCGCTTGCGCGCTGTTGTCGGCTCCGATAAGGGTTTCGGAGCGGAAGGAGTCTTGCTCGCATCGGCTCAGTCTCGAGCCGATGTCGAAGCAGTATCGGTTCCACCAGCCGTCGACTCAGAAGCTGGAGCCGAGGGTTTGGCGGGCTTGGAAGGCTTCCCCGAGCTGGACTTAGCTGGGCAATCTTCAGACTTTAATAAGCCCCTCAAGATCAATTTATTGTGGCGCTCCTGCAGGACTCTTGGGCTAAAACTGTGGCAAACGGAACAAGAGTCCTGCAGGTGCAAGGGTCCTAAACAATAAACACAAGAAGTGTGACTGTCTGTCAGAGACATTTTCTGACAGCACGAGTCACACTTCTTGAACCCTGAAACCTTTGTGTCCTTAGACATAATGATAGGACACTAACAACTAGTAGTCAGCACTCACACTCTCACTCAACCCTTTAAAGAAAGAGACTGACTAACAAACACAACCACACACACTAAAGAATCTATAGAAAAACTAAGGCCTACAGGCCCGAAAGTTTGACTAAGAAAAGGGGTGGGAAAGGGCTTACTAACAACTTTTTCTAAGGGGTTTAGTGTGAAACTACAGTAGAAAGGTAATGATAGAAAAAAAAAACTAGGTGAAAAACTAAGAATTTCCACAAAAGAGTTCTTTACTGACCTGAGCCGGTAAAAACGCAACCTCGCAGCGAAGCAACAAACGAGATCTGGGGAGTTAGCGCATGGTATTGTGGGATATAGGGCTGCCTCAAGCCGGTAAAAATAGCTCTCAAGCTATAGTATAGGCCGAGTCGGAGCCGAGGATCGGCTCTGAACCCATCCAGCAAGAATGAAGGCGAGAATGACAACTTAACATTTGTAATTATGTTCAAAGAAAGACTGAGCTATGCAAGCAGGATTAATGCAGGCAGCCTCTCCTTCTTCTTCTTTCGGCTTTTCTCGGCTACAGATCACCACAGTGGATCACCTTGTCCGCTCATGATTGGCAGTGGAATTTTACAGTGTCGAGTTGCCAGCCCAGCATCCAACCTTCCACAGAAGGCACACGCACTCATCCCTAGGGCCAATTTAGAGTGTCCAATCCACCTACAGCATGTCTTTGTGATGTGAGAGGAAACCGGACTATTATCACCAAATCTGCAAAGATGTGAGACTACTGTTTTTGTTTTCTACAAGCCTCCCCTGCTTGATGATTTGATAAGCCAATAATACAACAAGAAGAAGAAAAACACATTTGTTTACTTTCTGCATGGAATGGCGATCCCTTTACTTAAACCCATGACAATACAGAAAACTGCAGATGACAAATGGAATGAATGTGGCAAAGTGCAATATCAAATCTGTGGAACCATCTCTACTCTACAATAAGCAAATAAGAAGGCCATCTACATGACTGGTAACCCGGTCTCATTCTATTTGAGTGGTGGTAACATAGCACAGTGGATTACAACTATGACCTGCTAACAAATTTCATTCTGTATTTCTGTGTTCAATACCCTCAGACTGGAAAACTGTGTGACTTAATACATAACCAGTGCTCCTAAGTCATCCTTGAAAATTGACTTGGAAAAGGTACGCAGTAGGGCCTACCATTTTAGGAACAATACACTTAGCAAATATTCTACACAACCACTGAATGCATCTGCCCTCATATTTTTGAAACAAGTGAAGTAGGGAGTGAAGCACAACTGTCTGAAATATTCTGAGCTATACATGGGTATTGTGGACCAGAACAAGATGAAGATCTGCTACTACCTTGAGAATAAGGAAAAAAATCAGAAGGAAGTGCCTTTATCTTCTGTTGGGACTTGACTTGATCTGTATGCTGCTTTCACTATAGAGCTCTAACCTCCTGTAAAAAAAGGATAAGTGTTCCTTCTTGGGAATTTGGGTGGGAGGTGGTAGATTGCTTAGTGGAAAGGAAAGGGAAAACAGCGTTATGTTATGGCTATATTCCAAAACCTGTTGGATCCAGTTATCTAATGGGAAGATTTTCCATTTACATGGAGCAAAAGTATTGCAAGTCAGACAAAATGCTGCTGTTACCACAGATCAAGGGTATTTGAGAACTGCTCCTCTGATGTACATACTTGGTTGCAGTTTAATGCTCAGCCCCATCATTCTGAGTCAACAAAAATTCTTCTTCTTTTACTAATGACAATAAATTTGTGGCCTACAATGTGAATTTGTATGGTATACCTTGTGGAGAAACTATTTCCTCAGCTGAACTGCCTACATCTAAAGAAAGAGGGCACATAAACTAGTGATCAAGATACATGAATAACCCCAGTTTCAGTACTAGATAAGACTAATATGTAATTCAGTATGCACAAATTAGATGCAGTTTACATTCACTCTAATGCCTGAAATTTCCAATCCCATCATGGCAACTCAACAACCAAAAATAAAATGACAGACTATATATGCCATTCAGATATCCCAAAACATCAGCTCTAAGCAAAACTGTCATGTACACCTTGTACTAAAATTTACCAGGAACTTTGCAAAGATGTATCAGCAATAACTAGTGGCACTAAAACAGTTAAAATGTCCTTCTTGGACCTCTTTGTGTCTATAATCAAAATTGTCAAAAATACTAATCTGCAATACACTCCAAGTAAGCCACAATAAAATGGGACAGATTTGTGCAAATTACTTTGCATCAGTACAATGACAGCATGTAACATTTATGTACAATTAATTACAGGTCAGAATCAAGACTGGATACAATAATGTTATAACATCAAGTTATCTTATAAGCACCTTCCTAACAGTGCTCATTATAGCAGATGTGGAAGGTGAGGAACATGCTGTTATAGGGAGGAAGCTATACAACCACTTAAAAATGCATTAACAGTGATTACACTGGAAGATTAAATCAATGACATTCCAATGGAGCAATATTACTCCTTACAAAATTGTCATCACTATGCTATTTCTATGCACCAGGAACTAAAACCTTCCTCAGGTGATGTACAGCATTTGGCAGCTACTCTGCTACATTTTGTTCCACTCAATTACTACATAGTGGACTACTCCTCGCCTGCCTCTGTACTTTTATTTAGTGGTATAGCTTAGCTACTTTTCCAGCCTTATGCATTATATGACAATGTATTATTGTAATGCATCATAAAATACAATTTTTTTCATATTCTACTTTTATGCATTACGTAATCACTTTATTTTCAGACAAATCAGACTAAGCCTGTAAGCAGCAACTATAGTTCAGATGTACATTTAATGTATGCATCCATAACAGCCTGCCTTTGTTTATCTTGTGCACATGGCTTACTGCTGAGACTACTGCAATTATACATAAATGCTACATTTTGTTGCACTCAATTACTACATAGTGGACTACTCCTAGCCTGCCTCTGTACTTTTATTTAGTGGTATAGCTTAGCTACTTTTCCAGCCTTATGCATTATATGACAATGTATTATTATAATGCATCATAAAATACAATTTTTTTCATATTCTACTTACGTAATCACTGTATTTTCATACAAATCAGACTAAGCCTGTAAGCAGCAACTATAGTTCAGATGTACATTTAATGTATGCATCCATAACAGCCTGCCTTTGTTTATCTTGTGCACATGGCTTACTGCTGAGACTACTGCAATTATACATAAATGTTCCACCACAGTTCACACCACAAACCCAGCCATACTCCATGACTGATAATATATTACGTGGGTTCCTGTTGCATGATGGAATGATCACGGTGGCGAACACTCAAAAGAGCGAAAATGCCGCACATCGAATTGCTTTTTGTGGGATCACAGTACAGTGAAGATTGGAATATTTGCCCTTTCCTCCCTGTAATGCGATCTGAGAGTTGGTATATATATATATATATATATATTTAGTGGGGGGTGTGGGGGAATTGTTTCAATGTGTGGCGGTTTCACTCTTGTGAACATTCGCTATTGTGATCATTCAATCACGTAATAGGAACCCTATTACGTCTTACACACACACAGACACACACACACACACACACACACACACACACACACACACACACACACAGACTTCCTTCTCATAAACAGTTCCCTCACAGGCAGCATAAATGGCTCAGCAAATACCTCCAACAATTCCCCTGTAGGCAGCATAAGCGGCTCAGCAAATACCTCCAGCAACGAAACCACTCCAATTCCCTCACAGGCAGCATAAACGGCTCAGCAAATACCTCCAGCAATGGAACCATTCCAATTCCCTCTCAGGCAGCATAAACAGAACCACTCCAATTCCCTCTCAGGCTCATACCTCCAGCTTTGTCACATGCAGCATAAAGTTCCTGGAACTATCATTCCTTTGTGGCCGGAAATGTACACATGAGCTAGCTAGCTATATTCCGACAGGCTGTTTCACGGAGCTGACATCATGCACGTGATGACATCAGCTCAAAACAGGCAGAAATAAAACACTGGGAAATTAAGGGGTGCCACTCAGAAATCATTGCACCCCATTATTTGGACCCCAAAACTCTGTAAAAAACCCAGTAATTCGATACATTTGGGAGTTTATGGATTGCATCTTTACTACTACAGGTCTTGGCTGCTTTCTCAAGGTTTGGAACGTACATCCTTTCATTTAACAAACTCTACTGTGGAACACCAGTTCAGTTGCTTATTTGTGCTTTCATAAAATTAATGCAGTCTGTTCCTACTAGTTTCACTGGTACAGCAGATCTCATATTCGGCCAGCTTTTTCTTCATTCCAACCTCTGAGTTTTGCAGTTTTATCAGATCATCTGACTGGCTAGTTAAACTTTGTTTTTTTCCAGCCTTTTCTTATTTGACTTGATATATTCGTACAGTGTTTCATTTATTTTAATCATCTCTGAGTAAATTTGATATATTCTTTCCTCTAAATTACTGGAAGCCATCTCTTGATCCAAAGCTGAAGCCTGAACTGCTTTTTACTGAACAGTTGCAGAATCTTTCCCAGACAGTGTTTTCTCTTCATCTTTTCTGGTTAATCTTCTTTCAGGTTTTCCAATTTTCTTCTTTGCTGGCATCCATAGGTTGATAGATGTGTACTTGTTTAATGGTCCTGGAGCCTTTACAAACCTAGCCCATAGGATTACCTTGGCATCGTGCCACCCAACCTTAGTTCCTACAGCCTCGGTCAAGTAGAGCCACTGAAGTGATCCCCGGGATGAATTTTCTATTTCCCATCCACTCATCAAGATTCCTCTTGAAGAGGGCCAATGAAGTGCTCTGCTTGACATGTATGGGAAGTCTATTCCATAGCATGGGCAGTCTATGGGTTATGAACCTGTCTCTCCAGCATGTTTTGTTGATTGTGGTAATGAGGTTGAGGTCTCTGGAGTGTGTGGTGCGGAGGGATTGGAATTTCTTTAGATGTAGCATTTCTAACTGAGCTGGGTCAGACATGGCTTTGTAAGTAAAGCAGAGATCGCCTCTGAGTAGGTGCTATGAGACAGAGAACAGTTGGAGTTTTTTTAGTCTGTCCATATAGGACAAGTGTTTAAGCCCTAAGATCCTCTTTGTGAGGTCTTTTGCGGCCTCTCCAGTTGTTGCAGGTGTCTAGTGAGGTACATGTCAAATGGGCTATTGTACTCGATGACTGGCCTAATGAGGGAAGAGTACAGGGAGACAATGACCTCTTTCTTCCTGGATGCAAACCCCTTAGTAATGAGATGTGCCACATAGAAGGAGTTTCTGACTACAGTGGCAATGTGGTGGTCAAAAGAGAGGTTGCTGTCAACCTGTGTTCCTAGATCTCTTATAACGCCTTCTATGTTCAGTGGACTACTATCGATGTGGTAATTCAAGGGAACCGGGTTTTTCCCAAGGGTATGACGACACATTTTTTGGCACTGAGCTTAAGGCCATGGTTCTGGTGCCAGTCTTTGGTCTCATTGAGGCCTTTCTGTAGGATGTCAACATCACTTGGCAAGTTAATAATAGCTCCCAACTTGCAATCATCTGTGAACTTTGTCAGCCAGAGTCCTTTTGTGATGGCCTGGACTTTTGAGAAGTAGATACCAAACAGGAGAGGACCCAGGACTGAACCCTGTGGGATTCCACTCATGACTGGTCGACAGTCTGACTTGGAGTCAGCTACTTTCACACTGTGGGTTCTATCTGTGAGCCAGTTTGCAACCCACCTAGTGATATAGGGGTTGATGCCTAGCTTAGTAAGTTTTTCTATGATTCCTGAGTGGGGAATGGTATCAAAGGCCTTGGCCAGATCAAGGTAGGATGTATGAACAACCTTGCCTTTATCCACAGCTCTGGTGACTGACTCAAAGAAGTCGACCAAGTTGAGTAGGCATGATCTGCCCTTCTCAAATTCAAACTGTGCAGGATCCAGAGTTTGGAGATTCCCTATATTCTTGTTTATTAGGTCCATGCTAATGCGTTCCATAGCTTTGCATATCAGACTCGTTAGGCTAATGGGCCGATAGTTCCCAGGGTCTGTAGTCACTCCTCCCTTGTGGAGAGGGATGACAGTAGCAGTGCACCATTCGGTAGGGACAAAGCCCGAGGTGAGGCTGTGATTGAACAGGGCACACAGGTGAGGTGCCAGTTCACTCTAGTTCATGTAAACACAGCCAGGGATATTGTCAGGTCCCACAGAAGCTGTATTCTTGGCCTTGGATAGTGCTGTTTTAACCTGTGCAGCAGTAATACTGGGTGCCTGGCAATCTACTGGTATTGTGATTGGTCCTTTGGGGAGGAGAAAGGGGTAAAGTTGGCACTGAATCTGTCGGCCAGTATACTGGCAATATCTGCTGGCTCGGTATAGGAGGTACCATTGTGCAGTAGCTCAGAGCAAATCTAGGTACTGCCATGGAGATTCTTTACATAATTATAGAAAGCCTTATGGTTGTCTTTACTATCTGCTGCCATTCTGTTTTCATAGCTAGCTTTAGAGGATTTGATGAGGGATCTCAAACTTTTGTTGATGCTGATAAGGGAGTTTTTCCAGTCTTGGGACTTCACCTTATTCCGCATCAGTTTCCTCCTTCTGTTGTAGAGTTTGCTTATGGCACGGGACCACCAGATTGGCTTCCTTTTTTTTTGAGGAGAGCATCTTTGGTTCTATTGGGTATGGCGAGTTCCATGCATTTATGTATGTCTTTGTACAGTGCATTGGTGTACGATTAGGCGGTCATGCAACTATTCTCCATTTGCATGGGTGCCATGAAGTTAGCCACCTAGGAGCCAAAAGTTAGCTTTGGAGAAGTTTTTCATGGTGGTTACCTTTGTGGGGGTGGGATGGGTGGGAGGAATGTGGATTTCCAAGGTGATTAGCTTGTGGTTGGATCTAACCAAGGAGGAGTTGACTATTGGTTTACAGCAGCAGTCACCCATATTAGTAATGACCAGGTCAAGGATGTTGCTACCTCTAGTGTGGGTAAGAACAAGCTGGTCCAGGGCATTGGAATTAATGAATTCCAGAAAGCGTTGCGCAAGTGTATTGGTACATGAGTAGTTTTCCCAGTTAATGGAAGGGTAGTTGAAGTCACCCAGTTTGAGAGTGTTAGGTTGGACCCGAATATTCTCCAGGGTTCTTGGGAACGTGGAGTATGAGTCATAGGAAATGGTTGGGGACCTATAGCAGGCTACTACCTGAATCTCTGTCTTACCCAGTGTTAGCTGCACCTGAAGTATCCCAGATGCGCTATGTTGGGCTACCAGTCTGGAGGTGTGCGCATCCTTTAAGAATATGGAAACACCACTGCCTTTGGAGCTTCGGTCCAAGTTCTGGGGCCAAAAGGTGTGGAATGAGTTATAGTCTGGTAGTGCAGGGGTGTTTTTGCTGCCTTGAACCAGGTCTCTGTTACAGCAGAAATGTCGATATTTACCATTTTAAGGAGTGCGTGCGACTGCATTTTGAGATTTAGACTTCTAGCGATGAGCAGCATGACCCTCAGATTGCATTTGTTTGTAGCTGTTACGGTGGTAATTTGGTCTTTGGAACACCACCTAAAAAAGGCAGTATAGGGGTGGCAAGAGCCTTAGCCAGTATCCGGAAGCCCAGGGGTGACAGATGCAGGCCATCTCTGGCAAAGCATCAAGGTCTGTCAATCATGTCATCCCAGACAGATACTGGATTCCCTTAGAATGACACCAGAAACTTAGCCAATTGTTGAAATCAATCATTTTCTGCATGTATTGTGGTATCATTCTGGGTGATGGTAGGATGGCGCTCAGGGCTAGGGTCATACCCACCTGGGCTACATAATCCGAGAGCTTCTCCATGTCTCTTTTCATGTAATCCTGGAAGGTACATCTTAGGTCATTCACACCCACATGTACAATGACAGAGTCATATTTGTACCTGCTGTTGAGGGACCTGAGTGCGTGCATTATGTGGCAGATCCTGGTGCCTGACAGGCAACTGACTGTTACTTTCTCCTTATTCAGCCTAGTGAGTGGGAAATCAGTGTGCCTCACTGTTGAGTCACTTATAACTAGTGTATTGGGCATGCTGTTTTGCCTTTGGGGCTTTGGTTGAGTGGCACACTGTTTAGGAGAGTTATGTGTCTCGTGATTAGTGTTGTGTTGTGGTCGTGTGCATTTCTGCCTTGGAGGTCTCTGCTGTTTGGGTAGATTTTTATTGAGAGCCTCAGCAAAGGTGGGTGTGTGGTTTCTGCTTTTATGTGAAGACAGTGCTAGTGTGCGTTCTGTAGGGCTATGTGTTCCATGTGGCGTGGTGCAAGTGTTGACCTTCTCCTCTTGATCAGCTATTCTGATCTTGGCTGGGGAGTGCATGGCTTCCAATTTGGATATATAAGTGCATCTCTCACAAGTCTGAGTGTTGGGAGGTAAGAGAAGAGTGTTGTCAGTGTACATGAGGCAGTTGCTACATTGCCTCAGGATGCCCAAGTTCACCAAGTTAATAGGAGAAATCACATGGAACTGACCTTTAGACATGCCTGGAGGGGTGGGCATTAATAGTAAGTACCGGAGCTGTTTCCTTGTAGAACGTTTAGTGCTGGTAAAACTTTTGTGTGCTACAATAATTGCTACAAGAAGTCTGGTAGAGTGCTAAACTAATAAGCTAGTAAAAGTGCAGGAGAGGAGAGAACTAGCATATCATCATCTTTCAGCTCTTCCCATTAGGGGTCGCCACAGCAGATCATCTCTTTCCATTTCTTCCTATTCTCTGCATCTTGCTCTGTCACACCAACCGCCTGCATGTCCTCTCTCACCACGTCCATAAACCTTATTTTAGGCCTTCCTCTTTTCCTCTTACCTGGCAGCTCCATCCTTAGCATCTTTTTCCCAATATACCCATCATCCCTCCTCAGCACATGTCCAAACCAACGCAATCTTGTCTCTCTTGCTTTGTCTCCAAACTGTCCAACATGAGCTGACCCTCTAATATACTGATTCCTAATCCTATCCATCCTAGTCACACCGAGTGCAAATCTTAACATCTTTAACTCTGCCACATCCAGCTCTGACTCCTGCCTTTTTGTCAATGCCACTGTCTCCAACCCATATAACATAGCTGGTCTCACTACTGTCTTATAGACCTTCCCTTTCACTCTTACTGGTACCCGTCTGTCACAAATCACACCTGACACTCTTCTCCACCCATTCCACCCTGCCTGTACTCTCTTCTTCACCTCTCTTCCACATTCACCATTACTCTGAACTGTTGATCCCAAGTACTTAAACTCGTCCATCTTTACCAACTCTACTCCCTGCATCCTCACTATTCCTCTACCCTCCCTCTCATTTACACACATATATTCTGTCTTAGCCCTGCTGACCTTCATTCCTCTGCTCTCTAAAGCATATCTCCACCTCTCCAGAGTCTCCTTAACTTGATTCATACTCTCACTACAGATCACAATGTCATCTGCAAACATCATAGTCCACGGGGCCTCCTGTCTGATCTCATCTGTCAACCTGTCCATCACCACTGCAAATAAGAAAGGACTCAGAGCTGATCCTTGATGTAATCTCACCTCCACCTTAAACGGATCTGTCACTCCAACTGCAGTCCTCACCACTGTCACACTACTCTCGTACATATCCTGTACCACTCTTACATACTTCTCTGCCACTCCCGACTTCCTCATACAGTACCACAATTCTTCTCTAGGCACCCTGTCATATGCTTTCTCCAAGTCTACAAAGACACAGTGCAACTCCTTCTGACCTTCTCTGTATTTCTCCAATAAAACTCTCAGAGCAAACATCGCATCTGTAGTGCTCTTTCCTGGCATGAAACCATACTGCTGATCACTAATCATCACCTCCCTTCTTAACCTAGCTTCTACTACTCTCTCCCATAACTTCAAGCTGTGACTGATCAATTTTATACCTCTGTAGTTACTGCAGATCTGCACATCACCCTTATTCTTAAAGATAGTTACCAAAACACGTTTTCTCCACTCCTCAGACATCCTCTGACTTTCCAAAATTTCATTAAACAATCTAGTTAAAAATTCCACTGCCATTTCTCCTAAGCACCTCCATGCTTCCATTGGGATGTCATCTGGGCCAACAGCCTTTCCATTCTTCATCCTCTTCAAAGCTGTCCTTACTTCCTCCTTACTTATCTGTTTCACTTCCTGATTCACTATCTCCACATCAACCAGCCTTCTCTCTCTCTCATTCTCTTAACTCATCAGCCTCTCAAAATACTCTTTCCATCTACTCAACACACTCTCCTCTCTTGTGAGTACCTTTCCCTCACTATCCTTTATCACCCTTACTTGCTGCACATCTTTCCCAGCTTTGTCCCTCTGTCTAGCCAATCAGTACAGGTCCTTTTCTCCCTCTCTAGTGTCCAATCTCTTATACAACTCTCCATACGCCTTATCCTTAGCTTTCGCCACCTCTCTCTTTGCCATGCGCCTCATCTCCTTATACTCATGTCTACTTTCCTCATCTCTTTGACAATCCCACTTCTTCTTCTCCAGCCTCTTCCTCTGTATACTCTCCTGTACTTCCTCATTCCACCACCAGGTCTCCTTGTCCTCCTTCCGCTGTCCAGATGTCACACCAAGCACCTTTCTTGCAGTCTCCCTTACTAGTTCTGCTGTAGTTACCCAGCTATTCGGTAACTCTCCACTGCCTCCCAGTGCCTGTCTTAACTCTTCCCTAAACTCCACTTCACAATCACCCTTTTTTAACTTCCACCATTTAATCCTTGGCACTGCTTTCACACTCCTCCTCCTCTTCTTGATCACCAACGTCATCCTACAGACCACCATTCTATGCTGCTTAACTTTTATTTATATACTTACCATAACTTTAGATGTATGGGATCCATCTCGCCTACATTCTATACAGATGGGTTCGGCACGCTATACAATAGCACGAAGTCTCTTATTGTCTGAGTTACCTCATATCCCAGGATGCACTACTACTGCTTCCCCAGATCTTGTTTGTCCGCACACATGCACACACATATACTGTTGTTATAAGGTTGCCAGGTGTTTCAAGAGAGGAAACAGTTGTAATCGGACCGTCCAGTGTCTTCTGGCCTCCAAGGCAGGGGGAAGGAGGGTGGGTTATTAGGAATGTAGGCGAGATGGATCCCATACATCTAAAGTTATGGTAAGTACATAACTAAAAGATGTAATGTGATCCTATCTCGCCTACATTCTATACAGATGGGACAGCGTCCCTAGCACCTAATTCCTGGGTGGCTCATTGGAAAACGGTCCAGAGAACCGTGGAACCGAAGGAAGCTCGACCCCTAGATGCCACATCCAATTTGTAGTGAGTAATAAAGGTGTGTAGAGAAGACCACGTAGCAGCCGCACAAATGTCATTAATAGAGAGCCTGGAATGAAAGGCTGCCGAAGTGGCCATCACCCTGGTAGAATGAGCTTTCACTGGAATTGTAAGCTCTTTATTTGAAATGTGATAAATATGACTGATGCAGCCTCTGATCCACTTGGCAATAGTGACCTTCGTGATTGCTCTGCCCAATTTATTGTCCGAAAAGGACACAAACAGTTGATCTGATTTCCGTGCTTGGTGTGTCCTATCCAAATAGAAACGTAATTGTCTGTGCACGTCTAAGGTGTGAAAGGTATACTCTGCTGTGTTTGTATACTTAGGGAAAAAAAAAAACGGTAATTCCAGTGATTGTTGCAAACAAAAGTTAGAACAAACCTTTGGTATAAAGGATGGGTTTGGCCTAAGAGATACTCTATCCTTGTGAAATACCAGGTATGGTGGTTTGACACACAAGGCTTGAAGTTCTGAAACCTGCCTGGCTGATGTGATAGCAACTAGAAGAGCAGTCTTCCAAGAAAGAAATTTCAAGTCACAGGTTGCTGCCGGCTCAAAGGGAGGTGCGGTTAAAGCGGCTAATACTACGTTAAGGTCCCACGGTGGTGCGGGATGAAATATAGGGGGCCGTAGAAGCCAAGCTCCTTTAATAAAGGCTTTGCACAACTTATTGCTCATTAAGGGTGGCTCTACGTTCTCGTGAAAATTGGAAATAGCTGCCAATTGAACTTTGATGGTAGAAACCGAACAACCTTGGTTGAACAGAGAAGTTAAAAACTTCAGAACCTCTGACACCAAAGCTGTCATAGGGTCTAATCCTCGGAGTTGGGCCCAAATAGCAAACCTCTTCCATTTACTGCTATACATCTTTTTCGTAGAAGTTTTGTGGGCCGAGGACAAACTATGCAAGACTTCAGGGTCGAAAGAATGGCTCCTAACTATGGTCGGAAGAGGAGTAGCCAAGCTGCTAGCTTCAATGAATTTAGGTTGGAGCTGTCCTGACTGATGCGTCAGGAGGTCCGGACTTTGGTCTAGGAACCAGGGACCGTCCAATGCATACTTGCGAAGAAAGGGGAACCAAACTTGACGAGGCCAGTAACGGGCGATTAGAATCATTTTTCTTCCCAAGCGAATTGCCTTCTGAATCAGCTTGGGGAGTAGGGGAACTGGTGGAAAAGCGTATAGCAGACCGGAGGGCCAAGGTTGGACCAGAGCATCCTTGGGCATCTCCCCCGGAACTGGAATGAGAGAGAAGAACTGCTGGCATTTTGCGTTGAGGGGAGTTGTGAACAGATCGCAATATGGAACTCCCCATCTGGTGAAAATCTGTGTTACCACTTTGTGATTCAAGGACCATTCGTGAGGGGAAAGAATAGTCCTGCTCAGTCCGTCGGCTATCACATTGGATGTCCCCGGAATGTGTGGTGCCACTAGAAAGCGTTTGGTAGCAATCGCCCAATCCCATACCTTCATGGCCTCTCTGCAAAGGGGGTAAGACCTGGTCCGTCCTTGCTTGTTCAAGTACCAGACTACCGACATATTGTCGGACTGAATGGCAATCGTCCCCTGGGGGAGGTGATCGTGCAATGCTTGCAACGTTAAAAGCACCGCCCTCATTTCCAGGATATTGATGTGGAGAAGATTCTCGTCGGAGTGCCACGTGCCTTGGACCGACCTGTCCAGATAATGTCCCCCCCCACCCTGTCTGGGAGGCGTCCGTAGTCAACATGGCTGAGGGGAATGAGGGAACGAAGGGGCGCCCCTGATTGAGGTTGGAGGAAAGAAGCCACCAATGAAGATCCTTTTTGCATGTCTCTGTGATCAATATGTGGTGACTGAGGGGGAGGTCTTGATAAGACCACTGGATTGAGAGGAGCCACTGGAGAATCCTCATATGTAATCTTGCTAAGGGGACGAGAAGAATGGTGGCTGACATGGAACCTAGCAGCTACAGTACCATTCTCGCTGGAGCGCGACGTCTGAGGAGTAACGCCCGAACCTGAGACTGAAATGTTGCTATTCTTTCCGCAGGAAGATAGACTCGCATCTGCCTTGAGTCTATTTCTGCACCAATAAACAGAATACGCTGTGACGGCAGCAATACGGATTTTGTCCAATTGAAGGTGATTCCTAAGGAGCTGCCTAGGGAGATAGTGGCTGCTAGAGTTTTTAAGAGTAGATGCCTTGAGGTGGCAGTTAGGAGCCAGTCGTCTAGGTATGGAAACACTTGGAATCCTAGACTTCTCAGGTGAGCAGTCACCACTGCCAAACATTTGGTGAACACCCTGGGGGCTGTGGTGAGACCAAAGGGCAGTGCACGGAACTGGAAATGACTGTCCCCTAGGCTGAAGCGCAAGTGTCTCCTGGACGCCTGATCTATCAGGATGTGATAATAGGCGTCCTTGAGATCTATGGAGCACATCCAAACACCCTTCTCCAGAAGCGGAAGAATGGTTTGCAAGGTGACCATCCGGAATTTGGACTTTTTCACTGATTGGTTTAATCTGCTGAGATCCAAAATGGGCCTCAAGTCCCCGGACTTTTTTGGTACCAAAAAGAATCTTGAGTAAGTCCCTAATCCGGCCTGATCTGCGGGGACAGGTTGGATGACTCCTTTTTGAAGCAGCTTTGAAATTTCGATGGCTGCCATATCCCATTGACTGGGTGGCGGGTCCGGGATTCTTTGGGATGGTGGGGGGGGGTTGAGAGAAGGGAATGGTGTAACCTCTGGCGATGATTCGGAGCACCCATTGATCCTGAGTGATACTCTCCCAGGCCTTTAGGTGCCTCGAAAAACGACCCCCGACTGGCTCCGGACCTGCACAGTCGGGCACTCCTTCAGGGATGCTGGAAGGAGGAGGAGCTACGAAAGGACTTGCGGTCTCCAGTGTTGCGGGGGCCTCCGCCGCCTCTGGGACGGCGTCTCCCTGAAAAATTTCCCCTTCCTCTGCCTCTAGAGGGGGAATCGCTCTGCTGCGATGAGTAAGACTTTTGAGACTTACGGAACCACATTTTCCCTCCTCTTCGAGCCTTGGGATAAGGTCTGAAGGGAGTGGAAAACCGGGCCCCTACGGCAGTTAAAGTCTTACCCTCCTGCTCGCAGCGAGTCAACGTGTCCTTTACCTTGGGTCCAAAAAGGGGGGACCCATCGAAGGGGGCGTCGGCAAAGGAAGACTTAAAGGCCTCCGCAAAGTGACACAGGCGTAGCCAGGCTTGTCTCCGTTGAGCAACACCTGTGCCCGCCGCTCTGCTCGCTCCTTCGGCTGCATACGAAATGAGCCTCATGGACGAGTTGGATAAGGAGGACAGGGTAGCCAACTGGGAGTTAACCGTCTGGGCTAACTGCTCAGGTAAGTTACCAGAGAGGGTATCCGAAAGCTCCTTGACCAGATCCCTCTGCAGTCTCGTAAAGTGCGTCAGGTAATTCATAGACCTTAATGTAAAGGTTGCTGAAGCAAGGGTGCGCTTCCCGTACCGATCCATACTCCTAGACTCCTTATTAGGAGGATGGACGGACGTTGAAGCCTCTGCCACATCTTGTTGGGTAGCAGATGCCACCACGAAGGCATCTACAGCCACACCTTTGGTAAGAAAGTCCTTATCCGGGGGTGCAGAAAGGAATTTATTGGGGCGAGCTGGCACCGGTTCAACAGAGTCAGGATGTCCCCACGCCCTTCGAGAGATCAAATCCAGGAGCTCATCGAAGGGCGGAGACATCCAGGAGGCGGAGGGCTGAGCCCCGAAGGCCTTGAGGAACACCGTCTCCTCAGCAGAAGGGGGTTTGGACTGCCAATCGCCTCATTGCTTAAGGATTTCCAAGATGTCCGCAAAGGATACATCATCCGAGGACGACTTGGGGGACCCTTCCGCATCATCGAGGTCGGCATCCGAGGTGAGAGACTCATCAGGGGAGTCAACGTGCTTCCTCTTGCACTGTCTCTTCCTCGGGGGTTCCTCCGAAGACGTTTCGGAGGGACCTCCGGGAAGAAGGGAACCCCCGATGGGGGTAACCTCAGGCCCAAGGGCTCCGTTGTCGTGAGACAAGGGGATTGCAAAAGAGCCAGTCTCCGTGCCAAGGGAAGGTGGTGGTGAGATGGTAGAAGTGGCCAGAGAGGATTTGGCCAAGGCACTCCTCATGGCCTTGAAGGCGGGACCTCCAGAGTCCTGGGAAGGTTCAACCCCCAAGGCCACAACAGCAGTCGGAGCTCCCGCCGCCGCCGCACCAAGAGGGAGGCTCGGAACCGAAAGGATCGGTCCCGAAGCATCCCCCCAGGGGCCGACACAGGAGGTCCGCGTACCGAACACCGACCCGAAGGGCGGGGTCGGAGTTAGGGTCGGAACCGGCCCGACAACCTCCACCGGCTCCACCAACACCGACTCCAACGGCGCCAAAGCTGTTGGAGGAGGAACCAAGGTGGCAAGGTGGGAAAACGGCTCCGGAGCCGACTGGGCTGGAGCCGAGACCAACTTTTGAAAGACCGGAGACTGAAAAAGCCTTTGAAGCACCCTGTCTACATCCGAATCGGACATCCTCGACGACCGAGAAGAGACCGACCGTGTCCGAGTCGACTTCTCCGCCGGCTCGGAAAGACTGGGGGACCGGCTCCGAATGGTTTTGAGAAGTATCGGCGCCGAGGGAGATTCCACCACTACTGCAATTTCCCTCGGAGCCGATGTGGACTTCGGCACCGAAGGGGAAGAGTCTGAGCGGGCAACCTTCATCGGCTCCGAAGGCAGTGGAGCCGATGGAGATGACTCGCCTCTCGACACCCGAGCTCTCGACTCCGAAGCCAGAGGAGTCGAGGCTGGAGACATCGAGGCAGAACGTTCTGCCTTCGGCTCCGAAGTCCGTGGAGCCGACGGAGAAGCCTGCCTTGACTTTTTTGCTGTCGGATCCGACGGGCTGGTCAGAGCCGAAGATTTTTTCTTCCTCGACGGGGAAGAAGAAGAAGATAGGGCTTCCTCAAAGGAAGGGGTAATAAGCCCTTTCAGAATCAACTTATTTTTCCTCTCTTGGAGCACGCGAGAGGAAAAAGCGTGGCAAACGCTACAGGATTCCTGTAGGTGCTTCGGCCCCAAACAGTATGCACATAGCAAATGGTCGTCCGTAATGGACATTTTATAAGAACATTTTGAACATTTTTTGAAACCTGATGGCCTATGTTCTTTAGACATGGCTATCTACTTCCACTGAACTTTAAAGAAGAAACTTTAACACTAACTGTAAGAAAAAAACTATGTAGACTGAGGCAAGGTCCCTCTAAGTTAAACGGGAACACTTGCCACCAAGAAAAAAATACAATTTACCACAAAGTTGTAAAAATTAAAAACACACAATGAGTAGCTGTTAACCAGCCCTAATTAAGCGCGAGGGCTAGGCAAAGGCCCCTCTAACTTAAATGGAATCCTTTACTGTTGACAAAACACAATTTTACCACAAACTTTAAAAGAAATCAGTCATGTCCGAGACCACGTCTATGCTGTAGAAGCGGCAAACGAGATCTGGGGAAGCAGTAGTGGTGCATCCTGGGATATGAGGTAACTCAGCCAATAAGAGACTTCGTGCTATTGTATAGCGTGCCGAGTCGGAGCTAGGATCGGCTCCGAACCCATCTGTATAGAATGTAGGCGAGATAGGATCACATTACATCTACACTTTCCCCTGCCACCACTTTACAGTCTCCAATCTCCTTCAGACTGGCCCTCCTACATAGGGATATAATCCACCTGTGTGCATCTTCCTCCACTCTTGTACGTCACCCTGTGCTCCTCCCTCTTCTTAAAATATGTATTCACCACAGCCATGAACATCCTTTTTGCAAAATCCACAATCATCTGACCTTCTGCATTCCTCTGCTTAACACCATACCTACCCATCACTTCCTCATCCCCTCTGTTCACTTCACCAACATGCCCATTAAAGTCCGCTCCAATCACTAGTCTCTCACCCTTGGGTACATTCACCACAACTTCATCCAACTCACTCCAAAATTTCTCTTTCTCATCCATTGCACACCCAACTTGTGGAGCATATCTAAGGGAAAAATTGAAAAGCAGACTTTGGCACTGCTCAGAAGCTTACAAACAGTCCTGGATACAGCAAATCTCTATCTGGACTAGACTAGTTACAGGAAAGGTGGGAAACAAGCGCAAACACAGGCTTTTAAACCAGAAAGTCAATTAATGTGGAATATGCACTTCCCTCATGCTGGAGATGATGAATATAATTCAGTGGTGTAAGGGATGCAGGGGGCTTGCAATCTGCAAAACATCTTATATAGAAGTTCTTTATAAATGCCATAAGCACCATCTGATTAAGTGGCTCAGAATTATGTAGGAAGTGAATAATGGCTGAGGGAATCAAACCCCGTACTACAGGAAGCAGCTTACTAACAGCTCATAATCTTAATTCTCTCTACGGTAACTGCTAGATTTGTTTAGTGTATGTAAAGTCTGCCCAGTTGCTGTAGCTAGTATAAAATATGGGTATCCAATTGGAGTAATAAGTATAAAATAATTGTTTTCTTTTAAGATATTACCACTCTTAACACTATTCACAGTACCAGTATGTAATTTTGAATCACATGGTCTGTCTTCCTGTATACTGTTGCACAGTCTGAAAGTAAAGTTGATGAGACTGTTAGCATAATAAGAAGTTATGTACTTACCATAACGTTCCATGTTAGTTGTCTTCTTCTCGCCTTCTTTCTTGCTGGATGGGTTCGGAGCCGAACCTTGGCTCTGACTCGGCCGAATACTAAAGCTCGAGAGCTATTTTTACTGGCTCGAGGCTATCCTATGTCCCATAATGCTAGACAAAATATACCCAAATCTCGTTTGATAGCTAACACTATGGACAGACATGTCCCACCACTAGAAAAAGATAAAACTGAGAGCTATGCAGAATTATAAACCCTACAGCCTGCCTGTCACCAGGGGTACCAAAGGGGAGGAAGAGCTGTAGCTGAAGGTATAATCCTGGTGACAAGGAAAAACTCACCCAATACTCTAGGTCTTTCCAGGCTCGGGGGATGGAGGGTGGGACACAAGAAAGAGGGCGAGAAGAAGACAACTAACATGGAACGTTATAAGTACATAACTTCTTAATGTTAAGTTGTCAATCTCGCCTTCATTCTTGCTGGATGGGACAGCGTCCCTAGCACCTTAGTCCTGGGTGGCTCAATGGAACAGACTCTTGAGTACAGTGGAACCAAAATAAGCCCTATTTCTGGAGGCAATATCCAGTTTGTAATGAGAGATGAAGGTATGAGGAGAGGCCCATGTGGCCGCTGCACAAATAGAGTCCATAGGTAATCTCGCCTGAAAAGCAGCTGAGGAAGCTAATGCTCTAGTTGAATGAGCTCTAGGCTTGGTAGGGAGCTCCTTATGCCTCAATTGATAGGTCAAAGAGATAAGAGAGGTTAACCATCTTGACAAGGTCACTTTAGAAACCGGAAGGCCCTGCTTCCCTTCGGCGTAAGACAAGAAGAGTTGGTCTGATTTTCTTGTTGACTTGGTTCTATCCAGATAGAAACGTAGTTGCCTATGGACATCCAAACAATGTAATTTTCTTTCAGCTCTATCAGTGTAATTTGGAAAGAAAACTGGGAGATCAATGGTCTGATTCAGATTTTTTTCTGAGAGTACCTTAGGTAAAAAGGATGGATTTGTCCTAAGAGCCACTCTATCTTTGTGAAAAACAAGATAAGGGGGGTGCACAGAAAGTGCTTGTAGTTCCGAAACCCTTCTGGCTGAGGTAATAGCTACCAAGAAAAGTGTTTTCCACGACAGCAGTTTTAACGAGCAGGAGGCAGCAGGCTCAAAAGGAGGTAGAATTAAAGACGACAGTACCAAATTTAGATCCCATGGTGGAGGAGGGTCTTTGACTGGGGGCCTAAGTAATAGGGTACCCTTCAGAAAAGCTTTGCAGAGCTTGTGAGACATAATACTAGACTCTGACAAGCCAACATGGAAATTTGCAATAGCCGCCAACTGGACTTTGATAGTGGCTGAAGAGGAACCTTTTTGAAAGAGTTCCCCTAGAAAATCTAGAACTGTTTGGACAGGGGCAGTAAAGGGATCAACTTGGTTCCTTTCTGCCCAAATAGAGAAACTTTTCCATTTACTTGCGTACGTCCTTCTGGCGTTAGACTTGTGAGTGGCAAGGATAATTTGACGTACTGACGGGGAGATTAAGGGAAGTCTGGCTAAGGTTGGAAGTGGAGCAACCAAGCTGTGAGGTTGAGAGATGACAGGGATTGGTGCAGCCTGCCCGATTGATGGGTCAGATGGTCTGGTACAGG
The DNA here is from genome assembly GCF_019279795.1 of Protopterus annectens. Classification (NCBI taxonomy): domain Eukaryota; kingdom Metazoa; phylum Chordata; order Ceratodontiformes; family Protopteridae; genus Protopterus; species Protopterus annectens. The sequence continues at coordinate 124,738,291 of NC_056733.1, read as the reverse complement.
GTCCAGATGCCAGGGCTGCTCCAGTAGACGACGTTGTAGGAATGGAAACCAGACTTGTTGGGGCCAGTAAGGGGCAATGAGGATCATCCTGGATCTCAAGGCAGTTGCTTTCTGGACTAACAGAGTGATTAAGGGAAAGGGGGGGAAAGCATAAAGGAGAAACCTGGGCCAATCGTGGACTAGAGCGTCTCTGGGAGAGTGGCCCGGAAGAGGGAAGAGGGTGAAGAAGTCTTGACACTTGCTGTTTTGAGGGGTTGCGAAAAGGTCGCAGCAAGGCTGCCCCCACTTTCTGAAGATTTGGTCCACTACTAGTTGGTTGAGAGACCACTCATAGGGAATGAGAATGTCCCTGCTCAGCCTGTCTGCTATGACATTGGACTTCCCAGGAATGTGTTTTGCTACCAGAAAACGCTGAGAAGAGATCGCCCATTGCCAGAGTCTGAGCGCTTCCCAACAAAGAAGGTAGGACCTGGTTCCGCCCTGTTTGTTGATGTACCATACTACAGACATATTGTCTGTCTGTACTGCAATCGTTCCAGTGGGAAGAGAGTCCTGGAGAGCCTGCAACGCCAACAGGACCGCTCTCATCTCCAGGACATTGATGTGCAAGTGGCACTAGAAGGGTTGCCATGTGCCCTGGACTGTCCTGCCCTGAAAATGCCCCCCCCCCACCCGATCAGGGAGGCGTCCGTTGTCACGGTGGCAACCAGAGGGGGGAGAACAACCGGTCTGCCTTGAAGCACCTGGGGTGAGTCCATCCACCACAATAGGTGTCGTTTGCAAGACTGAGTGATGAGAATCCTGTGTGACATGGAAAGCTGCTGAAAGGACCACTGGGAAAAACGCATCCACTGTAGTATCCACATATGAAAACGAGCTAGGGGGAGCAAGGTGATTGTTGCAGCCATCAGACCAAGCGTTTTCAGTACAAACTTGGCTTGGACCCTGTCCTCTTGTAGCAGGACTTGAACACGACTGCGAATGTTGCATACTCTTTGCGTAGGAAGTTTTGCTGACAACTCTACCGTGTTTAACACGGCGCCTATGAAGGTAATATGCTGACAAGGCGACAAAGCAGATTTTTTGAAATTTATAGAGATGCCTAGCGCTTTGCAGGTTTGTACAGCATAATCCCTGGCTTGAAGAAGCTGATGCCTGGTGGTGGCAGTAAGGAGCCAGTCATCCAAATATGGAAACATCTGGAATCCTCGACATCTCAAGTGAGCCACAACCACTGTCATGCATTTGGTAAACAACCTGGGGGCTGTGGTGAGGCCAAAGGGCAGGGCTCTGAATTGGTAGTGACTGGCTCCCAGCCGGAAGCGGAGAAACCTCCTGTAGCGCCTGTTCATTTTGATATGGTAGTATGCATCCTGAAGGTCTATAGAGCACATCCAATTGTCCTGACCCAGAAAGGGAAGAATGGACTGTAGCGTGACCATCCGTAATTTTGTTCTTTGAACCGATTTGTTCAGTCTGCTGAGATCCAAAATAGGTCTCCAGTCCCCTGTCTTTTTTGGTACCAAAAAGAATTTGGAGTAGATTCCGGATCCTTGTTGGTCTGCCGGGACTGGCTGGATGGCTCTTTTTAAAAGCAGCTTTGAAATTTCTAGGGCTGCTTGGTCTCTCAGACCGGGTGGAACGTCTGGAAGAGGCCCTTTTGGTTGATGTGGGGTGTGGATAAATGGGATTTTGTACCCCTTGGATATGATCGACCGTACCCATCTGTCCTGCGTAAGGGAGAACCAGGCTTCTGGGTACAGCAAAAGTCTTCCCCCGACTGCCTCCGAAGGTGGACAGTTGGGCAGCTCCTCAGGGGTGCTGAAAGGGTTTGTCAGAGAAAGATTCTCTGCTACCCTGATTCTGCGGACCCCCCCCCCCCTGCCCCTAGGGCAGCGTCTGTTATTGTTCCCTCCTCTGCCTCTAGAGGGAAGCTCACCACGTGCATCCGGCAGAACTCCCTGAGGTTTGCGGAACCACATTTTCCCGCCCTTTTGACCCTTAGGATACGGTCTAGAAGGGGCGGAAAAACGGACTCCCACGGCAGAGAGAGTCGTGCCTTCTCGTTTGCACCTGGTTAAGGTGTCCTTCACTTGAGGTCCAAAAAGAGCAGAACCATCAAAGGGGGTGTTAGTGAATGACGCCTTGAAGGGGTCAGCAAAATTGCAGAGCCGCATCCAGGCGTGTCTCCTTAGAGCAACACCCGTACCTGCGGCTCTACTCGCTCCATCGGCTGCATAAGAGATGAGCCGCATGGAAGAGTTGACGATAGAGTTCAGGGTCCCTAGCTGGGAGTTGATCTTTTCCTGAGACCCCGCAGCTGTTGGGTCCTGCAATGTTTCACCCAGTTCCCTGAGAAGGTACCTCTGAAATCGGGTGAAATGGCATAAGTAATTCAGCGACCGCATAGCAAAGGTCGTTGAGGAAAACATCCGCTTGCCGCACCTATCCATCGTCCTAGATTCCTTATTAGGAGGATGGACAGGTACTGAAGGGTCAGCCAACTCCTTCTTAGTGGCTGCCACCACCAACATGGCATCCACGGGGACACCCTTGGAAAGAAACTGCTTATCTGTGGGAGCAGTAATAAATTTAGTGGGCCTCCGGGGAGTTGGTTCCATAGTATTCGGAGCCGTCCACGCCTTCCGAGCCACTACCTCCATAAGTGGGTCGAAAGGCGGGGACACCCAGGAGGAGGAAGGCCGAGAACCGAAGGCATCCAGGTACACCGACTCGTCCTCGGATGGGTTAAGGGCAGACCAGTTCCCCCTCTATTTGAGGATCTCTAAGATGTCAGAAAAGGAGACATCCTTAGAGGGGGACCTTGGGGACCTTTCCGAATCATCCAGGTCGGTGTCAGATGTCACTGACTCCGGAGAGTCAACATGTTTCCTCTTACATGTCCTCTTCCGAGGGGGCTCCACTGCAGGGTCAGGGGAGGCCTCGGAAGAGAAAGAAAGGCCCAATGGGGCAGCCTGGAGCGTCGGTTCTCCTCGCATGGGGTCAGGAGGGTAGGCAGGGACCAAAGCAGGCACCGTGGAGGGAGGAGCCGAGGAGGCCAACCGTGGTGCCGGTATAGCAGCCAGCACGCTCCTCATCACCTCAAAGGCACCCCTGTCAGGCAGAGAAGAAGGACCCAACTCCGAGGAGATGAGAACTCCCCCCGGCACAGAGAGGGACGGTTCTGAGGCCGATGTTGGGGCCGAACTCACCTGCGCCGAAGCTCCGAGAGGGAGAGTGGGGTCGGACAAGGGTCCGATGCCACTCGCCCCCTCGGAGCCGACGAGGGAGTCTCGGCGCCTGGATCCCTCCAAGGACGGAGCCAAGGATGGGATCGGAGCCGACGAAGGAACCGACAACAGGGGAATCGGTTCCGATGCCCACACAGACCTCACCTCAACGACCTCCGGCTCTGAACTCAGCAGGGTAGTCGGAGGAGGAACTTGAGTGGGTGTAGGGGTAGCCCCTGTCTGTTGAGACGGGATATGTAGCAACTGGGCCAGTGCCTGTGACTTTAAAAGCCGGCTGACTACCCTCTCGAGGTCAAGGTCCGAAAGCCCGGAAGACCTAGAGGAATGAGATCTATGGCTCCGCTCCGACAAGAGTGGAGACTTCGGAGCCGATCTAACCGACTCGAGAGACGGAGACCTAGAGCGCTTTCTGCTCGGGTACTTTAGTGTCGGAGTCGACTGAGGTCTAGATGCCTCGGTTCCGGCCGGAACCGATGAGGCAGCAAGAGCACCGCTCGGCACCGGCTCCGAACATGGAGCCGACGATTTGGCGGTCTTTGAAGGTTTCCCAGCCATAGTCTTAGCCGGGGAATCTTCAGGCTCTAACAAGCCTCTAAGTATAAGTTTGTTTCTGTGTTCCTGCAGGACTCTAGGGCTAAAAGCATGGCAGATGGAACACGAGTCCTGCAGGTGCAGAGGGCCCAAACAATACACACAAGAAGTGTGACCGTCTGTCAGAGACATCTTCTGACAGCACGAGTCACACTTCTTGAAACCTGATACTTTAGTATCCTTAGACATACTGTACAAAAAACAGCACACAATACCCTAAACTATAATAACAATTACTATAAAAGAGGGAACTACCACTAAGTAGAAGGACAGAATTCCACACACACACACAGAACAACCAGGGGAAAACTGTACTACAAGGGGAGGGTCAGAGGCCCAACCACCTTAAGGGTGGAGAAAAAGGGGGATTAGCAACTAAAGGGGGGGTGAAGACTAGTCGTTAACTATACTGATACTGAAAGAACAAAAAAGGATAAAAAACGGACTAAAAACTACCTCAAAAGTTATTAATAAAAATATACGACCTGGAGCCGGTGAAAATGCAACCTCGTAGCTAAGCTGCAAACGAGATCTGGTTATATTTCGCCTAGCATTATGGGACATAGGATAGCCTTGAGCCGGTAAAAATAGCTCTCGAGCTTTAGTATTCGGCCGAGTCGGAGCCGAGGTTGGGCTCCGAACCCATCCAGCAAGAATGAAGGCGAGATTGACAACTTAACATCACCTCTTATCTCATTGTTGCCATATTTCAGTTAACATATATTAGATAGTGTTGGAAGTTGTATGCCTTATTATTTCCATATTTCAAATAATATAGTATATTACACCATCCTGTATTTATTTTGATATACCATTCTTAGTCAGGAATAAATATAACTTCTGGATCTACACTTTCTAGTTTTCATGCAAACTGCCTGACAGTAAGAGATTTCTTAGTGGGTGCAACTGCATCATGTCTCAAATAAGTAAGTTAAATATTCTGCTTCTCCTGACTTGACGTCTGACACTAGGCCACATTTGTTCCTAAGGGTCACTTAGGGAAAAAGAAAGTATAGAAAAAGAAGTTATGTACTTAACATAACGTTCCATGTGAGTTGTTCATCTCAACTTCATTCTTAACTGATGGGTTTGGAGCCGATCGCTCAGCTCAGAGTCGGCACCTACTGCAAAGCTCGAAGATTTCAAGTAGCACGAAGCCAAGTCCCTATCCCACGATGCACCTTGAGTTACCTCAGATCTTGTTTGCTGTATAAAATAATATCATATGTCATTCTATAACTCCATAAAAGAGAAAGTATAGAAGAGTTGAGCGACCAGGAAGGATCTAGCATCTTGGTATTCTGAAAGCCCAGGAGGGGGTAGAAGGGAAGGACATAAGAATGAAGGCGAGATGAACAACTCACATGGAACGTTATGGTAAGTACATAATTTCTTTATGTGAAGTTGTTCTATCTTGCCGTTCATTATTTACTGATGGGTAGCATCCCAAGCACCATCAACCTCAGGTGTCTCACAGGAGTATATTTTTCAGGACCGTGGATCCAAATAAGGCCCTGTCAACTTTGTAATGAGTGATAAAGGTATGAGGTTTTGACCAAGTGGCTGCTGCGCAAATGTTATCAATAGGAAGTCTGGCAGAAAAAGCAGATGATGTAGAGACTGCTCTGGTTGAGTGAGCTTTAATTTTATGCTGCAAGGGCATATTGGCAGCTGAATAAGCAAAGGTGATACAATCAGATAACCATTTAGACAGAGTTGTTTTAGCCACTGGCATACCCTTTCTGGAATCTGAGAATGAAACAAAAAGCTGGTCTGATTTCCTGAAATCTTTTGTTCTATCCAGATAAAATCTGAACTGTCTGTGTACATCAAGTCTGTACAGCATGTACTCTAAAGTGTTGGAATGTTGGGAAAGAAAACTGGCAAATCAATAATTTGGTTGAGATTAGTTTCAGTGCAAACTTTGGGAAAGAAAGGGGTTTGTTCGAAGTGAGACTCTGTCAGCATGGAAAATCAAATAAGGAGGCTTGATGGATAAGGCCTGAAGCTCTGACACTCATAGGTTCATAGGTTGGTACTAGGCTATCAGCCCTAGGGCCTATACAAGCCTAGCCATAACAATTCCCTGGCTATTTCTTCCCACATTATTTACTTTCCTGGACCCCTGTCTAGCAGGGCGACTGACGTGATCCCTGGGGTGAATTTCCTTTCTCCCATCCAATCGTCAAGGTTCCTCTTGAAGAGGTCCAAAGAGGCACTCTGCTTGACATGTATGGGCAATCTATTCCAGAGTCTGGGGAGTCTCTGGGTCAGGAACCTATCCCTCCAGCATGTTTTGTTTATTGCGATGACAAGGTTTAGATCCCTGGAGCGTGTAGCTCTGAGGGATTGGGATTTCTTTAAGTGTAGCATGTCCAACAGCTCTGGGTTTGACATGGCCTTGTATGTTAAGCAGAGATCGCCTCTGAGTAGACGATATGCGACAGAGTATAGCTGTAGTTTTTTAAGGCGGTCAGCGTAGGGCATCTGCTTTAGGCCTGTGATTCTTTTAGTGAGGTATTTCTGAGGCCTTTCCAGTTGTTGCAGATGTCTTGAGAGGTACATACCAAATGGGGCGTTGTATTCTATAATGGGTCTAATGAGGGATGAGTACAGTGGGACAATGACCTCCTTTTTTCTGGATGAAAAGCCCTTCGTGATGAGGTGTGCCACATAGAAGGATTTCCTGACTGTTGTGGCGATGTGGTTATCGAAGGTGAGACCACTGTCCACCTGTGTCCCTAAGTCTCTTATCACACTTTCTGTGTTTAGTGTACTGCCACCTATATGGTAATTCATGGATACATGTTTTTCCCAAAGGGGATAACAATACATTTCTTGGCATTGAGCTTGAGCCCATGGCTCTGGCACCAAGCATCTGTTTCTATAAGGCCCTTTTGTAGAGTATCCACATCATTTGGGGATTCAATAATGGCTCCCAGTTTGCAGTCATCTGCAAACTTTGTTAGCCAGAGTCCCTTAGTGTTGACCTGTACTTCAGAGAAGTAGATGCCAAACAAGAGCAGCCCCAGGACTGAACCCTGAGATACTCCACTTGTCACTTGTCTGGAGCTGGATTTGGAGTCGGCTACTTTTACAGTGTGGGTTCTATCAGTAAGCCATTTAGCAACCCATTGGGTGACATAGGGATTAATGCCCAACTTAGTAAGTTTATCTATGATTCCAGAGTGGGAGATGGTGTCAAAGGCCTGCGGGCAGAAGTTCCAGCCACTAAAAAGATTGTTTTTCATGACAAAAATTTGAGGTCACATGTGGAAGCTGGTTCAAATGGCAGAAGAATTATGCAGTAAAGCATACAATTTAGATTCCATGCAGAATAGGGAGATTTCACAGGTGGTCTGATATGAAATGTCGCTTCAGAAAGACTTTGGATAATTTGTGTGACATAATATTCAATCCTTCAAATCTCAAATGGAAGTTAGAAGTATTAGCAAGCTGAACACTGCAGCTCCTTTACTAAATAACATGGTAAGAATTCTAGAATAGAGGCCATAGGGGCTTGGTAAGGATCAATATTGTTTTTAGAGGCCCATATAGAAAATATTTTCCATTTGCTGAGGTACAGCTTCCTCGTAGTGGATTTGCGAAAGGATAGTAGAATTTGCTTCACCTCACTGGAAAGGTTATGGAATCTGGTTATGATGGGAATTGGAGCAGCCAAGCTGTCAGCTTCAGGGACTACAGAGACGGATGAAGTTCCCCCGACAAATGCGTCAGAAGATCTAGAACTAGGTCCAGAATCCAGGAGTCCTCCAAAAGATGAAGTCGAAGGAAGGGGAACCAAAAGGTCGCAACAAGGCTGGCCCCACCTGCGGAATATCCTGTACGCTATTTCCGTCTTGAGGGACCACTCGTGGGGCAACAAAATTGCTTTGCTCAACTTGTCTGCTATCACGGCGGATTTCCCCAGGATGTGCATTGCTAACAGAAAGCGCTGGGTGGAAATAACCCATTGCCATACTCTCAGGGTTTCACGACAAAGGGGGTATGATCTGGTTCCTCCTTGTTTGTTCAAATACCAGATCGCAGTCATACCTAGAGGAAGAGAGTCCTGGAAGTACTGCAATGCCAAAAGTACTGCTCTCATCTCTCGGACACTGATATGCAGATGTGTCTCTTGATCGGCCCATGTGCCTTGGGCTGTCTTTCCCTAAAAATGCCCCCCCCCCACCCTATCAAGGAAGCGTCCGTGGTCACTGTGGCCGCTGGAAGGGGTAGCACAAATGGGCGTCCTATCGTAACATGAAGTGAGGTCAACCACCACTGAAGATCCGTTTTGCAGGAATTTGTTATCATTATCATGTGAGACATGAGGAGCTCTTGGTAGGACCACTGAGTGAATAACAGCCACTGTAATATCCACATGTGCATATGACCCAGTGGAATGACTAGAATTGCTGCTGCCATCATACCTAACAATTTAAGAACTTCTGATGCTGGTGCTTTGTTTTTGGATATTACAATGCGGACATGCTGGTGGAGAAGTAGGACTCTTTCTGCTGGAAGTCTTAGCGTGGTGGTGGTGTCCAGTTCTGCTCCGATAAAGACAATATGCTGCAATGGCGACAAGGCAGATTTTTCTGAGTTTATTGTGATGCCCAGCTGATTGCAGAGTGTCAGAGTAGACTCCCTGGCCTGAATGATGTGATGTCTGGTGGTGGCAGTAAGGAGCCAATCATCTAGGTATGAAAACACCTGGAATCCTAAACGTCTCAGGTGAGCCATGACCACTGCCATGCATTTGGTGAACACTCTGGGGGCTGTAGTGAGACCAAAGGGCGGGGCTCAAAACTTGTAATGATTGGCTCCCAGCCGGAAGTGCAGATGATCCCTGGATGGCCTGGCCATTTTTATGTGGTAGTATGCATCCTGGAAATCTATCAAGCACATCCAATTGTCTTTGCCTAAGAAGGGAAGTATTGACTGAAGCGTGACCATCTGAAACTTCTCTTTCTTTACAGATTTGTTTAGTCTGCTGAGGTCCAATACAGGTCTCCAGTCCCCTGTCTTTTTTGGAACTAAAAAGAATCTTGAGTAAGTTCCGGATCTTGTGTGGTCTGATGGGACTGGTTGGATGACTCTTTTTCTTAGCAACGTCTGGACCTCTACTGTTGCTTGTTCCCTGTAACTGGGTGGAACGTCTGGGATTTTCCTTGTCAGTGGAGGGGGTGTGGCGAATGGGATGAAATATCCTCTGGAAATTATACTTTGTACCCAGTTGTCATTTGTTATTTTGAGCCAGGCATCTGGGAACAAAGATAAGTGACCCCTGACTGCCTCCAGAGCAGGACAGTCGGGCATCCTTTCAGGAGCGCGGGTAGGTCTTCCCAAAGAAGTGATTTTGGTCACCCTGATGTTGCGGACCCCCTCTGCCGCAAGAGCGGTGTCTTCCATTGTTGCCCCCTCCTCTGCTCTGGAGGGGGTTCACCACGTGTGTCCTAAAAGGCTACTTGGGCTTTTTGGAACCACATTTTCCCTCCCCTTTGACCCTTGGAGTAGGTTCTGGAAGGGGAGAAAAAACGGGCCCCCGAAGGCAGACAGAATCTTTCCATCCTGCTCACACCTGGTTTAAGTTTCTTTGAATTTAGGCCCGAAAAGGGATGAGCCATCAAAGGGGGTATTCACGAAGGATGACTTGAAGGGCTCCGCGAAGGAACATAAGCGCATCCAGGAGTGTCTCTTCTGACTATGATAGTAAAATATTTGATTTGCTGTATAGTGATACATATGTTGAGACCTCTGTGAATGAAATGAATATATCCTACAGAAACATTGACCTTACCTTGGATGAATTGTTACTTAATGGACAAATCAGTTTAGATATTCATAGTCTTCTACAGCTGAAGTCCCCTAGGATCCCTACTATTTTCGGTATCCCAAAAATACATAAATCTGTCTAGAGCCCTCCCCTACGACCTATTGTTGATGCTAAGGCCTCCAAAACTTTTGACATAGCCAAATATATTGATGGGAAGTTAAGAACGTTTTGGATGTTAGGGAGTGGGTTATTAGAGACTCTTGGGACTTCCTTACAAAAATAAAACCAGATATGTATGATGATGGGCTTACTATGGTCACTTTAGACATCAATGACTTTTTTCTGTGATACCTCACGAAGAAGGCCTTGAATGGTTTTATGAATATTTATGTTTCAGTACTAACTGGGATCATGGGACTCTACTGATGCCGAGTACATGTATGCAACTGATTTTGGATAATAACTACCTTAGTTTTGATGGTCAGAATTTCAAACAAAGACAGGGGGTTACTATGAGTGCTTGTTGTGCCCCAGCATTTGCAAATATAGTACTGGCCTATTGATAAGATGAATTCCTTAGGAACTCAAGCGTATAGAAGGCACTGGGTCTTGTATGGGCGCTACCTAGATGATATAGTAATCTTTTGGAAGGGTAGTGACGCTAAACTGGAAGACTTTGTTCTATATATCAACGCGACCACTGATTTCCTTAAATTTACTATGACTAAGGATAAAGAGAGCCTGAACTTTTTAGATGTTACTATCAAAAAGGACTACACTAAAAATATGCTTATTTCTTTGTTATATGGGAAACCTACGTATTTTAACACACTATTGCACTTTGAAAGCTGGCACCCTGAACACCAGAAAAAGGCCCTGGTTAAAGGCCAGTATGTCAGGGTTGCCAAGATGGTCTCAGAGGACGATGATTTTCAAAAAGAATGTGAGACATTAAACGGCATGTTAGTAAAAAGAGGGTAGCCCCCCCCCCCCCCCCCCCCCGTTTTGTTAATATTATTGAGAATGAAGTTAAACACAAAAGGCACACTGGGTACATTGTTAAACTGCTTATGTGGCAACATTGAGTCTGTTGGGACCCCTCGTTTAGACCACGACAGGTACTCTAGGGCCTTGACTATACCTTATACACTTGATTTCTATGACATCAGGAAAATAATTGAGAAATTTTGGGAAATTTTTGTTATGGATGATGAGAGTGTTGGGGTCCTTGGTGACAAACCAGTTGTGGTTTATAAAAAAAGACACCTGCTTTAAGGGCTTTTTGGGAAAGAACTTGAGGTCTTCAAAATGGGGGTTGTTTTAAATGTGGTAGGTGTGCTCACTGCCCGTCTATAGTGGACAGAGGGGAGATCTTCATTAAGAACTACGGGTTTATTTACCCAAAGAAAACGTATTACTGTTTTTCAAAAGGGGTAGTGTATGTTGCTTTGTGTGACTCATGTGATGGATTTTATGTGGGTAAAACTAAGAGAGCCCTGAAGCAACGGGTTTATGAACATGGCTATGAAATTAGACAGAAAAACAACAAAAATGTGTTGTATAAGCATACAGAGATGTTTCCTTTACACAAGTTCAAGTTTTGTGCCATTGATCATGCTGACCTGGGTTTAAGGGGTGGACCGTTGGAAGAGTTTTTGTAACTTCTTGAATTAAAGTGGCAAATTAAACTTAATGCCAGTACAAAACCTGGGCTTAAAGACATGGTCAGTATCATGGCTCTACTAAAACTGAAGTCTTTGCATTCTTTATGAGTGATTAGCAACTAACAATGAGTGGTTTGGTGCTGTGGTTCTTTTAAAATGTGTTGTACCTTGTCATGTCATTCATCTTTAATATCCTGAGAGAAATGATGTAACCAATTTGTATGGTGGGATGGGTTATTTAAGCAGTGTTTTGCACTTTGTATTTGTATTCTGATGAAGTCAGTGGAGTCTGACGAAAATGCTTAATTGAATAAAGAAGAGTTTTCCTTTTACCTGGATCTGTGGTATTGTTGGCTGCCTACTTTGTTATCTGTTTTTCTTCAGTTTGTCTTGGTCTTTTGACACTACATACAAAGTGTATGTGAGTCAGAAAAAGGGATTTTTCAGACCACATTTACTACATTTTTAAAACCCGCCAGGCTTTTCTCCTTTTCCAATATCCTGAAGAAAAAGAAAAAAAAAAAACGGAAGTTAGGAACAAAACACCAACAGCAAGAACAACATCAACACAGAAAAACAGTAACTAATATATATATATATATATATATATATATATATATATATATATATATATTTAGACGAAAATAGGAGAGAAATAGAAAAATTGCCTACAAGGGTAGTTAAGAGCTAAGACAAGTGTACATAACAGAAAGAGGGTAAAAGGGAGAAAAAATGACTAACGATAGTAATATAGAGAGTTCACTAGTACACAAGAGAAAGATAACTAAGAAAAAAACAAAAGTAAAGGATTATTAAAAAGAAAAAAAAAAATCACATTTTATCTAAATCATAAAGCTTGAGACTCTATAACCATGCCTTTCAATGTGAGGTGGCAAATGAGATCTGGGGTAATAGGGGTTGGTGCTTTCCGGGTAAGGGAGAAGCTTAAGAGTTGGATACCACAAGCTTTTGCAACGGTCGAGTCGCATCCAATGGATTGGATCAGAACCCATCAGCTGAGGACAGAATGAAAATGGACAAAATCAGATTAATCTATTTGACATGTGGTGCATTCAACTTAAGAACTCTGTTTTGAGGCAGAAGAGCCAGAGAAATGACTGTATCCAAGCCAGCCCCTATAAACTCCATGGCTTGAACTGGTTGAAGTTGTGATTTGTGTATGTTGATAGTGATTCCCAGCAAGTGAGATAGCTCGAGTAAATAGTCCCTGGCCTTTATGAGAAGATGCCCGGTTGGTGCAATAAGGAGACAGTCATTTAAATAGGGAAACACTCTGAATCTGAGCAGTCTCAGATGAGCTGCTATTGCTGCCATGCCTGGGAGCTGTGATGAGATGGAATGGCAGGGCTCTGAACTGTTAATGACTGGCTCCCAGTTGGAAGCATACATACCTTTGAGAGTGCCTGTTCATTTTGATGTGATATTACACATCTTGAAGATTGAAAGAGCATATCTAGTCATCCTTCTGTAGTAAATGTAGAATGGAATGAACCATGACCATCCGGAATTTGGAATTCATTACATTCATTACAAACTGATTTAGATAACTGAAATCCAAGATAGGTCTCCGGTCCCTTTTCTTTTTTGGCACTAAAAAGAACCTTGAATAAATTCCGGATCCTGTTTGATCTGGGAGGACCTCTTGGATGACTCTCTTTTGTCTAGCAACTTTCTGATGTCTTGAGCTGCTGCTCCCTCTGACTGGGTGGAACATTGGGGAGAATTTTCCTTTTTTTACGTGAATTTGTAAAAAGGGAATGAAGTATCCTCTGGATATGATCCTTTGCACTTATGAGTCATTTATGATGGCTATTAAGGCTTTTTTGGTGCAAGGATAAGCACCCCCAACTGCCTCCAGAGAAGGACAGTAAGGCATCCTTTCAGGAATGCCGGAAGGATCTGTCCAAGAAGGAATCTTGAGATCCTTGATTCTGTGGACCCCATCTGCCACATGGGTGATGTATACCACTGCAGTTATTTCCCCCTCTGTCTATGGAGGAAAAATCTCCGTGTGATTCCTGGAAAGGACCTTGAGATTTCCTAAATGATATCTTCTTACCACCATATTGATTCCTAGAAAAAAGGTCTTTGCAGGGTTGAAAAGCAAATTCTGCTGAAAGACAAGGTCTTTCCATCCTGCTCACTGCATGAGACAGTGTCTTTAACTGTTGGTCCAAACAAAGATGATCCATCAAAGCGAATATTGATGAATGAGACCTTGAAGGGCTCCGCAAAATTGCACAACCACATCCAGGCATGTCTCCTTACAGCTAAGCCTGAACCATCCACCCTCAAGGTATCTTCCGCAGCATGGCAGATTAACCTCATGGATGTGTTTGTAATCAAATGTAGGGATGCCAGTCATGAGCAAAAGACTTTTATTACTCTGAGGATATGGACCCTGGGGCAGAATTAGAGAGTTCTTTTAATAAGTCTCTCTGTAATCTGGTAAAATGTGGCAAGCAGTTCAGAGATTTCAAGGTAAATGTCACTGATGCATACATTTGCTTCCCAAACCTATCCAATGGCCTAGACTCTCTGTTAGAGGGATGGACAGTGGAGCTTTGTTCAGCCAGCTCTGTTCTGATGTCTACTATAACAACCATGGCATCATCAAGGAATCTTTTTAGTCCAATACTGCTTATCAGCTGTGCAGCTTAAAAATTTGTCAGGGCATTTGGGGATTGGTTCCATGGACTATAGTTTCTTCCATGCCTGCAGGAGTCACAGTTCATAAGCTCATTCACATGGTGATAACCCAAGAAGTAGACAGGCCAGACTCAAAGGCTTGCAAGAATACTGATTCCTCCTGGGAAGGGGTTTGGGAAGACCAACCACCTTTCTGGTGAAGGATCTCTAAGATGTCTTCAAATGAGACATCTTCAGGTGGAGATCTAGGGGACCTTTCCCCTTAATCAAAATCGGTGTCTTCTGTAAGGGATTCCTGTGGGGAATCCAAGTCTCTCCTTTTGCATGCCCTCTTCTGAGGAACATCCTCAGTGGGATGTACTAAGGAGGTATCAGAAGAGACAGGGAGTCCCCTGGTGAGAAGTGCTTGGAAGCTTATCTGAGCTGGCTGTCCCTACGGTGTAGGATGAGTAGAATCAGACACAGGATCCAAAGAGGGAATAGGGCATGGATCCAAAGAGGGGAGAGTCATAATTACTCTGGGATGACAGAATGCCTTCTCCACCATCTCAAAAGTAGAGTGACAAGGAGAATCCGAGCACATTCCCGCCAACATTCCCGCCAAAGCCAAGGCTCTTGGAGCAGACAATCCCCAGGCCCCACCAACCCTCTGCTCTGAGGGAAGCTCTGAGAAGAAACAGTGTCTCCAAAAACTTCACAGTCGAAGTCAACCACTTGGATCTGATTCAGATGCTTTGGCTTAGACAGCCATCGCACTCCAAAAGTGTCAGAGCTGATCGGGTCAGGGAAGTCCCCAGAGCTAAAGACGGAATAACCTTCAGATCTGACGGTTCGACTCTTGGGGCTCTCAGATCCAAATACTCCAAAATGGACAGACAGATCAGAGAAGGAGCAAGTACAAGGTGGAAAGAGATGAGCCAAGCTATCCAACACCGAAGGCCTGACAGGAAGCAATGGCTCCAAAAGCTTTGGAGTCAAAGTCAAACCCTCGGATCTGATGCCGACTCTTTGGTTGTAAGAACCATCATGCTCCAAAGGGGTAGGAGCTAATTGGATCAGAAGTTGCCAGACTGGAAGACAGTCGAATCTTTGGATCCAACAGTTCGACTCTTGGGGATCTCAGATCGGAGGGCTTCAAAATGGCAGGTTAGATCACCGAAGAAGCAACAACAGGCTGGAAAGAAGGTTTAAGGCTCAGGGATATGATGGGAGATGGAGCCACCAGGACCCCCATCTGGATCTGTGTTCTGAGAAATTTTCTCATTATCCTATATACCTGTGACTTGGAAAGATTTCAGGAGGACCTAAAAAAGAAAGAAGTGGATGGTGACCTTGAAAACTTTTTAGGCATCTCCTGAAGAAAAGGAGACCTCAACCTTGGGGATACCAGTTTTATGTTTTGTGGAAAACTTTGGCGTATGGAGACTTGGCAACAGCAGATGTTGGATCCAAAGACTTTGGATCGGAACTCTTTGCAACCTTCTTAGGAAGCTCAGATGAAGGTGCTTACTGAGGAGACCATGTAGGGGAATGTTTTTGGTAATCCCTGAGCTCCATAGATTTATGAGAAAGGTTTGAGCTCCTGAAGAAGAAGTACCAGCAAAAGGAGCAGAAGTCAAAATGAGGCCTTTTAGGATAAGTTTGTTTCTTCTATCACTAATGGCCCTAGCATTAAACGCCACACAAATGAAGCAGGAGGTGTCCAAGTGTACTGAACCCAGACAATAAAAGCACTGCCTGTGGGCATCAGAGTTGGGGTTCTTATGCCCACAAGAAGTGCACTTTTTGAACCCAGTAGGCTTATCAGCCATACTGAAAAATCGCAAACAAAGCACCCACAAATAAGACAAGTTTTTTTTTTAAACAGTTATATCAATTATCAGAGAAAGAGAGAAAAGGGAAGTTTTAATACCAACAATGGTATGACAAAGGATTACCTCAAGGTGAGGTAATAGAAGCAGAAAGAGTACGAATAATGGTAGTAGCTAAGACTAGCAAAAAAGAACCTTAACTCTTGATAATAGAAAAGATTAGAAAAGAGGTAAGGGAGATATTATAAAGAATAATAAGGAAAAAAGATTAAGAAAAAAAAATATGTTAATGCACTCATTAAACCCACTAATAGCTTGAGAAGTTGCAAGCCCCAAAAAATCTTGCAGAGCTGCAAACCAGATATGAGGTAACACAGTAGTCAGGGAAATTATGGGTAAGGGAGGAACTAGAGAGTCGGATCCTAGAATTTACAGAAAGTGGCTGAGTTGAATCATAGGGTCAGATCCAAATCCATTCGTTGAGGAATGAATGAAAATGACAACATCAGATCTAGTAAGAAAAATTCCTAAAAGGGAGGAAAAATACTTTCATTTATCGTGAAAATTGAAAGAGCTCTCGGTCCACAGATCTGGTTTAGTTACGTAGCAAACGAGCTCTGAGGTAATTTAGGTAGGAGAGGGGAATTGTGGCTAGGGGAAGAGTCAGACCTCTCAGAATCACAGCTTTGGTATAAGGTGCTGAGGTTGGATACAGCTGGATCCGACAACCCACACGGTGGATCAGATGAAAAAACACAATATTGGATCAGTGATTTTGTAAACAAAAATTATAAATTCTTGAGCAGTTAATCAATGTTTTACTTTTGATATTAACTGTTACAACACACTAGATGACTTGGAAATGTATCACTATATACAATTTTAAATGTAAGTGAGTTTTGGTTCATAACTTTTCAATATGAATCATTCTTTTTCTACACTGGTGGCACATTTTTATATTAATTTCTAATCATCCATTTTCTCCCTCTTATTTAACTGCTTCATGGTTTCTGTCCATGGATGCAACATGAAAACAGCCATCTGTCTGAGTGTCTGCCTTGCCAATAAGGCAATTCTTTACCACACAGAGGAGATCCATCTTACTCTCCGGATCAAATTAGAAGTCATCCCATAAGGGAGCCATCCTGGGAATGGAGACCTAATAGTCTGCAGAACAGGGACTGCTGAGTGATTCTGATGCTGTGTCATAAGGTCAATTTGAGTTTATATTTTTTCTGCCCTTACATTTCATGCACACTAGTGGTCAGCCTGAACCCCATTTTTGTGACACCACAATACAGTCCATAATCATTTTCTCCTTGACCACTGGCCTTATTACAGCATATTAACACTGCTTGGAAGACTGATTCACATGCAAAGTTTACTAAGTATTTGTAATAAATAAAAAGGTGAATCTTGTCACTATTTACTTTATCTGCATGAGTTTAGAATGTACAAATTCATAGAGTTTACATAGGTGTATTACTGTCATAATGAAATTAATATTTTTATAATTTTGATTATTTTGTTAGTGCCTATTCTTATGTTTAGGTAAATAATGTTTTATGCAGTTTGATATAACTTAGCTGCGATGAAGCTGAACAGATAAATATGCACTTATGTGTGCTGTGCTTATGTCTGTCTACAGTGTTTAAAGTGCATGTGAACTGTGACAATTTTTTTTCCTGATGGAACCGTTAGCATATCCCTCTCCACCAAAATAATGCATCAAACAGAAATTAAAAAGTTATATACTCATCATAATGTTCCATCTGTGTTGTCCATTTTCAATCTTCCTCAATTGATGGGCCCAGGATCTGATCAGCTCTGACTTAGCCACTTCAATCAAATCTTTGGATCCAAACTCTTGCGCTCTTTCCTTTACCCACCAACTTAACATACCTCAGATCAAGTTTGCTGCCTTTAAAAATAAAGAGACAGTACTGTAAAGGAAATAATAAAGGACAGAATAAGAAAAAGAGCTGAAGCTCAAACAAGGTACAGCAGTTCCCAAAGAAAAACTTTTAAGTCTTTCCAGGAGCACTGGGAAGGAGGCAGGTGGGCAGGAAGAATGAAAATGGACAACACATATGGAACATTATGGTGTGTACATAACTTTTTTATTTGATGTTTTCATTTTCATTCAGTCCTCAACAGATGGAACAGAGCCGCCAGCTAGTTGAACCATGGAAGGATATTCTGGAATATTGCAGAGCCAAAGGCAGCTCTGTTCCTGGAAACCAATTTGTTAAGGGACAAGATCAATCTTATTAAAATGCATATTAATTTCAGTTTCATTAATGATTCTATAATATGATTGTTAAAAACAAATATAATTTGTATGCAGGACTATAGAAAAATACAGTTTCATAAGCTGAAGTTGCTGTTGTACTTCAACTGCATTCTTTTAATGTTTAACAGGGAAAAGAAAGTGTTGAAGGAACAGAGGCATGTTGCTCGTGTAAAAGGAATTTGTTAGCCTGATTCCTCCAGGCTAGGAGTGAGTTGTTGCTAGGGTAGGTTTGCTGATAAGTGAAATGCCTACATTCAGAAAACAAGATCCTAAGACAAGTGGGTCATGTAACAGAAGGTGTTCACGTGAAGTCCAAGGCGAGAATCAAGAGGAATGAGAATATTTCTAAAGTCATTGATTTGTCAAAAGTACGTCAAAATCTTGCATGGTTGAATTGATAAGCAAATGTATAAAAGATGCAGTTTCCTTTGTTCATTGAGACTGGTTTACCAATTTCTTTGAAGATAGTCTCTTAGCCCTGTAAATAAAATTTCTGTTTGCACATCCTGAAGTGTTATTCCTGTCTAAAGGCAAATAAGGTAAATTCTTAATGTTATTTATAAATTGCTTTAACATTTTGGTGCCGTTTTCCAGATCTGAACTTTGGTATTGCTGCAAGGCAGTAGTGGAATAGGGCCCATCACAACCTTTGTGTGAATTCTACACTATTTTGTATAGAACAGTCAGAGACTCAGATGTACAGCTTATTCAGGGTGTGCAAACATACTAACCTTGGCAGGGGAATTGTTTTGTAAGGGGAAAAAGGGTTTGTGGTTTCTCGCTTTTAGACAATTTTAGCAAAACATAGAATGAGATAATAACTGTGTTTTTGTTGAATGACTGAGCTGTTTGCAAGATATGCAAAGTAATAGTGGGAAAACCCCACAGGAAATTTGTTGCTAGTGGGAGGACCCTACAGCAAATGAGAACAATTTATTAAATGTATGTGCACATACAACAAAGGACAAATTAACACAATGAGGTGGCTTCTGTCAAGGACGGTACCCTAAGGATTGAAAGGTAAGAGATATGAGAGATGTTTTTAGTTGTTAATGTATGAATGAAAGAGATTGAGAAAAAAAGTAAAAAGTTAAAGAAAAAAGTTAAAACAAGTTCATGAGCCAACAGCATTTTGGAACATAGAGTATGTGCTGTTAAAACTAATTCATGAGCCCATAACATGCTGGGATGTGTGTGGAAGTACCCTCTGAGGGTCCAAAAGAGTGGTCAGTTCTAGACACAGTGTCTATCCACCCCATTAGCCTGATCACAATGCTGGAGCTGTAACTTTTGAGCTTGCAATGGGACGAAAGCAAGGGGGTGCTGTGGGAAAAGGCTGATCGAAACCTCTCCTCTGTCACTGCATGGCAACAGAATTCCAACCCTTCCTTCCCTATATAGTGTGAGGATTGCTACAGCTATTTTCTGTCCTCTGAGTTGCCAAAATCCAGGATCTGTACAGTAAGTCTTAAAAAATATATCTATATATCTATAGATAAACATATATATGGGTCCTATTTGTTTTGTCGACAATACGGTTTATCGATTCGTACTTTGTCGAAATTAGTTTAGCGAAAGTGCACTTTCTCGAAAATGCACTTTCGCTAAAGAAAACAAGCAAAAACAAAAAAACATGCCATTTGCATGTAGCATTAGCTGTACATCAACGTATACTGTTGATGTACAACTAAGAAAACTCTTCTTGAGATCGTAGTACAGTGGGGATAAGGGGATATTCCCTTTTCCCCACTGTAGTGAGATCTCAGTGTGAGAATATTAAAGTAGGGGGTGTGGGGGGTGCAGGGGGGCTTGCCCCCGGCATAATACTGTGTAGTGTGTTTTTTTTTATTTTTTTATTCCGTGAAAGTGCATTTTCGATGGAATGCACTTTCGTGGAACTGAGTTTGATGAACCGTACTTTCGATTTAACAATGTAGATCCATATATATATATATATATATATATATATATATATATATATATATATATATATATATATATATATCTGTATATATATATATATATATCTGTATATATATATATATATATCTGTATATATATATATATATATATATATATATATATATATATATATATGGTTCTACCTGACTTTGTCGACATACCACATAATCGACAATCACTTAACCGACATGAGAACACTGACAATCCACATCACCGACAGCTTAAATAACCGACTATGAAAACGGCGACATTCAAGTGCTAATAGCGCCTCTCGCACCTACCATGTTCCAGGTAATGTAAATAGTTGTCTGTCATCAGCATAGCGTTATTTTCCTGTGAGTCTACTGTGTGATTCATGCTGATGACAGACAACTATTTACATTACCTGGAACATGGAAGGAGCGAGAGGCGCTATTAGCACTTGAATGTCGGCGTTTTCATAGTCGGTTATTTAAGCTGTCGGTGATGTGGATTGTCAGTGTTCTCGTGTCGGTTAAGTGAGTGTCGATTATGTGGTATGTCGACAAAGTCAGGTAGAACCATATATATACATGTCTTCTTCTGTTTCAGCTGTTCCCGTTAGGGATCGCCACAGTGGATCATCTGTTTCCATTTCTTTCTGTCCTCTGCATCTTGCTCTGTCACACCAACCACCTGCATGTCCTCTCTCACGACATCCATAAACCTTATCTTTAGCCTTCCTCTTTTCCTCTTACCTGGCAGCTCCATCCTCGGCATCCTTTTCCCAATATACCCAGCATCCCTCCTCAGTACATATCCAAACCAATGCAATCTCGCCTCTTTAACTTGGTCTCTAAACCGTCCAACCTGAGCTGACCCTCTAATATACTGATTCCTAATCCTGTCCATCCTTGTCACACCCAGTGCAAATCTTAACATCTTTAACTCTGCCACTTCCAGCTCTGACTCCTGCCTTTTTGTCAGTGCCATCGTCTTCAACCCATACAACATAGCGGGTCTCACTACCCTTTTGTAGACCTTTCCTTTCACTCTTACTGGTACCCATCTATCACAAATCGCTCCTGACACTCTTCTCCACCCATTACACCATGCCTGTACTCCCTTCTTCACCTCTCTTTCACACTCACCATTACTCTGAACTGTTGATCCCAAGTACTTAAAATCATCACATTTGCCAACTCTACTCCCTGCATCCTCACCATTCCTCTATCCTCCCTCTCATTCACACACATATACTCTGTCTTAGTCCTGCTGACCTTCATTCCTCTCCTCTCTAGAGCATATCTCCACCTCTCCAGGGTCTCCTCAACCTGGTCCCTACTCTCACTACAGATCACAATATCATCTGCAAACATCATAGTCCATGGGGCCTCCTGTCTGATCTCGTCTGTCAACCTGTCCATCACCACTGCAAATAAGAAAGGGCTCAGAGCTGATCCTTGATGTAATCCCACCTCCTCCTTAAACGCATCTGTCGCTCCCACTGCAGACCTCACCACTGTCACACTACCCTCGTACATATCCTGTGCCACTCTTACATACTTCTCTGCCACTCCCGACTTCCTCATACAATACCACAACTCCTCTCTAGGCACCCTACTATATGCTTTCTCCAAGTCCACAAAGACACAATGCAACTCCTTCTGACCTTCTCTATATTTCTCCATTAAAACACTCAGAGCAAACATCGCATCTGTAGTGCTCTTTCCTGGCATGAAACCATACTGCTGATCACTAATCATCCCCTCCCTTCTTAACCTAGCTTCCACTGCTCTTTCCATAACTTCAAGCTGTGACTGATCAGTTGTATCCCTCTGTAGTTACTACAGCTCTGCACATCACCCTTATATATATATATATATATATATATATATATATATATATATATATATATATATATATTTTTTTTTTTTTAATGGGAACACAGATAAGCAAGCAAGATCAAATCCCTGGAAAAGGGAGCACCTGCATATTTTATGTACTATAATTATGGAAAAGAAAGTTGTAAGTATTTGCATGACTGGTTTTAGCTTACTATCCATTGTTCTGGTGGGGTATTTCCATTAAATGGAACTTATGATAGGACTAAATTGATGACACTGAAAGGCATTTTGGAAGAAAAGAAAAGCAAAGTAAGTGGGGAACAAATGGCAACATTGTATTCTTGGTACACTGAAGCACTTAAAAGGGAAAAGGAGCCAGCATTAAGGTGGTTACAGGGTGCTAATAAAAAAATGTTGCAACAGGTAAAAAAGGTTAAGGAGGCAGTACAGACCAGTAAAAAGGGACCCCTTTAATCCTGTCTTAGCAGGTTTGAAACAAAATGAGGAAGGCCAAAAGGCAAGAACTTCTGAAGAGGATGATAATCTTCCAGCAGCTACTGCACCCCCACCCCCATATGCACCGGTGTGGGTAACTCCTGTACAAGATTCTGCTGTTTCTCAGACCCCTACCTTTTGGCCAACTGTCCATTAGACACCCAGTCAGTGTGATACTGTTACATCTCAGACTAGTTCCCCTGTTCAGTCTTCATCTTCTAAACAGGCATCGATAGTCAAGGGAGGTTCTTCTTCCTATACTTCTCAAATAGCTTCTACTTCTACAACAGGGGCATTAGCATTTGGTGCTCCTGTACTCACATGACGGGTCTACATCATATATTCGAAATTCCAAAATATCGAACAACATAAGTTCGAACTTGGAATTTCGAAATATGATAACATCGAACACAGAATAGCAATTTTTTTTCCCAGGAAAAAAAAATCGCTGTTCCGAGAAACATATACACAACACAAACACACCAAAATAAATAAACCACACACATACACTTAAAACCCTACTTCTAACCCTACACTAAACCGTACATACATTGCTAACTATCCACTTACCTTAACCCGCACCCTAACCCTAAGGTCCGTAACTGTCGCACACATACCCTACTAAACTATACACAGACAGACTAATTGATACACACACATACAGTTAACAAAACCCAACCCTACACTAAACCATACATACATTCCTAACTATCCACTTACCTTAACCTGCACCCTAACCCTAAGGTTCATAACTATCGCACACATACCCTACGAAACTATACACAAACAAACTAATTAATACACACACACATACAGTTAACAAAACCCAAGCCTACATTACACCATACATACATTTCTACCTATCCACTTACCTTAACCTGCACCCTAACCCTAACTATCGCACCACAGTGGAGGAAATAGCGAAGCCACAGAACGGCCCACCGAAATCTTGCCCTAGCTAATAATTTGATGTTCCGGGGCTTCGCTATTTTCATTCTTCGATGTAGTGGGTTCGATATTACAACATTCAAAGTTTTACAACTTCGATGTTATAATATAAACCCCACATGACAGAGTACAACCAGAGATTGTGACCTCTGGAGGGGATCTTTTGGCACCTCTCAGGGAAATTCTGGGGGCTAATAACAGAGAACTTGTTCATCATCCTTGGACCTCTGCTGATTTGCATACTATGTCTAAATGTTTTCCAAATATTAGGGAATATCCATTAAAATTTAAGGAGGACTTAAAAACTACAATAGAATGTTACAACCCTACTTCAACAGATTTAAATCAGCTGCGTAGGGAATTTACTTTGGATGAAATAAGGAAGCAGTTACTGGAAAAGGCTGAGATAACGGATTTTGCTCTCATAGCGAATGCATTAACAGATAAACGAATGATATTGTTAAACAAAATTACGGACGTGCATCATTATGACTGACTCGTCTAAAATAAAAGCATGTAAGCAAAATAAAGGGGAAGCCCCTGCAGACTACTTGAGTCACCTTAAAACAGTATTTGCTAGACATTCAGGAATACCAGACCCACAAGAGCAAGCTAAGCCAGCTATTGCAGCAGCTTTTGTGCAGGGTATGCAAGCCCCTGTACAAAATCAAACAAAGCAAGTGCTCATAGACTGGCAGGGAAAGGACTTAAAGTCTTTATTAAGTGCTGCAAATCACTGTACAGATTATCAAGAAAAACAGAGAAAGGATACTGAGGATAACCTGTTAATTTTACAAATCAGGCTGCTGGAAAACCCGAGGCGTCGAGACAGAAGCAGGGGAAAGAGTAGAGGAATTGTTAGGGGATTTAGTAAAAGTGCTGGCCGAGGGGAACAAAGTGAAGTTGGTTGGTAACAATGAGCTGGCAGTGCCCCTCCTACTTCATCTGACACATCATGCTCCAATTGTGGAGAAGTGGGACATTGGCGAGGAGAATGCCCACACAGGCGAATGCAGGGAGTCCAAAATACTTGGACTGAATGGCAACCAAATTATAATAATGCAGCTTTTCCTCCACCACCTCCTCACATTGGAAGGAGTCAGGAAGCACCTTACTGACTAGGTCAGGGAAATAATACATACATAAATCATAATCCTCTACTGCCAATATATCAAAATGGACCTTACGTTAAGGTGGAAGCAAACTCAAGGAAAATTCCATTTCTGCTGGACACTGAAGCCAATAGATCTGTGTTAAAAAATACTTCAGATAGTCAAATAATAATATCAAGGCATAAAGCAAAGGTAGTTGGAGTAACAAATGCAACTGTTATGTATCCTGTCTCAGAACCTGTCCCCATTTCTTTAGGTCCGATCAAAGAAAGGCATTCTTTCCTTTTGAGTACTAATGCACCAGTAAATCTGCTTGGGATAGATCTACTGTGCAAACTGGGGTGTACTATTTACTGTACTCCAGAAGGGATGTACCTGGATGTTCCAACAGAATCAGAGGGGGAAGTATAAGCAGTTTTAACAGAAGCTGAGGAACAGTCTGTTGGAAGCACACAGGCAGATGAAGAGTTACTACAGCAGGTACCTGCCAACTTGGGGCTAAACACACAAATGAAGAAGGTATACTAAAATCAGCAGAACCATTAAAAATAAAACTAAATCCATCAACACCTCACCCTAGAGTTCCACAATATCCACAAAAGCCGGAAGAAGAGCAGCGAAACAAACCTGTAATTCAGTTTCTGATACAGCAAGGAATAATAATACCAGCTAAAAGCCCCTGTAATACTCTTATTTTCCCTGTTAGGAAGGCAAGGAAAGATACTTATAGATTTGTAGAAGAATTAAGGGCTGTGAATAACGCATATTGCCTACTTTTCCTGTTGCTCCAAATCCAGCAACAATACTGAGTTGCATACCACCTGCAGCTAGTTACTTTTCCATAATAGATTCATGTTCCACATTCTTTTCTATACCTATTCACCTTGAGAGTCAGTTTCTGTTTGCTTTTACTTATCAAGGACAGCAATATACCTGGACACAATTGCCACAAGGATACACTGACTCTCCTTTATTATTTTCTCAAATTCTAAAAAAAGATTTGGAGAATGTGACATTACCAGGCGGGTCTGTGTTAGTACAGTATGTAGATGATTTACTTGTTGTGTCTTTCGGCTTTTCCCGGATAGGAGTCGCCACAGCGGAACTCCGGTCCGCTAATGATTGGCAGTAGATTTTTACGTGCCGAGTTGCCAGCTCTGACGTACAACCTTCAACGAAGATACGCCCATTCAACCATGTCTCCACACACTAACTGAGAATCGAACAGGACAACGTCTTACTGTGAGGCGACAATGCTACCGCAGCACTACCACTGCAGTAGATGATTTACTAACAGCATCAAATTCCTTTCAACAGTTATCAGGACACCCTATATCTTTCCTTGCAGGAAAGGGACACAAAGTGTAAAAGAAAAACTACAACTGTGGTCACCTCAGGTACATTATATTGGCCCTTTAATATCTCAGGGTAGCAGACAAGTATTACCATATCGTATTGATGCAATATCTAAGGCCCCACGTCTGACTACTCATCGACAGCTTAGATCTTTCCTAAGTATGACAGGATACTGCAGACAGCGGATTCCTAACTATGCAAAAATTGCTAAACCTTTGACAAATATTTTAAAGCTGGATACACCGGAACCTCTCCCTTGGGATAGTAAAGAGGAAAATTCATTTCAGAATTTAAAACAAGCTTTAGCTACTGCTCCAGCTTTAGGTTTATCAGACTATGATAAACCTTTTTTGTTATTTTGTCTTGAAAGAAATGGATTTGTACAAGGAGTGTTTACACAGAAACATGGGGACAGTTATCATCCATTAGCTTATTATAGCACAGCACTTGATTCCACTGCAAAAGGATTTCCATTCTGTTTAAGGGCAGTTGCCGCTGCTGGCATTTTAGTTAATCTTGCACAATCGGTGGTGCTTGGGCATAATCTTACAGTAGCGGTCCCACATTCTGT
Source organism: Protopterus annectens (assembly GCF_019279795.1). Classification (NCBI taxonomy): domain Eukaryota; kingdom Metazoa; phylum Chordata; order Ceratodontiformes; family Protopteridae; genus Protopterus; species Protopterus annectens. Next base: position 124,711,983 of record NC_056733.1, on the reverse strand, counting down.
ATCATCTCTTTTATCATCTCTTTTATTTAAAATGAACACTTAACCACTCTCGACTGCACAACTAACTAAATATGAACTTACACTTCTCTCTGATCCATCTATTTCTCTGATCCGCTGTCAAGTTCTAAATCTTGCATCTTTGTTGCCCACTGCTGAGGATGGTGAACAGCATGACTGTGTGTGTATAACTACCTGCTTTCCCCTAGGAAGGATTTAAAGGACATTCCTACACCCAATGTCGAAGTCAATCTGTTTGTGGATGGTTCCTGTGGAAGAAATCAAAGGGGACAACTGATAGCAGGGATATCTGTTTGCACCAAAGGTACAGTATTGTTGCAACAAAGATTAGAGGGTGATCATTCTGCTCAAACAGCTGAATTAGTGGCTCAGCAAAAAGCCTGTGAGCTAGCCAAAGGCAAGGTGGCCAATATTTTTACAGACAGCCATTATGCTTTTGGGGTGGTACATGAGTTTGAGCAACTTTGGAAACAAAGAGGGGTTTTGACCTCTTCGGGAAATCAAATTAAAAATTCAGGGTATATAAAAAAAGAAGTTATGTACTCACCATAACGTTCCATGGTTGTAGTCCATCTCGCCCTTCATTCTTACGTATGGGTTTGGAGCCGATCCTCAGCTCCAACTCGGCCTATTACAAAGCTCAAAGTCTCTTAGTTGGCTCGTGGCTAGGTAGGTATCCCATAGTGCACTAGTACAATCCCCAGATCTTGTTTGCTGCTAAACTACAGAAAGATAAAAAAGGTTATCCAGAAAGAGCAACAATAATGAAAGGTCTCCACCCTACCAAAGGCAACACTATACTGTCTCCAGATCCTTCCAGGACGGGGGTAGGTGGGTGGGTTCGTAAGAATGAAGGGCGAGATGGACTACAAACATGGAACGTTATGGTGAGTACATAACTTCTTTATGTTCTGCAGTCCTATCTCGCCTTCATTCTTACATATGGGACAGCGTCCCTAGCACCTTTTTCTTGGGTGGCTCACTGGAATATACTCCTGAGTACCGTGAAACCAAAGGAGGCGCTACCCCTGGAGGTCAAATCCAGTTTGTAATGAGTAACAAAGGTATGAGGAGTAGCCCAAGTTGCTGCTGCACAAATACTGTCAACTGGAACTCTGGCCTGAAAGGCAGCAGATGTGGACAGTGATCTTGTGGAATGAGCCTTAATTTTGAATGGAAGGATCTTTCCATTGGAGAAGTAAATGAAGGAAATACAGTTTGAAATCCAATTAGACAGAGTCACTTTAGAGACTGGCAGACCTAATCTAGACTCAGAAAAGGACACGAACAATTGATCTGACTTTCTAAGTTCCTTAGTCTTGTGAAGGAAGAACCGTAACTGCCTGTGAACATCAAATTGATGAAATTTGTATTCTGCAGTGCTGGAATGATTAGGGAAAAATACAGGCAGTTCGATAGTTTGGTTCAAATTAGTGTGAGAGCAAACTTTAGGGATAAAGGAAGGATTTGTAACAAGGGAAACTCTGTCTTTGTGGAAAATCAAATGAGGGTTGATTGACAGTGCTTGTAACTCTGACACCCATCTAGCTGATGTCATAGCTGCTAGAAACAAAGTCTTCCAAGACAGAAACTTTAATTGACATGAATGTGCGGGCTCAAAAGGCGGGGAAGTTAGTTTGGACAGAATGAAATTTAGATCTCAAGGAGGTACAGGTTCCTGAAATGGAGGTCTCAGCAAAGTAGCGCCTTTAAGGAAGGTTTTACATAATCTGTGGGACATCAGATTAGGTTCAAGTTGTCCCAAATGAAAGTTAGATATCACTGCCAGTTGGACCCTAACTGTGGCGGCAGCTGATCCCTGATGGAAAAGTTCAGACAAAAAATCTAACAGCACAGGGATGGATGCTGTGTAAGGATCTACATCTTTTTTCTTTTGCCCAGATAGAAAACCTTCTCCATTTGCTAGTGTATAACTTCCTAGTGGAAGGTTTATGCGAAGACATAAGGATGTGGGTCATAGCAGGTGAAAAATCATGAAGTCTGACTAGGGATGGAAGTGGAGCAGCCACGCTGTCAAGTTGAGGGTGTGGAGCCAGAGGTGAATGGAGCCTGACGTATGTCAAGAGGTCTGGAACTGAGTCCAGAGTCTATGGATCGTCTAGTAGATGAGGCCCGAGAAAGGGGGAAACAAATCTGGCAAGGCCAGTAAGGAGTGATGAGAATCATTTTGCTTCCCAACAACTTTGCTTTCTGGATCAATTTGGATATGAGCGTAAAGGGAGAGAATGCATAAAGGAGTCCCAGGGGCCAATCGTGAAAAAGTGCGGCTCTAGGTGACTCCCCTGGAGGGGGGATAAGGGAGAAATAGCTGCTGTATTTGGCATTGATCGGGCTAGCAAAGAGATCTCAACAAGGCTGTCCCCATTTGCGGAAGATCTGTTCCGCTACTTCTGGATTCAGAGACCACTCGTGAGGCATCAAGATTGCCTTACTGAGCTTGTCGGCTATCACATTGTTTGTCCCCGGGATATGCGTTGCTACTAGAAAGTGTTGGGAAGATCTCACCCACTTCCAAACATGAAGAGCCTCTCGACAAAGGGGGTAAGATCTGGTTCCTCCTTGCTTGTTTAGATACCATACCAATGACATATAGTCCGACTGAATTATTATTGTCCCTAGAGGAAGAAAGTCGTGAAGTGCTTGCAACGCTAGAAACACTGCTCTCATCGCTAGGACATTGATATGCAGGTGAGCCTCGTGATCTTGTCTTGTGCAGTGGACAGTCCTGCCTAGATAATGCCCCCCATCTGTGAGGCATCCATGGTCACAGTAGCAATGGGTTGGCGAGGGAGGAATGGAGTGCCTGTTGCCAGGTGATCGGGCTGAATCCACCAACAAAGGTCTTTTTTGCACTACTCTGTTATGAGGATATAGTGAGATAGAGGCAGTTGTTGAAGAGACCACTGGGAAAATAGAAGCCATTGAAGAATTCGCATATGCAATCTGGCTAGTGGGACTAGATTTATGGTAGAGGCCATGGTCCCTAAGAGTTTCAGCACTGTCTTTGCCTTGACTTTCTGTAGAGGAAGCAAACTGTGAATTTGTTGTCTAGGTTTTGAATTCTGTCTGCAGGGAGACGAGCTAGCATGGCGACTGTGTTTATTTCTGCACCTATAAAGTCACAAATTGAGAGGGCGATAAGGCATACTTTTCTCAATTTATTGTAATCCCCAGCTGGGAACAGAGCTGAATGGTCGAATCTCTGGCTTGTAGGAGTAGGTGTCTGGTGGTGGCGGTCAGGAGCCAGTCGTCCAGGTACGGAAACACTTGGAATCCACCACGTCTCAGGTGAGCTGTCACTACTGCCATACATTTGGTGAACACCCTAGGGGCTGTGGTGAGACCAAAGGGCAGAGCACGAAATTGGTAATGACTGGCTCCCAAGCGGAAGTGTAAATGACCCCTCGATGCTCTGTCCATTTTTATATGGTAGTACGCATCTTGGAGGTCTATGGAGCACATCAAATTGTCTTTCCCTAACAGAGGGAGTATAGACTGCAGTGTCACCACCCGAAACTTGGCCTTGTTTAAGGATTCATTTAGTTTGGTGAGGTCCAAGATGAGCCACCAGTCCCCTGTTCGTTTTGGCACTAAAAAGAATCTGGAGTAAGTTCCGAATCCTATCTGGTCTGCGGGGACGGTTTGGATGACTCTCTTTGAAAGCAACTTTTGCACTTCTACAGTTGCTTGATCCTTGTGATTGGGTGGAACATCTGGGATCTTCTTGGGATTATGGGGTGGAAGAGAAAAGGGTATGGAGTATCCTCTGGTGATTATTCTTTGTACCCATTTGTCTTGGGTGATGTTTAGCCAGACTTCTGTATACAAAGATAAGCGACCCCCGACTTGCTCCAGAGAAGCACAGCCGGGCCCAACATCAGGAGCGCTGATAGGGATGGCCTTGAAAGAAATCGAGGCCACCCTGGTTTTGCGGACCCTCCCTGCCTCTAGGGCAATGTCTACCATTAGCTCCTCCTCCTCTGCCTCTGAAGGAGGAAACACTCTGTGCATCCGGGAAAAATCTCTGGGACTTCTTGAACCACATTTTACCACCCCCTGACCCTTGGGATATGGTCTAGAAGGGGCGGTAAAATGTATTCCCATGTCAGAGAGAGTTTTCCCTTCTTGTTAGCACCCGGTGAGTATATCTTTTACCTTAGATCCAAACAGGGAAGAACCATCAAAAGGGGCGTTGGTAAAGGTAGACTTGAAAGGCTCCGCAAAATTACATAAGTGCATCCAGAAATGTCTCCTATGGGAAACTCCCGAACCCACTGCTCTGCTCACTCTGTCGGCTGCATAGGAGATCAGCCTCATGGAGGAGCTCACAATGGAATTTAAGGTGGACAACTGAGCAGTCACCTTCTCAGGGACTCCTTCAGTAGATGTACCTTGAAGAGTATCTCCTAACTCCTTGAGGAGATCTCTCTGAAGCCTAGTAAAATGTGTGAGATAGTTCAGCGATCTGAGGGTAAAAGCTGCTGAGGAGAAGATACGCTTCCCATATCTATCCATCATTCGAGACTCCTTGTTTGGCGGATGGACAGATGAAGAAGTCTCCGCTAGCTCCTTCTTAGTGGCCGCTGCCACCACCATGGCATCTCCAGACATGCCCTTGGACAAAATCTCTTTCTCTTTTGGGGCCGAGAGAAATTTGTTGGGTCTTCTGGGGACTGGCTCCAAGGCATCAGGAGTTTCCCACACCTTTCGACTAACCGGGTCCAAGAGTTCGTCAAAAGGTGGAGACACTCAAGAGGCTGAAGGTTGAGACCGGAAAGCCTTCAGGTACACTGATTCCTCATCGGAAGGGGTGACTGTGGGCAAGCCACCTCTCTGCTTTAGGATCTCTAGAATGTCTACAAAGGAGACATCATCAGAGGAGGGGGACCCTTCTAACACCTCGAGGTCAGTGTCTGAGGTGATAGATTCATCCAGGGAGTCTACATGCTTCCTCTTGCATGTCCTCTTCCGAGGGGGCTCCTCAGAAGGGTATTCCGGGGAGGTCTCGATAGACTGGGGGCCACCCAACGGGGGCTCCTAAGGTTGTGGGTCTCTGCTGCCAAGGGAGAGAGAAGGTGCTGAGACAGAGGGTGGTGCTTGAGGGGGAAGAGTATCGGTACTCATGCACGGAGCTGATGACCAAGACAGCATGCTCCTCATCATCTCAAATGCAGATCTCTCCAGCTCTGAAGACAGTCCCGGTTCTGAGGAAACCGAAGTGGTCCTCGGCTCCAGAGCGACCGGCTCCGAGATGGATGTAGGGTCTGAGCTCACCCTAACCAATGCACCGAGAGGTAGACTCGGCACCAAAGAAGTTCGGGTCCAAGTGTCCCTGTCGGGGTCGACCAATGAGCTTCGGCTTCTAGACACCATGAACGGCACCGAAGGTGTCGGAGTGGAACTCGGCTCCAAGACAGCCACAAGGGGAGCTTGGAACCAAGGGTTCCATGACAAGCGGCACCAAAATCTCCAGCTCCGAACGCCCGACTCGTCTCGGAGGAGGAACCGCAACAGGGAGAATGGCCTCAGATGGCTCCGGAACCGACTGGGTCTGAGCCAACAACAATTTGGGCAAAGCAGACAACTTCAAGCGTCTAAGCACTACTCTCTCCACATCTTCTTCTGACAGGCTCTTGGAGGATCTGGAGGACAGAGTAGGCGACCTGGATCTCTGTAAAATATGAGATCTTAAAGTTGGGGAGACCGGCAAAAAATCTCTGGACCAGCTCCGATGCAGTTTTTCAGTATTCGGTTCTGAAAGGCTTGAGGGCGACACTGCAGTGTCAACATCGACCACCTCGACCAGCTCTGAGGACAGTGGAGCCAAGGAGGTAGAAGTTTTATCTAGTTTCAATGTTTTCTGACGAGGTTCCGATAAAATAGTCGGCGCCGGAGAATGTCTCTTGGCCAACTTGACCCTCTCTTTTCTAGATGAATGAGACTTAGAAGATGAAGAAGAGCTTGCTAAGTCTTCCTCGAAGGAAGGCTTGAGGAGACCTTTCAGAATTAACTTGTTCTTTCGCTCCTGGAGAACTCTTAGATGAGGCAACGAGATCTGGGGATTGTACTAGTGCACTATGGGATACCTACCCAGCCACAAGCCAACTAAGAGACTTTGAGTTTTGCAATAGGCTCAGTAGGAGCTGAGGATCGGCTCCGAACTCATATGTAAGAATGAAGGCGAGATAGGACTACAGAACATTCAATGTTAGATGCACTTTTGCTACCTAGAAGGCTGTCTGCAATCAAATGTGCCCATCAAAAGGGCACAGATGTTATAACAAAGGGCAATAATTTGGCTGACCAAACTGCTAAACGAGTAGTAGCTAACGGTTGTAAAGATCTATGCATGTTAACTATGACAAACTCCAACAGTAATGATGTGTTTGATTTTGAGAAGTTGTCAGCCTTTCAAGCTGAAGCATCACAGGAAGAAGTTCTGAGGTGGGTTAAGGATGGATGCATTAAATCCACTGATGGATTGTGGTGACATCCAGATGGCTGACTGGTGGTGCCTGCCTCTTTTCTACCCTACCTAGTAAGGGCATATCATCTACCAGCCCAAGCAGGTAAGATAGCTTTATTAAATCAAATTACCCAAAGTTGGTATGCCTCTCATGTCTCCTCTTTGATACTTCAGTATGTAAATAATTGTGCTATATGTCAAGAGTATAATGTTAGTAAAAATGCAAATATTAAGACTGCATGTTTACCACCACCCTGGGGACCTTTTGTTAGTGTGCAGCTGGACTTCATCCAGATGCCTAGTATGCATAACTTACAGTTTATTTTGGTGGTGGTGTGCATGTTTTCAGCATGGGTGGAAGCTTACCCATGTTGTAAAGCTGATGCAGTCACAGTTGTCAAGAAACCCGTGTCTGATTTTATACCACAATTCGATATACCGTGTACTATCAATAGTGACCAGGGAACACATTTTAAAAATTCATTAATGAAAGAGCTATGCAAAATTTAATACTAAGTTGAGTCTTCACTGTCCCAACCATCCAGAGTCATCTGAACTAGTAGAGAGGATTAATAGGACCCTTAAAAATAAAATTTCAAATATTTCTGCTGAAACCCACTTAAAGTGGCCCAAAGCCCTCCCTTCAGTATTAATGAACATGAGGGCCTCACTGAATGCCACCAGGAAGTTGAGTCCTTATGAAATATTAATGAAGAGAGCCATGAGCCTTCCAGCTACCCCTCCCATGGGAAATGCAGATTTAAGTTTGTCAGATGATGCTATGATTTCATACTGTTGCAAACTTGTTTGTATATTGCAGCAATATTATTGAACAGTAAAAGCAGCTCTTCCTTAACCTCCTGACCATACCTCTCAACTGAAAAGATTTTCGCAGAATGTCCTGATTTTTTGTCTCAAAATTGTAGTCCATACTTCATAAAATTGTGGTTTTCTGGCAAATCATTGAGGGTTAAAGTCAGAAAATAATGATAGACATTTGAGTTTCAGACTTCATTCCCTTCAGAAAATTCATGCTAATGCAAAACCTGTAATTCTATCAATTTTCAAAGTTTGTAAAAGGAATATTTAAAAAATGCCCCTATTTTTGGGCCTTTGTCCCCTCCATTATTAATCGCGTTGTCCAGATTTCTTGCTCTTAGAGGTTGAGAGGTATGCTCCCGACCAGCCCTGTCATCAACTGCAGCCAGGTGACTGGGTTTACGTCAAAACTTTCGAGAGAAAGAACAGTCTAAGTCCAAGGTGGAAAGGGCCCTTTCCAGGTGCTGTTAACAACCCTGACTGCTGTTCGCTACCACCATGGATCCATTCGGCTTACTGCAAGAAAACCTGTCTTTTGGGGATCCCAGACAAATCGTTGCAGTCAACAGAGGGAGATTGAGGTGTGACAGATGAATCAAATGGCCAATGAAGGAAGTCAACTTCAGTAACAGTCCACGATGAATACAGTGACAACAGGTAACCTTGTGTTGTTTTTCCTGCTGCTTCCTCTTATAAACTGGGCGAGAGACAACGGTTTCTTGCTGGTTCTTCGGCAATATGCTATAGACTTGAATGCAACAAACTATTTGGTATGTTCACATATACCTTATCATTCTAAGGCAGGGATTCCTATGATTCCTATCCCTGTATCACAGGTGTCATTTGAAAAATATCTTAGTGACATCAGTCTAGCTTGGTGTAATGTCACTGATTTCACGAAGGTTGTGTCTCTTCAACTTGCAACCACACATCATGGGGACACATGTTATGCCAGAAATGGGACTATACCTGTAGGAACCAGCAAATGTAATGACACCAGACATGAAAGCATATTAGACTCCTTGCACTTAAAAAGCTATGACTAGGGGCATGGCATGGGTATGATAAAGGACTGTTACTACATCTGCGGTGATCGTGCCTACCTCTGGTTGCCTACAAACTGTTCTGGATGTTGCTTTGTAAGCTATATTAAACCTGCTATTCAGCATTTCGAAAATCCTCCAGCAGGTAGACTGAGAAATAAGTGAGCAATCCACTGGGCACAGAAAGTATTTTCAGTCTTTACTCCTAGGTTTAGACAGCAAAGGACAATGCTTGAACTCACCATGCTTGTTTAAATTCTTCAGGAGGTAGTCAACGGAATTTTGCATCACATCAGGATGGCAAATCGAGAAATGACTGAAATGCAAACTGTAGTGTTACAAAATCGGTTGGCATTTGATATAATGCTTGCTGCAAACAACGGGTCATGTGCCCTCATAGGGAGTCATCGTTATTCATATATTAGTGACTATCATGATAAACAGAAAAAAATGGCAAATTTCATGGAGCAAAGGGCCAAGGATTTAGAGAGCATATCAAAACAATGGAGACTTTTTGGATGGTTGGGCAGTTTTTTTGGTAACCCGGGAATTAGTATAGTCCAGAGTATTGTGATCATACTTTTTATTATATTTTTGATCATTTTAATATTTTCTACTTTGAAGGCTGCAATTACAAGATGTTTAACCTCGCCTGTACATGAAATGGCACTGCACATACCAGAAAATGAAAATTCTATCATAGTAGAAGATGAATACTACGATGCTCAAACTTATTTTATTAACCTAAGGAAAATAAAAATATAAGTACATGTATTATATGACACTGATAGTGTCAAAGGGGGGGGGCTGTTATGGGACAAGATCAGTCTTATTAAAATGTATATTAATTTCAGTTTCATTAATGATTCTATAAAATGAATACAAAGCACAGTTAAACCAAGAAAGTAACTGAAGCAAGGAAACACTCTGGTAGATCCACTATAACTATTTATTGAGCGCTTTCATCAGCAATTCGCCTCACGACTTCTTCAGAATACAGTTTAAAAATTGACACTGCATTAAATACATACCATAGTATGTCACATGTTCCAAACTAAAAGCTTCATAGGCTAATGCACAATCAATCAAATCCTAAACAATGTGAATACAATTCTGCTAAAATAATCTAAATCTGAGGCAGTCAACAAATATAAATTCTCTATTGTGTAATATTGTCCCACTTGCAATTAATTATAAGAAGTATAGCTGTTCCTACAAGAATATGTTAATGCCAAGCTTTAAACATAAAATTCAGACTTAAGTTTAAAAAACTGGAAATGGATATCATGTCATTCAAACCAGGTTTGTGTGTGGCATCACATCTGAGCTGCCATAGCAGCTCCTTGTATTCAAGAAATGGGTCAGTCGGTCCTCCCGTACTGCCATCGTTATGTACTTGTTCTAAAACAGAGAACTTGAAATGGTGTTGTGGAAAGCCAGTAATATGTTTGGCCAGGGCGTTATTTAAATTGTCCTTCCCAATATCCTATAGATGCTGATATATATGTTTATTCAAACTGTTTATCGGTTTCCCAATATAAAATTGGTCACGTGTCTGACATATAGCTATATATACTAAGCACCTACTAAAACAATTAAATCTTTGTTTCAAGTGCACTTTGCCATATCCCTTTATGTGAATATTATTAGTTTCAATAATGAATGGGCACTGTGGGCAACGTCTGCACTTAGTCATTTGTCCTTTAACCACCTGTGGTCTATTCCTTTCCAATGGGTTAATGCACAAATCTCTTTTGTATATTACATGTTTTTTCCCCTATTTTCCTTTTAAAATTGATGTCAGTTGTCAATATAGTCCAGCTGTTATACAGGATATCCCTAATGTTATAGCACAGGGGGTTAAAGGTTATCACCATGCCGTTTGAAAAGGATTTGGTCCCTCTTCCCTGGATGGCAGTTGTTGTAGTATTGTCTCTTACTGTAGGTGGGTCTTGTGTTACCCCTAATAGTGGAAAAAAATGTCCACCTAGTCTTTTTTCTTGCATCTAAAATGGGGTCCACAAAGGGACCAGGGTAACCCCGTCTGGTAAGCATCGTCCTTAACTTATCTATCTCTTCAATAAAGGAAGTATGTTCGCTTACCATTCTTGCCAATCTAACCCCCTGTCCTTTTACCAGTGATTTTTTTCTGGTGTGTGGGGTGACAACTGCCAAAGTGTAGTAAAGTGCTCGAATAAGTGGGTTTCTTAAACAAGACTGAAATAAATCTCTGATTAATGTTATCTTTATGTATACAAATATCTAAGAATCGAATAACTTCTGAATTAACCTCCATAGTAAGTGTTAAAAATCCAGTGCTTAAATTCAAATAGTCAAGAAATTGGTCCAGTTCTTCACGTGTACCATCCCAAAATATCAGTAGATTGTCCAGGTACCTACCATAAAATTTAGTGTTGGAATAAATCACATTTGAACACCTTGTTAATTACACATTGTGTAAGAACTATATTTGCAAATAGGGGGCACATGCCGCCCCCATTGCAACTCCCACTCTCTGTTTCTCTGTTTGAACAACTGGTTCTCAAATGTAATGAGGTTATTATGGAGAATTAATTCCATTAATGTCCTGTACATAAGTACCCTTGAGTAGCTATGTGATGTGTTCATACACAAGTAATCATAAAACATACTGATACCCTCATCATGGGGGATAACTGTGAACAAATCCTTAATGTCCATAGTTGTAAATATAAGATTATTCGAGTAAAAGCTGTCTTTTATTTTTCTGAGACAATCCCAGGAGTCCTTTAGCACATGTGGATGTTGATATAACACATGTTTAATATGAACATCAATGAATTTCTCTAGGTTATATGTTTTTGAGGCCTTTGCATCTACTATCAGTCTCAAAGGAGGGTCATGAAAACTTTTATGTATTTTCAGAATACAGAAAATGGTAGGGATACGAGGGTATTTTTGTGTAAGAAAGTCGAGTTCACTAATGGTAATTTGGTTGTTAAGTAATAGGTCATTCTGCAATATGATTGTTAAAAACAAATATAATTTGTATGCAGGACTGTAGAAAAATACAGTTTCATAAGCTGAAGTTGTGTTTCACCTGCATTCTTTTAATGTTTAACAGGGAAAGTAAGAGGTGAAGGAAAAGCGACATGCTGCTAGTGTAAAAGGAATTTGTTGGCCTGATTCCTCCAGGCTAGGAGTGAGTTGTTGCTAGGGTATGTTTGCTGATAAGTGAAATGTCCAAGGTCAAAAACAAGATCCTTGGAGCAGGTGGGAATGAGAACATTTCTAAAGTCATTGATTTGCCAAAAGTATTGCAACGTCAAAATCCTGCATGGTTGAATTGATAAGCAAATGTAGAAAAGATGCAGTTTCCTTTGTTCATTGAGACTGGCTTACCAATTTCTATGAAGATAGTCTCCCAGTCCTGTAAATAAAATTTCTCTTTGCACATCCTAAAGTGTTATTCCTGACTGAGGGCAAATAAGGTAACTTCTTAATGTTACTTATTTATTACTTTGACAAATTCTAACTTGTAAAGAGCAATAGAAGTATGAGCATTAGTCCAAGTGGCAGCTGAACAAATATCATCTAAGGAATCTCTTGACCAAGACCCTTAGGAGACCACCACAGACTGCATGAAATGAGCTCAAGGAAGCTTAGGGAAGGATAATCCTCTTTTACCACATATAAAAGAGATTCAATCAGTTAACCATTTGGCCAGTGTAACTTTGGAAATTGACTTGCCTGATTTGTTAGGAGAGTAAGAGACAAAACAACTCGGTAAGTTTTCCTGAAGTCCTTGGTTCTATGGAGATAAAAGTGAAGTTGTCTATGCACATCCAAAAGACGGAGCATGTACTCTCCCTTATTTACAAAGTTTGGAAAGAAAACTGGGAGGTTAATGACCTGGTTAATGTTGGACTCAGAAGCTACCTTAGGCAAAAAAGACAGGTTGGTCCGTAAGGACACTTTATCTTTGTGGAAAACCAGGCAAGGAGATTTGGAGGATAGAGCCCGGTGTTCAGATAGTAGTCGAGCTGATATGATAGCTACTAGAAAAATGGTTTTCCAAGAGAAAAATTAAAATTCTAACCTGGCCGAATGTTCAAAGTGAATTTGGGTCAGGGCTGAAGCACAACAGTTAAATCCCGAGAAGGAATAGGTTCCTTTACTGGATGCCTAAGTAAAAAGGCCCCTTTGAGAAAAGCTTTCCATAATTTAGAAGAAGCTATGGTAGAGTTATTTTTGCCTAAGTGGAAGTTCAAAATGGCAGCATGCTGGACCTTAATAGTAAAAAAACCTGACCCCTTCAATAAAAATTAAAGCTAGAAAATCAAGTATAGCTGGTACAGGGGCAGAATCAGGGTCCAGATCCCTGTTAAGCGCCCAGAATACAAATTCATTTACTTTTGTAGATCTTTCTAGTAGAAGATTTTTGAGAAGATAACAAAATATAATGGACCAAAGATGACAGCCTTGGCTGTCTAGCAATTAGTAGAATTGGAGAAACCATGTGGTCAGTTTGAGACCTGTTATGCATGGATGAGTCATTCCTGTCAGGTGAGACAGGAGGTCTGGAATGGGGTTCAGTATCCCAGGTGGATGAAGGAGGGGAGGCTAAAGGAAGGGGAATCAGATCTGACGAGGTCAAAAGGGAGCAATGAGGAAAACTGAGCTCTTCAACCGGAATCTTTTCAGTAGAAATTTGGGAATGAGAGGTAATGGTGTGGAAGCATAAAAAAGACTGGAGGGCCAGTCGTAGAGTACAGCTTCTCTTGGTGGCTCCCCCATTAGAGGGATCAGGGCAAAGAACTTGCAGCACTTGTTGCTGAGGGGATGATAGGAATAGGTCTCAACATGGCTGGCCCCATTAGCAGGAAATTCTTTCAGCTACTGTGACGTTGAGAGATCACTCATGAGGCATCAGAACTGACCTGATTGGTTTGTCCACAATTACACTGGCTTTCCCCCGTTTGTGCATTCCTATTAGAAAGCAACTGGAAGAGATTGTCTATTGTCCATTGCCACACTCTCATTGTTTCTTGACAAATCGAGTAAGATTTGGTTCCTCCCTGTTTGTTGATGTACCAGACCACAGATATCCTGTCCGTCTGAATAGCAATTGTCTTAAAAGGGAGAATGTGTTGAAAGGTCTGAAATTCTAGGAGGACTTCTCTCATTTCCATGACAATGATATGCATATTGTCCTCTTTGGGGGAACACGTAGCTCGGTCTGTCCTTGCCAAATAATGCCCCCCCCCCCACCAGTTGGGAGGTGCCTGTGGCCACTGTGGTTGTGGGCAGAGGAAGAAGAAATGGACGATCTTCGGAGAGTCTGTTTGAATGGCTCCACCAAAGAAGGTATCTTTTTTACACTTGTGTGATATTGACTGGGGTGGTTATAGGATGTTAAAGAATGGACCACTGGACTGATAGCATCCCTTGAAAATTTGCATGTGAAACCTGGCTAGAGGAATGAGACTGATAGCAGCTGTCATGGATCTCAAGGATTGTAAAATTAGTCATGCTGAAAGAGAAGACTGTTGTATTATTTTCCTGACCTGGGATCTAGCATCTGGATTTGAGCTGGAGGAAGAAAGGCTATCTGACTGTCAGTGCCCTGTCAAGCACCTATGAACTCCAGACTCTATGCTGGTATGAGTTGTGATTTGCTGTAATTTACTTTGATAACTAAATGTAGGCACAGCTGGAGCAAGTAGTCCCTTGCCTATAGGAGTAGATGCCTGGTTGGGCAGTTAGGAGCCAGTCCTTTAGTTATAGAAACACTCAAAATCCCAGCAGTCTCAAGTGAGCTGCTACCACTGTCATTCATTTGGAGAACACACTGGGGGCTGTGGTGAGACCAAAGGGCAGTGCTCTGAACTGGTAATGACTGGCTCCCACCCGGACGTGCAGATACCTTCCGAAACACCTGTTCATTTTGATGTGATAGTACGCATCTTGAATATCTATCAAGCGCATTCAATTGTCCTTTCAAAATGGAGGCAGAATAGACTGAACTGTGACCATCCAGAACCTTGAATATTACATAAACTGGTTCAGTTTGCTGAGATCAATGATAGGTCTCAAGTCCCCTATCTTCTTTGGCACTAAAAAAAATTGAATAACTCCTGGATGCTTTCTAGTCTGGAGGAACCTTCTGGATGATTTTTTTTTCTAGCAGATTTTCTATTTCTAGTGCTGCTGCTTTCCTCTGATTGGGTGGAACACTGGGGATTCTCTTCATTCTTGTGGAGGGAATTTAGGAAAAAGGTATGATATAATTATTAGTTATGTACTTAACATAATGTGGTATCTTTGTTGTCTCCTTTCATTTCACCTCAGATATGGGTTATGGATCTGACCCTCAGATCCAACTTGGCCACATTTCTTCAGACTAGGGTCCAAGTCTTGAGCTCCTCCCACTTCCCACAATGCACCATACCCCAACTAACCTCCCCAGATCGAATTTGCTGCCAATTAGTGAATAGAAAGCAGGGAAAGAAAGAAAGAAAGAAAGAAAGAAAGAAAGAAAGAAAGAAAGAAAGAAAGAAAGAAAGGAAATTCACCCCAGGGATCACGTCAGTCGCCCTGCTAGACAGGGGTCCAGGAAAGTAAATAATGTGGAAAGAAATAGCCAGGGAATTGTTATGACTAGGCTTGTATAGGCCCTGATAGCCTAGTACCAACCTATGAACCTATGAAAGAAAAAGGAGTATGCATCAATAACTAAAGGCTCAAAACCAGGAACAACAGCTCCTAAGAAGTTCTCTCCCAGTCTTCTAGAGCACTGGGAAGGGGTGTGGCAGGAAAGGTGAGGAGGAATGAAAGAAGATAACACAGATACCAAGTTATGGTAAGTACATAACTAATAAATCTGATGTTGTCTCTTTCATTCCTCCTCACGTACGGGTAGGGTCCCCAGCTATACAACTCCTGGGTGGTGTCAAGGATTGATATGCCGGAGAACTGCCAAACGTAAGGAGGTTCTGCTCCTGGAAACAGTGTCTAATTTTATAATGCAAAACAAAGGTGTGACCCTTCGACCAGGTGGCTGCAGCACAGATATCATCTAAAGAAGCCCTGGAAGAAAAGCCAGATTAGGTGGACATGAGCCTACTTGAGTGAGCCTTGGGAGGACAAGGTAGCTGCAATCCATTCCTGGTATAACTCAAGGAAATACAGTCTGTTATCCATTTAGCAAAAGTAACATTAGAAACCGCCTAAATGGCTAGAGGAGAAGGACACAAACAACTGTTCTGAAATCCAAAAGAATTTCATGCAGTGCAGGTAAAAAGAACTGCCTGTGAACATCAAGCAGATGCAACAAACATTCTCCATCATTTGAGAAAACTGGGAAGAAAAGTGGTAGTTGAATGATTTGGCTGAGGTTGGATCCTGTAGCTACCTTGGGCAAGAAAGAGGGATTAGTAAGAAGGGAAACCCTATCTTTGTAGAAAATAATGTAAGGAGGCTTAGAAAACAGGCCTGAATCTCTGAGATTCTCTCTGCTGAGGTGATGGCAATGAAAAAAACTGTCCTGCATGAAAGAAACTTTAAGTCACGATCATAGGCTGGTTCAAAGGGTTTTTGAGTTAAGCCTTGCAAGACCACTGTGAGATCCCATGGTGGGGAGAGATATTTGACTGGAGGCCAGTGGAGGAAGATCCCTTTCAAGAAGGCTTTGTACAGCTTGGAAGTTGACAAGGAATTGAAAATATCACCAGAATGAAAGTTAGAGATGGCTGCCAACTGAAGTTTGATGGTAGAAAAGCTGGCTCCTTCTTCAAACAGACACACTAGGAAGAGAAGGATAGCTGAAATAGGTGCACAGAAAGGGTCAGTGTTCTCTTTAGAAGCCCAGAAAACAAATATCTCCCATTTACTCCCATAGACTTTCTTGGTAGTTGTTTTTTGGGAGGCCAAAATAATGTCTCAGATGGGGGAAGCAAGCCTGGACCTTTGAACAATCACTGGAAGTGGAGCAACCAAGCAGTCAGTTTGAGGAACATCAGACTGTGGTGAAAACCCTCTATCAAGTGACAAAGGAGGTCCAGTTTGGGTTCCAGAATCCATGGAAGATATTTCAGGTGAGACCAGAGGACGGGGAACCAAATCTGATGAGACCAATAGGGGCAATGAGGATTACTGAGGAGTTCAGATGCTTTGCTTTATGGAAAAACTTTGGGATCAAGTGTAGAGGAGGATAAACTAGAAGTAGAATTAGAGTGAAATAGTTGCTGCACTTGTTGTTCTGGGGGGATGCAAATAGGTCACAGCAGGATTGGCCCCAATGGCTGAAGATCAAGTCTGCTACTGACTGATTGAGGGACCATTCATAAGGGGTCAGAATGGACCTGCTCAGCTTGTCTGCCAGAACACTGGATTTCCCCAGTATGTGAGTTGCAAGCAGAAAACGGTCCAAAGATATTGCCCATTCCATAGGGTAAAGTACAGTTGTGTACACTTACCATAAATGTAGATGTTCGAGTGTATTCACTGTTGCAGTCATCACATTTGGGTCATCTGCTTGCAGTAGCCCTCAGTCGGCCTGATTATCAAAGTCTTGGGTCCTGCATCAGTTGCTGTCTTATCTTCCATGACGTCAGGGGTATAAAGCATGGAGCCGATGCCATTACATCAGTTTTTCTTGCCCCAGATGTCAGGTGCCCTCATAATGGGAAGCAATTATATACAAGGTTACACTTCCAACAAAAAAGCAAATACACCAAAAAGCTTTAAGAATAGTAAACAAGAATAGAGTTATATGCAATAGAAGTCAGGGGGCTGGAGGGAGGGTAACCAGGACTACAACAGTGAATACACTCGAACATCTATATTTATGGTAATTGTACACAATTGTACTATGTTCTTCATGTTTCACTGTTGCAGTCATCACATTTGGGTAGATTCCCAAAGCTAAGGATGAGAGGAGGTAATTAGATAGCATTAGGACCAGCTATACGGCCCTGCAAGACTGCAGTGGCAAAGCCAGCTCTGGATTTAGAAAAAAATTGGCAAGTGGTAATGCTTGGTGAAGGTATGTACAGAACTCCAGGTAGCAGCTTCTAGGATGTCCCTGGTAGGTACACCTCTGAGAAAGGCTGTAGAGGTAGATGCAGCCCTGGTTGAATGTGGTCTTATCCCATGTGGGGTAAGTTTTCCATGGTGCTTATAGCAGAAATGAATGCAATGGCCTATCCACTTAGAAATGGTTTGCTTTGAAATGCTTTTCCCCTCTGCCCCTGCAGCAAATGCCACCAGCAGCTGTTCAGATTTCCTGAGAGGTTTAGTCCTGTCCAAGTAAAATCTAAGTTGTTTGTGCACGTCCAAGGAGTGCAGTATTCGCTCCCCTTTGTTCTGTGGATTAGAAAAGAAGGTTGGCAAATGAACAGACTGATTAAGGGCTACACTGGATACCACCTTGGGCATGAAGGACAGATTGGTCCTGAGGGACAACCTGTCCGCATGAAAGATGATGAAAGGCTCCACTGCCATGAGGGCCTGCATTTAAGGCTGTTTTCCAAGAAAGGAATTTCAACTCTGCATTTGCAGCTGGCTCAAAAGGAGGTAGAATGAGCTTTTCCAATACAAAGTTAAGGTCCCAGGCCAGAGTAGGGGCTCTCCTGAGTGGTCTTAAGTTTTTGGCCCCTCTGAGGAATTGCTTCAGCAGTGGATGAGAGAAGAGGGGTGGTTCTGTATTTTAATGAGATGAAATGGCTGAGGCATGAATTTTGATGGAGGAAAATAAAAGGCCCTTGTGAAGCATCTCAGTTAAGTATTGAAGAACCTGAGGTAAATTGGGTGTTGCTGTGCCCATCCCCTGAGTTTGGCACCAGGAACAGAATCTTTTCCATTTTTCAGCATAGGATTTTCTAGTACTACGCCTCCTTGCCTCCAGAATGACATCCATCACTTGCTTACTGAGGGATGGTAAAGGAGAGATCAGGTAATTAGCCAGGCTGCCAGGTTCAGGGTTTGGAGTTGCGAGTGCAGAATCTGGCCCTCCTGCTGGGACAGCAGGGTGGGGGTCTGAGGCAGGTGCCATGGTGCCAGCAGTGACACACTGCGCAAGAGGGGGTAGCAGTGTTGGCGTGGCCAGTCTGGTGCAATCAGTATTGTCCTTGGTTTGTCCTGCTTGATATTTAGTAGTACCTTGGAGAGGAGAGGCAGAGGGGGAAAGGCATAAACTGATATTTTTTTCCAGGTGAAGGACAGGACATTCACTTTCCAAATTTGTTTGTGGGGAGTCCTTGCGCAGAATTTGTCCAATTGGTAGTTCTGGGGGGAGGCAAACAGGTGTATCTCTGGGCTCCCCCATTTGTTTCTCAACATGTTGAATATCTTTGGTTCCATTTTCCACTCGTGTGGGTCCATGAGATTTTTGCTTATGTTGTCTGCCAGTGTATTTAGCTTTCCTGGCAGGAATTGAGCCTGTAGGTGCACTTGGTAGCTCAAGGCTGTGTTCCACAGAGCCATGGCTAGTCTGCAGAGAGGGTATGAGTGGGTTCCCCCCTGCTTGTTTATGTACCACATAACAGTGGTGTTGTCTGTCTTTACCAATAATTGTCCTGGAAGAATGTGGTCCTTGAAGGCTGTCAGAGCATTCCCTACAGCTAACATTTCTTTTTGATTGATATGCAAGTGCATTTGACTTGGGTTCCATTTTCCCTGAATGCACTGCCCTACCACGTGAGCCCCCCATGCATAGTCTGATGCATCTGTTGTTAGGGTTTGCGCAGCAGGAGATAGAGTGAATGGCAGTCCCCTGTTTTGGTGGCAGGCCTCTGCCCACCAAAGGAACTCTATCTGTAGACAAGGTATGATAGGAATCATTTAGAATGTTGACACCATATGCTTTTTAGATACCACTGTAGTTTCCTCATATGCAGTCTAGGCCTGGAAGAGGCAGGAAAGGACCAATTCTTAGAGGGCCAATGCCTACTAAATCTGGGAGGCTGTACTTGCAGGAAATCTTTAACAGTTTGCAAAGATTTAGCTTTTTCCTCCATCTATTTAAGTACTTCTTCTGCTTTGTTGCCAAACAGGCGGTCTTGGTTTAAGGGACCATCCAGTAATTTCGCTTTAACGTGATCTGGCAAAGACTGCTCCTTAAGCCAAGCATGCCTTCTACTTATGTACAGACCCAGTGACAGCAGCCCTGCAAGATGCCTCTAATGAATCAAAACCACATTGCAAAGTATGTTTTCCAACTTGTTCAGCAGAATGCATTAAATCCTGTAATTCTTTATTTTCAGCACAATCAGGAATCAACATCATTTTCTGTTTAAGCAATCCAATAATATGCTGCTGATACCTTAATATATGAAACTGGCAGTTTAACGCCCTAATGGCCAAAGTTGCAGAAGTGTATACCTTCTTACCCCACCTATCCAGCGCACTGGAATCTCTATCAGAGGGGGTAGGATTTTTGGCAGAAGTAGCCTTAATGCCCTTGGGTCCCTGTGAAATGGTCTCAGGATCCGCAGTAGGATTTTTAAAGAGGAACGTCCGAGAGTCAGGTTATTTATTTATTTATTTCCAGTTTGATTACCGGGGAAGTCCACTGGACCCAAGGGACGCATTTTCAGTGGAGGCCCAGGGAGAAAAGCTTCAAATACAGTATACAGTACAGATATAGTAATACAGAAATGTAAAGATACATCATCTAGAACAAATTGCAACAAAGTACATACAGTGTTGCACAATAGTCAGATAAACATCATTGTAGATGATCTTAAGGGTTATACAGGTTCATTTATGAGAGCACTCATTGCATAGTACATGGGGAAAACACTTTGCATACACACCTTTAAAGTACAAATATAAAACATTTACAAGCACACATTTAAAGTATGAAACTATTTACAATATTTACACAGTTGTGATGAGGGTTAGGTAGCTCTAGGAATTGAAGAGAGTTTGGATACAGTCATAGAAAAACAAGCTATGGGAGATTTAGAGAGCTTAGGAACCTGGGAGAGAAGAAGCAAAAACATTTTATGGGCAAGTAGTTCGGCGAATTTAGGTAGGATGAAGGTACACCCTGTAATACTGATCAGGTTTTCTGGGAGCAGGAGGTAAAGTGTCAGGGGCCAGGCTAGATTCCGAGAAGGCATCATCTACAATTTCCAGTACAGGAGGGATAGATAAATGCCTGTGTTGAGGCAGGAGTAAGAATTCCCTAAGCCTCTTTTTGGAGTCAGAGTAATCCTGGCTTTCCCAACGGAAATGCTCCATAAGATTATGCACGGTTTCTTCAAAAGAGAAGTCCTCTGAAGGGGAAGCAGAGGGAATGGAGTCCTCTGCATCAGAATCCTCATAGATACATAAGGGCAAATCCTGGTCCTCAAAGAAAACAGAAATTTCAGAATCCTGATCAGAAGAATCAGAAGGAAAATCAGTCCTAAGTCTCTTAGAGGGGAATGGTGGCTTCCCCTGATTAGAGTAATAAGGTCTTCAGCCATTCTTATCATTTGTTTTTTTAGGCATAGGGGTCTGACCATCCAATCTGGGCGTCGGTTTTCTAGGCATGGATCGAGTTTTAGGCCTTGAAGAAGAAGATGGCGTCGGTTTAATATGCCAGTCAGTAGGCCTGAATACACCTTCAGAAGCCAGTGCCTGCACAGTGGCTCCGGACCCATCCAAGGTAGAGACATCCACGGGTTCCACAGTTGAAGAAGCATCTCGTGGCATACCGGACTCCGAATGGGTCTCAGTAGAGGCCAGAGAGTCTGAAGTAGCGGTTATCAGGGGCTGGAAAAGTGCCTCATTGAGTACCGGCGAACTGGCGACTAGCTTAGGAGAAACGTAGTCGGCAGCTTTGGACCTATGTGGTCTGTCTCTGTCTTTATCTTTGCATTTTTTCGGAATGTCGGTAGTCAGGTGGCGTACTGAAGCCATTTCTGGATAATTGAACCGAGTATCAAAATATTTGGATAGTACGAGGTTTGAATAAGGCACAAAACCGACATCGAGGTATGTCGTGGTCTGGACCTTAGCAAGGAATGCAGTATGAATGAAAATCTTTATGAGGTATTTGCTTTCCTCAAGAAATACAATTGTTAACTTTTACTGACATTGGTTTAGAGCAAGAAAAAGGATCCCCAACAGGGTACTTAGCTTAGTTGAAGACTTTGGATCTGAAACTTGAAAACGAAAATTTCAGGAGTCGGACGACCGGCACTTGCGAACTACTTCTGCTTCGGGCACACACGGCAAGAAAGACTGATGTAATAGCGTCGGCTGCATGCTTTATACCGCTGACTACCTGATGTCATAGAAGACCCCTGACTACCTGATGTCATGGAAGATGAGACAGCAACCAACGCAGGACCCAAGACTTTGATAATCAGGCCGTCTGATGGCTACTGCAAGCAGATAACCCAAATGTGATGACTGCAACAGTGAAACATGAAGAACATCGGTAGGTTCATCCTTGTTTGTTGATGTACCACACCACCGATATGTTGTCTGTGTGAATAGCAATCATTCCTAGAATGAGAACGTCCTGAAAGGCTTGCAACATGAGGAGGACTGCTCTCATCTCCAGAACATTGATATGCAGTTTGGTCTCTGTGTGTGACCATGTATCTTGGACCATCTTTCCCTTGAAATGCCGCACCCCCCACCCCTACTGGGAAGCATCCGTGGTCACCAAGGCTGAGAGGGAAGGAAGAAGGGAGGGTCTGCCTAATGTCAGGTTGTCCAACAGCACCCAGCATTGTAGATACTTTTTGCAAACCAAAGTAAGCTTGATAGGAAAAGATAGAGGTCGGTAGAATATAGACCACTGAACGGTTAGGATTCATTGAAGGACTCACATAAATTACCTTGCAAGAGGGACTAATGGGATGGCAGCCGTCATAGATCGTAGACCCTGAAGTATCAGCCTTGCTGATGGGGAAGCTCAGTTCAAGACGGCTCGGACCTGATCTCTCAAGGTCTGAATGTGATGAGGGGGAAGAGCTGCAATCTGGTTCACTGTGTCCAAGGTAGTTCCAGTGAATTCTAAACTCTGCATGAGGGATAGGTTCAACTTTGTCAGATTTATAGTGATCCCCAGATGATTGGCAAGGTTGAAGAAATAATCCCTGGCCTGTAGTAGTTGATGGTTGATGTCAGCTTGGGGCAGTAAAGAGCCATTCGTCCAGATATGGAAACACCCAGAATATGTGCAGTCTTAGGTGAGCTGCGACTACTGCCATGCATGTAGTAAATACCCCAGAGGCTGTGGTGAGTCCAAAGGGCAGAGTTCTGTATTGAAAATGACTGGCTCCCAGCTGGAAGCGCAGATAACTTCTGAAGCACCTGTTCATTTTGATGTGATAGTACACATTTGTTAAGTCCACCAAGCACATCCAATCATTCTTCCGCAGCAGTGGTAGAATGGACTGAACCATCTCCATTCAGAACTTCACTTTCTTTACAAGAAAATTTAATTTGCTTAGATCCAAAATGGAGCACAGGTCCCCAGTTTTCTTTGGCACTAAAAAGAAGTGACAGTAAATTCAGAATCCTCTTTGTTCCACCGGGACCTCTTGGATGACTCTTTTTTGCAGTAGATTTAGAATTTCTGCTACTGTGAACTCCCTCTGATGGGGTGGAATGTTGAGGAGTCTCTAAGGCTTCTCTGGAGGAGGAGGGAAAAAGGGAATAACATAGCCTCTGGATATAATCTTTAGCACCCACTTGTTTTGCATTATATCGGTCCAGGCAGTAGGGTGCAATGAAAAATTACTACCAATTGGCTCCAGAGATGATTCTGCGGAACCCCTCTGCCCCTGGGGCAGCGTCTCCCACTGAAACGTCCTCCTCTGCCTCTAGAGGAAGAATCCCCACATTGATCTTGGGAAGACCTCTGACATTTTCGGAACCAGGTTTTCTTTCCACTGTGCTGCTTTCTAGAAAATGTGTGCTGTGGAGTTGAGAATTTGACCCTGATGGCAGATAAGATCTTCCCTTCTTGTTCACTGTGGGATAGAATCTCTTTGAAAGATGGGCCGAAAACCGAGGATCCATCAAATGGGGTGTTGACAAACGATGCTTTAAAAGGTTTTGTGAAATCACAAAGCCTCATCCAAGCATATCTCCAAATAGTAATGTCTGAGCTGGCTGTCCGTGAGGAACCCTGCAAGGAATGGGAAATCAGTCTCATGGAAGAATTGGATAAAGAGGAAAGCGTGGTCAGTTGGGGGGAGACCTTCTTGAAGTGCTCCGCTGACATGATCTCTGCCAGAGAGTCTGATAGTTCCTTCACCAGTTTCCTCTGCAATCAAGCAAAGTGTGCCAGGTAGTTCAATGCTCTCAGCGAGAAGGTGGCCGAGGAGTAAATGCACTTACCAAACCTGTCCATTGCTCTGGACTCCCTATTCAGCAGATGGATAGTGGAGCTCTGTTTGGCTAGCTCCTTTTTGGTAGCTGCTGCCACAACCATGGCATCCACTGGAATACCCTTGGTCCAATATGGTCTGTTCTTTGGGGGCGGGGGGGATAAAAATTTGTCCAGGCACTTAGGAATTGGTTCTTTAGAGTCTGACTTCTTCCAGGCCCGGCAGGACACCAAATCCATGAGCCTGTCCACCGGGAGAACCACCTAGGATGTAGATGGGCCCATCCTGAAAGCCTCAAAAACAAGGACTCCTCCAAGGATAGAGGTTGGGCTGACCAACCACCTCTTTGCCTCAGGATCTCTAAAATGTCTCCAAAAAAGACATCTTCCTGTCGTGATCTAGGAGATCCTTCCCCTTCATCAAAATCCATGCCCTCAGTGAAGGCCTCCAAGGGGGAGTAAATGTGCCTCCTTTTGCATGTCCTCTTATGAGGGATCTCCTCTGTTGGATGTTCAAAGTAGGTCTCGAAAGAGGAAGGAATTCTCTCTGGAGGAAGAGCTTGGAGGCCAGTTTGGATGGGCTGACTCTGGACACGTATGACAGGCTCAGGTCTCTGATCTAAGGGAAATTGATGGGAGAGGTTGTAGCTCAAACACGATCAAACAGACTGGATCCCTATGGCTATCTCTATTCCACTTGAAATGCTGAAAGGCCCAGTGAATCCCTCCTCACTTCCATCAGAGCCGAGGTTGCTGAAGATGAGAGGAATAGGATCCCTGAGCCTTGGGTTCCAGCTAGAATTGGACATGAACTGTCCAATGATGAAGGGCCGAGTGGAAGAGACAGCTCCAACATAGATGGATCTGAACCCCTCCACCCAGATCCAACAGGGATATCCCGGATCTGAGACTCACTGCGATCGGAAAACAACAGAGCCGAGGAGGTCAAGGCAAAGGTCGGAATGGAGGAAAGCAAGCTCATTGCACTTGACCCAGGATCTCTTGGTTCACTACAATCCTGATACTCCGATACTGAGGGATCGATCAGAGAAGTAACTGAGCTTGAAGAGAGACACTAACTTAACCCAGAGAGGATGGCATGGAGAAGACCCCCAGCAGGATCTGAGCCTTGAGAATCTTTTTTTTTTTACAGCAACAAGAGAAGAAGGGGAAAGCCAGATGACTAACGGCTACCACTAGAAAGCGTACAAAGCCAAGAACAAAGTTATGTATTCACCATAACATTCCATGTGTATTGTCCATCTTCACCTTCATACTTACTAGGATGGGCTTGGATCTGATGATCGGATGCGACTCGGACTTTAGTTTCAAGTTCAAGGTCTTCTACCAGTTCGTGGCTGAATCCTATCCCAGCATGCACCAGAAAACCTCCCCAGATCTTGTTTGCAGTTATAATAGTAGTATAAAATAATCTTAGTAAAATAACTCAGAGACCAATGAAGAAGGCCAGAGAGTAATATTATCCAATTGTATCAACTCCGTCTTCCAGGAGTAAAAATGGCCAGGGGAATGGAGGGTGAGATGTAAGAATGAAGGCAAAGATGGACTAGAGTGAGTACATAACTTCTTTATGTGTTGTTGTTCTTATCTCACCTTCATTCTTACTAGGATGGGACAGCGTCACTAGCATCATCTTTCTTCTGTGGCTCAAGGGAGAATATTCTTCAGAATCATGGAACCAAAAGACACCCTGTTCCTGGAGGCCAAATCGACTTTGTAATGAGTGATAAATGTATGTGGACTTGCCCATGTTGCCTCAGCACAAACAGTATCAATTGGTAGTTTAGCCAGAAAGGTGGAAGAGTTTGCAATGGCTCTTGTTCTTGTAGAGTGGGCTTTAACTCTTTTGGGGAGATCTCTATCTTGAGACTTATAGATGAAAGTTATGCAATCTGAAAGCCATTTTGAAAGTGCTACCTTAGAGATTGAAGTACCTTTCTTTGAGTCTGAAAAGGAAATAAATAGCTGGTCAGAGTTTCTGAAGTCCTTAGTCCTGTGTAAGCAGAAAAGTAACTGTCTATGGACATCCAGTTAATGTAGCATGTATTCCGCCTTATTCTTGTAATCTGAGTAAAAGACTGGCAGCTCTATAGATTGGTTCAAATTTGATTCTGAACATACTTTTGGCAAAAAGGAAGGGTTTGTTCATAAGGACATCCTGTCTTTATGGAGAAGCAAGTAGGGGGTCTTTACTGACAAGGCTTGCAGCTCTGACAGTCCAAGCAGAGGTAAATGCTATCAAGAGAAGAGTTTTCAATGTCAAGAACTTGAGTTTGCAAGATGATGCTGGCTCAACGAGGGGAAGAATTAAATGAGACAGGATGAAATTTAAGTCCCAGGGTGCTGGATGGTCTTTGATAGGTGGTCTTAATAACAAGGCAGCCTTAACAAAGGCTTTGCATGGGCTGTGAGACATAATATTGAGGCCAGATTCACCTAAATAGAAATTGGATATTGCTGCTAGCCAAACTCTAATGGTAGCTGCAGCTGCACCTTCATTGAATAGCTTTGCCAGGAATTCTAGAATGGAATTCTCTAGGGCAGAAAACAAGTCAATAAGATTATGAGAAGTCCATAAGGAGAATTATTTCCATTTGCTTCTATATATCTTTCTTGTTGAAGCTTTATGAGAAGAAATTAGGATGTGCTTAACTGAAGAATAGAGGTTAGTAAATCTGGCTACTGTTAAAATTGGAGCAGCCAAGCTGTCAATTTGAGGGCCTGAAGGGAAGGGCGGAGCATTCCTGGTGCATGAGTCAGAAGGTCTGGAACCGGGTCCAGCAACCAAGGATCCTCTCAAAGATGAGGCCAAAGAAAGGAGAACCAAATCTGACAAGGGCAATATGGAGCAATGAGTATCAAGTCCCTTCACAAGAATTTGGCTTTCTGAAGTACTTTGGGTATTAAAGGAAGGGGGGGCATAGAGGAGTTCCGAGGGCCAATGGTGAACAAGTGCATCCCTTGGTGACTCCCCCAGAGGTGGGATAAGGGCAAAGTAGCTGCTACTTTTGGCATTCATGGATGTTGTAAAAAGGTCACAACAAGGCTGGCCTCATTTGCCGAAAACCTTTTCCACTACTTCCTGTTTTGGGGACCACTCATGAGGCATCAGATTCCCTTTGCTGATTCCATCTGCTCTCACACTGGATTTCCCCAGGATGTGCGTTGCTATAAGAAAACTTTGAGAGGAGGACGCCCACTGCCATACTCTCAGGGCCTCTCGACAAAAGGGGTAAGATCTGGTTCCTCCTTGTTTGTTTATGTATCATACAACTGACATGTTGTCTGTCTGTACTGCAACAGTTCCCAGCGGATGAGAGTCCTGGAATGCTTACAATGCTAGAAGCACCACACTCATCTCTAGGACATCGATGTGTAAGTGAGCTCATGATCCTGCCAGGTGCCTTGGACTGTCTTTCCCAGATAATGCCCCCTCTCCCACTCTATCTGAGAGGCATCCGTGGTCACTGTGGCCAATGGTTGGGGAAGTATAAGTGGTCGACCTAGAGTCACATGAGTCGAGTAAAGCCACCAGTGAAGGTCCTTTTTGCAAGTTTTTGTTATTATTATTTTGTGGGACATCAGCAATTCTTGCATCGACGACTGAGTGGACAGCAGCCACTGGAGAATTCTCATGTGTAGACATGCTAAGAGGATCAGAATTATTGCTGCTGCCATGATCCCCAAGACTTTTAGGACTATCCTTGCTTGAGCCCTTTTCTTCGTGAGAAGATTTAAAATCTGACATTTTAGAACTTGAACTCTTTCTGAAGGAAGTCTGGCTGTCATGTTTGTAGAATCCAATTCTGCTCCTATAAATACAACATGCTGAGAAGGCAGCAAGGCAGATTTCTCGTAGTTTATTGTAATTCTTAGGTAACAGCAGAGCTGCAAGGTGGTGTCTCTTGCTTTTATTAATAGATGCTCGGTGGTGGCGGTTAGGAGACAATCATCTAAGTAAAGAAACACCCGGAATCCTAGGCATCTCAAGTGAACCACAACTACTGCCATACATTTGGTGAACACTCTGGGGGCAGTGGTAAGGCCACATGGCAGAGCTCGAAACTGGTAGTGACTGGCTCCCAGCTGAAAGTCCAGGTGTCTCCTGGATTGCCTGTCCATTTTTATGTGGCAGCACACATCCTGGAGGTCTACAGAGCACATCCAATTGTCTTGTCCCAGAAAAAGGAGTACTGACTGCAGTGTTACCACCCTCAATTTGGAATATCTTACTATTTGTTTAAATTGCTGATATCCAGAATTGGTCTCCAGTCCCGTTTTCTTTGGAACTAAAAAGAATCTTGAGTAAGTTCTGGATCCTATTTTGTCTGTGGGGACTGTTTGGATGACTCTTTTGTCTAGCAACTTTTGAATTTCTAATGTTGCCTATTCCCTTTGACAGGGTGGAACATCTGGGCTCTTTTTTATGTTAGGACGGGGAAGGAAAAGAGTATGGATTAACCTCTGGATATGATGCTTTGCACCCATTTGTCTTTTGTTATTTGTTGCCAGGCTTCTGGGTAACATAAGCAGCCTCCAACTGCCTGCAGAGATGGACAGACGGGCTTCCTTTCAGGAGTGCTGAAAGGGCTTACCAAAGAAAGATTCTCTGTCGCCCGGATTCTGCGGATCCCCTCTGCCATGTGGTTGGCATCTTCCATTACTACTTTCCCCTCTGCCCCTGGGGGAAGAATCACCACGTGTGTTCTGGAAAGCTCTCTGAGACTGTTGGAACCACATTTTGCCATTTCTTTTCTGACCTTTGGGATAAGGTCTGGTAGGCATGGAAAAACGGACTCCTATGGCAGACAGAGTCTTTCCTTCTTGCTCGCACCTGGTTAGTGTGTCCTTGACTTTGGGCCTGAACAGGAACGAGCCATCAAATGGGGCATTCACAAAGGAAGATTTAAAGGGCTCCGCAAAGTCACAGAAGCGCATTAAAGAATGTCTCCTTAGGAAAATTCCTGAACCCGCTGCTCTACTTGCTCTATCCACTGCATAAGAAATCAGTTTCATGGAGCAGTTGACAACTAAGTTTAAGGTAGAGAGCTGAGAGGAAACTTTATCTGAAGCCCCTTCAGCTACTGAACCTTGGAGAGTATCTCCACAGGAACTGTGTATACTATGTAGTGAGTATGTCTTATTCTCCAAGGGATGGGAGTTGTCCAGCAGTTGTGAGAACTTGATCAGAATGTCTTGCAAGGAAAAATGTGGTTATACAGTGACTATATGCGTAAGCAGGTGTTGCAGGGACCTCTGTAGACTGAACATCCCAGGCCATGGGTGTGTCTTCTCTGAGGAATGGCACTGGCACCAACACCTGCCAGGAAAGAAAAAGGTGAACAGTGACTCCTTGACCACTTGGCCGTGCCATGCGCCTGACTGGCATTTAGGCTGCAACTGCATAGGTGGCTACTCTGTGCTACAAATGGTGCATTCCCAATGGGTAGTGTGGATGAAGTAGCTGTATGCTTTATCTACTGGCTATGTGGGATGTAGCCACAGTGGAGGCTGATGAGCATCAGACATGCAAATGACACCAGCACTGGTATGTAGAGGCAGACCGCTCTGTAGTGGCCATGAGGACACCCGTGTACCTATCCAACATGCCTGTGAGTCATAATATGCCCTCACCTGCATCATCATGCAGGCCACGCAGTACACTTATCAACTTTGGCATATCGATGGTTGCATCTGCCTGTCCATGGATGAAATCCTTGGTCATCTGTGCAGTAATACCAGTTGTGAGACCCATTTTAGGTAATGAGTGGAAGCCATGGCATTGACAAGTATCACATTACAACTCCTAACCCCTGTCCCCATGTTGTCTGGAGGTGTCACTGACCACTACAGATGACTGGAGAAGGACAAGGGTGATTCCTGAGTAGGAGTGCTGGGCATGACCTGTATTTCCATGGGCTCTGAAAAGTTGGAGTTGTGTTCCACAGGCAACATACCAGAGTCACTCGACATAAGTGGTATTGTGCTTTTCACAGTCACATTTGCTAAATATATTCTGCCATCAGACTGTACACATGTAAAGCCACCATCATAATTAGTGTCCATTGCAGCACTTGATTTCACAGATAACCAACCTGCTGCACCTAAGAAAGTAGATAGAATGTATAAAGTTTCACAGTCTTTCAAATTTGTATGCATTCAACCCGGACCTGACCCAGCAAGTATAGCTTTAGTTAATTCAGCGGCTGCAAAAATGTTTTCTTAATTCTAATCCTTCCCCTTCTGACAAGGATGGTAAAACAATTGATAAGTTTGGGGAAAATAAAAAGTTATGTAGTCACCATAACGTTTCGTCTGTGTTATCCATTTTTATTCTTCCTCAACTAACTGGTCTCAGATCCATCTCAGCTGCTTCTACCAGATCTTCGGATCCAAACTCTCAAGCTCCTCCCTTTACCCATAATGCCCCACCAGCCTAGCATACCTCAGATCAAGTTTGCTGCCTCTAGAGATAAAGGAGCAATACCATAAAGGCAATCACAAAGGATAGAATAAGAAAGGGAGATTAAACTCAAACAAGGAGCAGCAGTTCCCAAGAAACACTCAAATCTTTCCAGAAGCAAAAGGAAGGGAGGGAAGTCAAGGAAGAATGAAAATGGACAATGCAGATGGAATGTTATGGTGAGTACATACATTTTTAATCTGATGTTGTCATTTTCATTCATTCCTGTTGTCATTTTCATTCATTCTTCAACTGATGGTGCAGAGTCTCTGGATAGTTAAACTTTGGGTGGCCTTCATGGAAGGATATTGTGGAGTACTGCACAGCCAAATGTAGATCTGCTCCTGGAAACCAAATTTAATTTGTAATGAGCAATAAAAGTATGAGCATTAGTCCAAGTGGCAGCTGCACAAATGTCATCTATGGAAGCTCTTGACCAAAAGGCTAAGGAGACTGCCATAGACCTCATAGAGTTAACTCTAGGAGGCTTGCGAGGATAATCCTGTTTTACTATAAAAAAAGGGAATACAATTGATTAAACATTTCACCAGTGTAACTTTGGAAACTGGCTTGCCCAATCTGTTAGGACAGAAGTAGGCAAACAACTGGTCAGTTTTCCTGAAATCCTTGGTTCTGTGGAGATAATAACAAAGTTGTCTATGCACATCCAAAAGACGGAGCTTGTACTTTCCTTTGTTTGAAAAGTTTGGAAAGAAAACTGGGAGGTTAATGACCTGGTCAATGTTAGACTCAAAAGCTACCTTAGACAAAAAACATGGGTTGGTCTGCAAAGACACCTTGTCTTTGTGGAAAACCAGGTAGGAAGATTTGGAAGATATAGCCTGGAGTTCAAATACTTATCTAGCTGATGCGATAGTGACTAGAAAAAGAAGTTATGTACTCACCATAACATATATTTAAAGAGCCGGGGGTGTGGGGGTTGAAGGGGGGCTTGCCCCCCTGCCTACAGCCATTAGTTTTTTTTTTTTTTTACATATGTTCAAAGTTTTATAACTTCGAACATTTAAATCAGATATTTTAACGTTCGAAGTTATAAAACTTTGAACATATGATATAGACCCGATAAGCTACAGTTCTGCTTGTAAGAGGTAAGAAGTTCCATTTTTTTGATACTGCATATGAGAATAGGCTTTGTCTTGGGGATTTATTTGTTTTATTTATGGTGAGACGTTGTTTGTTTTCTGATCTGAGTTCTTTATGGGAAGTACATGTCGATTAAAGGGGTAAGAGCTGGGCAGGCTAATAGTTTGGGTATGATTTTATATATTCTTGTAAGTGGAATATAGGAGGGGAGAGTTCCAGCCAGCCAAGGGTAAGTAGAGCTTTCAGTGATGGGTAAAGGAGGATGAATTAGTAGCAAACTTGTAAATTTTGTTGTAGAAGCTTTAAAGTTTGTTTTTTATGGAGGATTGTAAAGGGCCATAAAGTGGGGAGGGCAGAAGGTAAGATTTGACTAGAGTAATTTTTGTGGGGTTTTCTTGATATTACTTTGGATGTGGAGGTCAGATTTAAGATTATCATCTATTATAACTCCTAACAGTTTGGTATGGTGGACTAATTCAATTTCAGCGCCATTTGCCAAAAAGATTTTGAAAGATGCTGTGTTAGGAGTGTGAGTTTTTGGGGGTAAAGAGGAGGAGTTAGGTTTTTGGGGGGGTTAAGTAGGAGTTTTGCTCTTGTAAGTCAGGTTTCAATAGAGAAGCTTGTTTATTGATTTCTTGGAGATGAGTTAAAGTGTCTGAAGTGCACATGATGGTAGAATCATATGCATACTGAATCAAGGTGCCTTCACAAGAAGATGAAAAAGAAGTTATGTACTTACCATAACGTTCCATGCGAGTTGTTCATCTCACCTTCATTCTTACTGAAGGGTTCGGAGCCGATCTCTCGGCTCCGAGATGGCCTACTACAAAGCTCATGGTCTTCAAACAGCTCGAGGCCAAGTCCCTATCCCATGATATACCTAGAGTTACCTCATATCTTGTTTGCTGCTTATAACAATACCATATGTCATTCTATCACTCCCTAAGAGAAAGTATAGAAGGGCTGAGCAACCAGGATGGATTCAGCATCTTGGTCTTCTAAAAGCCCGGGAGGGGGTAGGAGGGAGGGAAGTAAGAATGAAGGCGAGATGAACAATTCACATGGAACATTATGGTAAGTACAAAACTTCTCTATGTGAAGTTGTTCTGTCTCTCCATTCATTCTTATTGATGGGTAAAGTTCCCAGCATCATCTATCTTGGGTGGCTCATGGGAGTATATTTTTCAGGACAGTGGATCCAAATGAGGCCCTGTCAACTTTGTAATGAGTGATAAAGGTGTGAGGAGTTGACTATGTGGCTGCTGCACAAATGTTATCAACAGGAAGTCTGGCAGAAAAAGCAGAGGATGTAGAAACTGCTCTGGTTGAGTGAGCTTTAATTTTTTTGCTGTAAGGGTATATTGGCAGCTGAATAAACAAAGGTGATACAATCAGATAACCATTTAGACAGAGTTGTTTTAGCCACTGGCATACCTTTCCTGTAGTCTGAAAAGGAAACAAAAAGCTGTTCCGATTTCCTAAAATTAGAAGTTATGTCCTTACCATAACGTTCCATGTGGAGTGTTCATCTCGCCTTTGTTCTTACACCTGGGTTCGGAGCCGATCCTCGGCTCCGTGTCGGCCGCTTTGCAAGCTCTGCATCGAGAAGAAGCTCGAGACCAACCTAACTCCCACAATCCCCCTCTGCCTTTACCTCAGATCTAGTTTGCAAGCAAACCAGAAGACAGAGAGAGTAACACATTCATGCCAAAAACAATATAACTGCAAAAACACCTATACATATATATATATAAACACAACAACTGCGAAATGCAGAAGCAGGAGAAACCAAACCAGACACCAAACTGGACGTTCTTCCTGAGGGTGGGAGGGTGGGAATGTAAGAACAAAGGCGAGATGAACACTCCACATGGAACGTTATGGTAAGGACATAACTTCTAAATGTGAGAGTGTTCAATCTCGCCGTTTGTTCTTACACCTGGGTAGCGACCCTAGCTCCATGTTCCTGAGGAACTCACGGGAGAACGTTCTTGAGCACAGTGGAACCAAAGGTTGCCCTGTCCCTAGAAACCCTGTCTACCTTGTAATGAGAAATGAATGTATGTGGTTTAGACCAAGTGGCAGCTGCACAAATAGTGTCTAATGGTAAGCGAGCTGCATGAGCCAGGGATGTAGATACTGATCTTGTAGAGTGCCCCTTGGGTTTGACAGGTAAAGTCTGTTCTGAAGCAGCATAAACAAATATAATACAATCAGTTAGCCATTTGGAAAGGGTTCGTTTAGTAACTGCTATACCTTTCCTGCTGTCTGCAAAGGCTACAAAAAGTTGATCTGTTTTCCTGTGATCCTTTGTTCTATCCAGGTAAAATCTAAGTTGTCTATGAACATCCAACTTGTGTAACATATACTCCAACTTATTGGAGTGGTTTTTGAAAAAGGTAGGGAGTTCAATGGATTGATTAATGTTATTGACGGAGCAAACTTTGGGGAGAAAGGACGGATTAGTGCGAAGAGATACTATGTCAGAGTGAAAGATCAAATAATGGTGTTTAATAGAAAGAGCCTGAAGCTCTGACACCCGCCTAGCTGATGTAATGGCCACCAAAAGAGGGTCTTCCACGAGAAATACTTCAATGGACAAGACGAGGCTGGTTCAAACGGAGGTAACATCAATTTAGATAATAAAAGGTTTAGATTCCAAGGTGATGTAGGAGTTCTAACTGGTGGCCTAATATGGAAGGATCCTTTTAGAAAGGCTTTACAAAGTCTGTGAGCCATAATAGGAGCCCCACATTCTTCCACATGAAAGTTGGAAATGGCAGCCAATTGCACTCTTAAAGTGGCAGGAGAAGCTCCTTGGTGAAACAACTCGGTTAAAAACTCCAAGATCTTATTTAAGGGAGCTATAACAGGGTCCAATTGCTTTGTATTTGCCCAGTAAACAAAACGCTTCCATTTACTAGTGTAAGTCTTTGTAGTGGAAGCTTTATGAGAAGCCACGAGTATATTCTGAACTGCAGGTGAAAGAAGATCAGACCTGGCTAAGTAGGGAAGCGGAGCAGCCAAGCTGCTAGTTGGAGTGACGGTAGCGAGGGGTGGGGAGCCCCTGACGAGTGGGTCAGTAGATCCGGCTCCGGGTCCAGGATCCAGGGTTCCCGAATGCGGTGTGCCAGAAGAAAGGGAAACCAGATTTGACGAGGCCAGAATGGAGCAATGAGGATAACCGTCCTTTGCAGGTTGTTGGCTTTCTGCAGAAACTTTGCAATCAGGGGAAAGGGAGGAAAAGCGTACAGGAGACCCGGGGGCCAATCGTGAACCAGAGTGTCCCTGGGGACTCCCCCTGGAGGGGGTAATAGGGCAAAATAGCTTCTGCATTTGGCGTTCATTGGAGACGCAAAAAGATCGCAGAAAGGCTGGCCCCATTTGCGAAAAATCTCCTTCGCAACTGACTGTTTGAGGGACCACTCGTGAGGCAACAGGATTGCTCTGCTCAACCTGTCGGCTATGACGTTGGATGACCCCGGGATGTGCGTTGCAATCAGAAAGCGACCCGTGGACTCCGCCCATTGCCAGATTCTCATGGCCTCTCTGCATAGCTGATAAGACTTGGTTCCCCCTTGTTTGTTTATGTACCAGACTACGGACATGTTGTCCGTCTGAACTGCAATAGTCCCTAGAGGAAGAAGGGGAGCAAAGTGTTGCAACGCTAGAAACACTGCCCTCAACTCTAGAACACTGATGTGCAGATTGTACTCTAAATTGGTCCATTCGCCTTGGACTGTCTGTCCCTGAAAGATGCCCCCCACCCTATCAGGGAAGCGTCCGTGGTCACCGTAGCTGTCGGCGTGGGTAGCACGAATGGTCTTCCGCTGGAAAGGTTGCAAGTCCGGAGCCACCAAGCTAGGTGTGATTTGCATGTGTTCGTGATCAGAATTTCGTGTGTCAGAGGTAGCTGTTGGAACGACCATTGTGCAAACAGTAGCCATTGTAGAACTCTCATGTGCAGTCTTCCCAATGGTATCGCAATGAGAGAAGCTGCCATGAGACCCAAAACCTTCAGAACCAGATTTGCTGGGGATTTTCTGGATGACAGAAGAAGAGATATGTGGCTTTGTAGTGAGGCTATCCTTTCTGGAGGAAGTCTTAGAATTAAACGATGCGTATCTAATTCTGCTCCTATGAATGAGATATGCTGTGATGGCTGTAGTAAGGATTTTTCGAAATTTACGGAAATTCCGAGATGAACACAAAGCTGCAGTGTGTAATCCCTGGCCTGAATCAGTTGACGCTGGGCGGTGGCAGAAAGGAGCCAGTCGTCCAGATACGGAAACACCCGGAATCCCAGGCGTTCCAAGTGAGACGCTACCACTGCCATGCATTTGGTGAAAACCCTGGGGGCTGAGGTCAGACCAAAGGGCAGGGCTCGAAACTGAAAGTGGCTGGCTCCCAGCCGGAAGCGCAAATGATCCCTGGATGCCCTGGCCATTTTGATGTGGTAGTATGCGTCCTTCAGATCTATTGAGCACATCCAGTCGGCCTTCTGAAAAAATGGAAGGATCGATTGAAGCGTGACCATTCGGAACTTTTCTTTCTTGACGAAGGTATTGAGGTTGCTTAGGTCCAGAATCGGCCTCCAGTCCCCTGTCTTCTTTGGAACTAAAAAGAACCTTGCTGGGACTGGTTGGATTACTCTTTTTTCTAGCAGCTTTGAAATTTCTATAGCTGCAGGGTCTCGCAGATGGGGCGGCACATCTGGGAGTCTTTGCTTCGGAATTGGGGGCAATAGGAAGGGTATTCTGT
The DNA here is from genome assembly GCF_019279795.1 of Protopterus annectens. Taxonomy (NCBI): domain Eukaryota; kingdom Metazoa; phylum Chordata; order Ceratodontiformes; family Protopteridae; genus Protopterus; species Protopterus annectens. Next base: position 124,675,951 of record NC_056733.1, on the reverse strand, counting down.
AGCCTCTGGTAACAACGCTTTTTACCCAATTGTCTGATGTAGGATTTCGCCAGGCCTGAGGGTATAAAGCTAAGCGACCCCCCGACTGCCTCCAGAGCAGGACAGTCGGGCCTCCTCTCAGGAGTGCTGGAAAGGTTTCCCAGGGGGTGTATCCCGGTCACCTTGGTTTTGCGGACCCCCTCTGCCGCCAGGGCGACGTCTTCCACCTCTGCCCCCTCCTCTGCTTCTAGAGGGGGCATCACCCTGTGTGCCTGGGAAAGATCCTTGGGGTTTTCGAAACCACATTTTTCCACCACGTTGCCCTTTGGGGTACGGTCTGGATGGGGTGGAAAAACGGACTCCGACAGCAGACAGAGTCTTTCCCTCTTGCTCACACCGGGTAAGGGTCTCCTTTACTTTGGGGCCAAAGAGCGTGGCACCATCAAATGGGGCGTTAGTAAAGGAAGACTTGAAGGCTTCCGCAAATGAACATAAGCGCATCCAGGATTGTCTCGAAAGCAATCGCTGAAGCTGCTGCCCTACTCGATCCTTCGGCTGCGTATGAGATCAGCCTCATGGACGAGTTTGCAATAGATGTAAGGGTATTGAGATGTGCTGTAACGTTTTCTGAAACAGCAGCATCTGTAGTACCCTGGAGGGTATCTCCCAACTCTTTGATTAGATCCCTCTGTAGCCGTGTGAAGTGGGTCAAATAGTTCAGGGATCGCATAGAAAAGCCGCTGAACTAAAAATGCGCTTCCCATACCTGTCCATAGTCCTAGAATCTCTGTTAGGCGGATGGACAGATGAGGAAGATTCAGACATCTCCTTTTTCGTGGCCGCTGCCACCACCATAGCGTCCACTGGCACTCCCTTTGTCAGATAAGCCTTATCCTGAGGGGCAGTAATATATTTGTTAGGCTTTCTAGGGACTGGCTCCACCATGTCAGGTGTCTCCCACGCCCTTCGAGCAATCAGATCCATCAACTCATCGAAGGGCGGAGTGACCCAGGAGGAGGAAGGGCGAGCACCGAATGCCTTCAGCAAGACTGACTCATCCTCAGAAGGGGGGAGGGCTTGCCAATCACCTCTCTGCTTTAGGATCTCCAGGATGTCAGAAAAGGAGACATCCTCTGAGGGTGACTTTGGGGACCCTTCTGACTCATCCAAGTCAGTGTCCGATGTCAATGATTCTTGTGGAGAATCTAAGTGTCTCCTCTTACACAATCTTTTCCTCGGAACTTCCTCGGGGGGGGGGGGGGCATCCGAAGAAGCCTCCGAGGAAGAGGGGGCACCCTCCAGGGGTGCCTGAGACACAGGTGCTCGACGTTTAGATGTAGCCGTGGGTGCAGAGGAGGATAACGGTCCTTTATGGGAAGGAGAAGCCATTTCTGCTGATGTGGCTGTCTGGGTAGACAACACCTTCCTCATGAGGTCGAAGGCCCCCGGGTCCCGAGTCGAGGTATCTCCCGGTTCCGAGGAAATCGGAAGAATCCCCGAGACAGGCACCGAAGGCATCGACCCCGAGGACGGAGCCGAGTCGATCCGAGCCGAGGCCTCGAGAGGGAGCGTCGGAACCGAAACATCGGTCCGACTCTCAGTCCTGGATCCAAGGATGGATCTTCGGCTCCGAGACTCCGGTACCGGATCCGACAGAGTCGAGGTGAACGGAGCCGACCGAGAGAAAGACGGTTCTGGCACCGAGGGCTCCACAATCACCAGATCAGCCTCTCCCGGCTCCGAAGACTGGATAGGCATCGGAGGAGGAACAGGTGGAGATAAGGGAAGGCCTTTGAGTCTCGACACCAACTGGGAGGAGACAGAGATGAGTTTGGATAAGGCCGTATTCTCCATTAATTTCTGCACCACGCGGTCTACATCGGTGTCGGAGAGGGGTCTGGAAGAACACGTCGAAGGAATCGAAGACGGAGCCGACCTCAACAGTGCCGGGGGAGGGAGCTCCGTCACCGGTTCCAAGACTCGAGGCTCGGAAACTGACAACAGTTCAACACTCGGCCCCGAAGTCTGTGGAACCGGTGATCGAACTTTGACTGAAGCGCTCAGAGCCGATGACCTGGGCTCCGACGTCTTCGATTCCTTCGAGGATTTGGATGTCTGGTCTGAAGCATCCAGAGCCTCTTGAAAGGCAGGCTTCAAAAGCCCCCTGTCCATAAGTTTCCTGCGCCTATCTGTCATGACCCTCCCACTGAAAGAATGACATATTGAGCAGTCTTCTTGCAGATGGAGAGGGCCAAGACAGTAGACGCAGGAACTATGATTGCCAGTCACAGACATCTTCTGCCCACATTGGCAGCGTTTAAAGCCCGATTTAGCTTTCTCAGACATGTCAAATTAGGTACAGTAACTAGTGAAATAGCCAGTAATATGTCTAGTCCAGTAAATTTGTCTATTCCAGAAACAATTTTGTCAATCCAGTAATTTAGTCAAACCAGTAGTCAATCCAAGTTAAATGGGTGGGGTAGGCCCCGAGGTAAAACTCTAATAAAGTATATAAAATTTATATACGGAACCGAGAATCCTCGAAACACTAGTCACACACACACACAGTCACTTAAGATACAACTTTTTTAGAAAAAAGTAGAAGAAATAAGAGAAAATAATTAATCTTAGCTTGAGTTGGCCCGAGCTCATCAAATCTGATGCGAACGTTGCAGCGGCAAACTAGATCTGAGGTAAAGGCAGAGGGGGATTGTGGGAGTTAGGTTGGTCTCGAGCTTCTTCTCGATGCAGAGCTTGCAAAGCAGCCGACACGGAGCCGAGGATCGGCTCCGAACCCAGGTGTAAGAACAAACGGCGAGATTGAACACTCTCACATTATTTTGTTCTATCCAAGTAAAATCTGAGCTGTCTGTGAACATCAAGTTTGTGCAGCATGTATTCTAGATTGTTGGAGAGATTGGACAAGAAAACTGGCAAATCAATAATTTGGTTAAGATTAGTTTCAATGCAAACTTTAGGCAAGAAGGAAGGGTTTGTTCAAAGTGAGACTCTATTAGAATGGAATATCAAGTAAGGAGGTTTAATGGACAAGGCTTGAAGCTCTGACACTCTGCGGGTAGAAGTAATAACTGCTAAGAAGATAGTCTTCCATGACAAAAATTTGAGGTCACATGAGGAAGCTGGTTCAAATGGAGGAAGAATAATGCAGGAAAGCATAAAATTTAGATTCCATGGAGAATAGGGAGATTTCACAGGTGGTCTGAGACGAAAGGTCCCTTTGAGAAAGGCTTTGGATAATTTGTGTGACATAATATTCAATCCTTCAAATCCAAGATGAAAATTAGAAATGGCAGCAAGTTGAACCCGAACAGTTGCTGCTGCAGCTCCATTATTGAAAATCATGGTCAAGAACTGTAAAATAGAGGCCATAGGGGCTTGGTAAGGATCAATATTGCTTTTAGAGGCCCATACAGAAATTTTTTTCCATTTGCTAAGGTATAGCTTCCTCATTGAGGATTTATGAGAGGATAAGAGAATTTGTTTAGTCTCATTCGAAAAGTTATGGAACCTGGCTATGATGGGAATTGGAGCAGCCAAGCTGTCAGCTTCAGGGACTGCAGAGAGGTATGAAGTTCCCCCGACTAGTGTGTCAGAAGGTCTGGAACTGGGTCCAGAATCCAAGGGTCCTCCAAATGATGAAGTTGAAGGAAGGGGAACCAAATCTGACGAGGTCAATGAGGGGCTATTAGAATGATGGTCCTTCCCAGAGTTTTTGCTTTATGTAGAACCTTGGGTATTAATGAGATTGGTGGAAATGCACAGAGGAGACCCAGAGGCCAATTGTGAGCGAGTGCGTCCCTTGGGGCTTTTCCCGGAGGGGGAATCAGGGCAAAGTAGCTTCTGCATTTTATGTTCATATGACTGGCGAAAAGGTGGCAGCAAGTCTAGCCCCACCTGTGGAAAATCCTGCCCGCTATTTCTTTCTTGAGGGACCACTCATGGGGCAACAAAATTGCTCTGCTCAGCTTGTCTGCTATCATGTTGGATTTCCCCGGGGTGTGCATTGCTAACAGAAAACACTGGGTGGATATAGTCCACTGCCATACTCTTAGGGCCTCGTGACAAAGGGAATATGATCTGGTTCCACTTTGTTTGTTCAAGTACCAGACCACTGACATGTTGTTGGTCTGAATCGCAATCATACCCAAAGGAAGAGAGTCTTGGAAGTACTGCAATGCCAAAAGTACTGCTCTCTATCTCTAAGACATTGATATGCAGATGTGTCTCTTGATCGGTCCATGTGCCTTGGGCTGTCCTTCCCTGAAAATGCCCCCCCCCCATCCTATCAGGGAGGCATCCGTAGTCACTGTGGCCGCTGGTGGGGGTAACACAAAGGGAGTCCTATCGTGACATGAAGTGATTTCAACCACCATTAAAGATCCTTTTTGCAGGAGTTTGTGATCATTATCAGGTGAGACATGGGAAGCTCTTAGTAAGACCACTGAGTGAACAACAGCCATTGCAGTATTCGCATGTGCATACGACCCAGCGGTATGGCCAGAATTGCAGCTGCCATCAGACCTAACAACTTTAGAACTTCTGATGCTGCAGCCTTGTTTTTCGATATCAGAATGCGGACATGCTGACAAAGTAGTAAGACTCTTTCTACTGGAAGTCTTAGCGTGGTGGTGGTGGTGTCCAGTTCTGCTCCGATAAAGACAATATGTTGCGATGGAGACAAGGCAGATTTTTCTGAGTTTATTGTAATGCCCAGCTGGCTGCAGAGTGACAGAGTGGATTCCCTGGCTTGAATGAGTTGATGCCTGGTGGTGGCGGTGAGGAGCCAATCGTCTAGGTACGGAAACACCTGAAATCCTAAACGTCTCAGGTGAGCCGTGACCACTGCCATACATTTGGTGAACACTCTGGGGGCTGTAGTGAGACCAAAGGGCAGGGTTCAAAACTGGTAATGATTGGCTCCCAGCCGGAAGTGCAGATGATCCCTGGATGGTCTGGCCATTTTTATGTGGTAGCGGTTAGCATTGCCACCTCACAACAAGAGGTTCTCCAGTTCGATCCTCGGCTGGGTTGCCTTCTGTGCGGAGTCTACATGTCCTCCCTGTGGTCGCGTGAGTTTCCTCTGGATGCTCTGGTTTCCTCCCACATCCCAAAGACATGCTGTAGGTGGATTGGGCACTCTAAATTGGCCCTAGGCGTGAGTGTGTGCATGGGTGTGCTTTCTGTGGAAGTTTGGGCGCCGGGCTGGCAACTCGACACTGCAAAACTCCACTGCCAATCATGAGCGGACAGGTGATCCACTGGGGCGACCCCTAACCGGGAAAAGCTGAAAGAAGAAGAAGAAGAAGAAAAAGAAGTACGCATCCTGAAGATCTATTGAGCACATGCAATTGTCTTTCCCTAAGAAGGGAAGTATCGACTGAAGCGTGACCATCCGAAACTTCTCTTTTCTAACAGATTTGTTTAGTCTGCTGAGGTCCAATATAGGTCTCCAGTCCCCTGTCTTTTTTGGAACCAAAAGGAATCTTGAGTACGTTCTGGATCCTGTCTGGTCTGCTGGGACTGGGTGGATGACTCTTTTTCTTAGCAACGTTTGGACCTCTACTGCTGCTTGTACCCTGTAACTGGGTGGAACGTCCGGGATTTTTCTTGCGGGTGGAGGGGGTGTGGCGAAAGGAATGAAGTATCCTCTGGAAATGATACTTTGTACCCAGTCGTCGTTTGTCATTTTGAGACAGGTGTCTGGGTACAAGGATAAGTGACCCCCGACTGTCTCCAGAGTAGGACAGTCGGGCCTCCTTTCAGGAGTGCTGGCATGGCTTCCCAAAGAAGTGATCTCTGTCTCCCTGGTTTTGTGGACACCCTCTGCTGCAAGGGTGGCATCTTCCATTTTTGCCCCCTCCTCTGCCCCTGGAGGGGGGGGGGGGCGGCCACGTGTGTCCTAAAAGGCTCCTTGGGCTTTTCGGAACCACATTTTCCCTCCCCTTTGACCCTTGAGGTAGGGTCTGGTAGGGATGGAAAAATGGATTCCAACGGCAGACAAGAGTCTTTTCTTCCTGCTCACACCTGGTCAAAGTTTCCTTGACTTTGGGCCTGAAAACAGATGAGCCATCAAAAGGGGTATTCACAAAGGATGACTTGAAGGGCTCCGCAAAGGAACATAAGCGCATCCAGGAGTGTCTCCTAAGAGCAATTCCTGTACCCGCTGCCCTACTCATTCCATCAGCTGCATATGAAGTGAGGCGCATGGACGAGTTAACAATGGAGTTGAGGGTAGCAAGCTGGGAGGCAACTTTGTCTGAAGCTCCTGCAGCTACTGTACCCTGAAGAGTATCTCCCAGCTCTTTAAGGAGATCCCTTTGCAGTCTCATGAAATGGGTTAAGTAGTTGAGCGAACGGAGTGCAAAATACGCTGAACTAAAAGTGCGCTTCCCACATCTATCCATGATCCTGGAGTTTCTGTTAGAAGGATGGATAGAAGAGGAAGTTTCTGACATTTCATTTTTGGTGGCTGCCGCCACCAGCATGGCATCAACTGGCACACCTTTGGTCAAATAAGACTTGTCCTGGGGAGCAGAGATAAACTGTTAATAAGATATGTTGATAAGATGTTTTCTTGATGCTACAGCTTTTCTGCTGTAAAGGTTGCTTTTGCACACTTAGCGAAAGCAAAAGACATTCTTATATCATCCGAAAAAGTTTTGACCACTTGCAGATGTGCTTTCAATTCCTCATCTGATGAACTATACAGTTTTAAATCATCCACAAAAAGAAGATGAGAAGTCTTTATACTATGTTGTTTTCTGGGGGGCAAACTGTAGCCAAAACCTAATATGTTAAGTAGACAGCTTAATGGGTTAAGGGCAAGACAAAAGAGCAGTGGTGATGGAGTCAACCTGGAATATCCCCCTTTGAAATTTTATCCCTGGAATAATAATTTGTCCTTCATCATGGAGTAACTGCAGAGTGGTTTGCCACTGTTTCATGGTCGCTGTAATGTAATCAGTCAGTGTAGGGTGTATCTTATACATTTTTAAGCACTCTTTTATCTATGAACGTCGGACACTGTCAAATGATTTTTTACAGAGTATCCATGCCATACTTAGATTCTTCCCCTTTTTACAGTTTTGCATTATGACTTTATTTAACAAAAATGAGCATTTGTTCCATATGACTTTCTTTTGTTATCCTTTTGTTCTACTGCCATTATTGAGTTTTCTCCTAAGTGACTCTAAACTCTGTTGGCATCAATTCCAGTGTATAGTTTATACGTCATCAGAAGGCAAGTTACTGGTCTGTAGTTTTTAAGAAAGTTACTGGTCTACAGTTTTTAGGATAGCTTGCAGATTTTCTCTTAAGTAGGGACATTGTTTTTCCCTGTTGTTAACCAGGCTGATGTCTGTTTGGGGTGTGCATACAAACAGTTCTTACTCATGGCTAAATTTCATGTTAACACGTTAATACTTTCAGCCAGAAGTTAGGTATGGCATTTGGGTCTGGAGATTTCCAATTAGGAGCTTTTCTTAACGTTGTTTTAATTCTCTGGCCATTACTTCATTCCATTTCATATCTTGTACATTTGAACTTCTTATTCTTTCTTTTACTGCTTCTATCCATTTAGCATCTTTGTTTTGTTCCACAGGATCTTCATAGATAGTTTTCCAAAATGTTTCTATTTCTTCTTTTATTGGTTGTGTTTCAGTTTCTTTTGCCTTGTTTCCCAATTCAATATAAAATGTTTTTGGGTTATCAATAATCATTTTGCACTTTTCCTTTATATTTATCTGCATATCTTCTAAGTTTTTCTGCGTGTGCTGATATTTTTAGTTTTTTATTTATGATAGTGCACAATAGATCCTGATCTGTTCTGATACTGCACATTGCTTTTATCACATCTTTATGAGTATTCTTGTTGATCTGTTCCCTCTTCTATAGTCTTCTAACAGTTACACCTCTTTTCTTAATTGCTTTATAGTTTTCTCCATCCGATACTACCATGATGGCATTTGATTTCTCCCCTTCCTTTCCCTTACTGCCCTGTGTTTTTGTGGCAAGACTTTATCTGTTATTAATTTAGCTGCATAGAAATATATCTTATTTACTTCTGTTATATCATGTGAATCTCTATGAACAGTCCTAATTACTGTGTTCATTTGTTTTATCAAACTTTTAATTTTGGGGGTTTTATTGACTTTCTGTGGTTTATTTCTTTCATTGATCTTAATATGCCTGTCCATCTCTATTAAATCAAGCATCTCTTCCTTAGATCATATTCTTCTAATCTAAGGGCACATCTTTTGTTCTCCATTTCCTGCGGACATTCTATAGAAAGTTCCACAGTATCCTCCTGTGCCACATTCTCTTCAGTTTTATCCTGTGTCATCTGTTGCTCTTTCATATTTGGACTCACTGGCCTATCACTCAACAACATTGACTGTTAAGTTGCCATAGTTTCCTGTTCCTTCCCTTGCTGTGCAACTCCAACTAAACTTTTGTACTAGTTTCCTGTAGAAGGCTCCTAAGTATCTTCGTATGGCAACAGATAGGATATTTCCCGCTCCACTGGTTTCTCCTTAATTTGGGGATCCATTCCTCTATCCTGCTGTGATGTTATCGAAGTAAGATTTTCTACACTAAATCTTTCACTTCGCAGGTAATCCATAACCCCAGTTTCTATTGCTTTAACTTCTCCATTACTAATCCTCTTTTCTACTTTTCCTCTTTGTTTTCTTATTTTTCGTATTGTAAAATTGTCCATATTTGGATGCTTCTGCCTGTATCTCTCTTCAAATATCTTTGGTACTGCTCTTTTTGTATTGATTAGTTTTGCTTTCTCCTTTGTATAAATATTGTACCATATTAAATCTCTTTCTCTTCCCCATGTCCATATTTATTTTTCAGATCTCTCCTGCTCCTCATGTTTCTCCTTACTTGGCAGACTTGCTGTTCCATCATGCTGTGAAATTATCTATGTTAGACTTTCTACACTAAACCCTTCACTTTGCAGGTATTCCATAACTTCAACTTCTATTTTTTGATGCATCTACTTTACTAATCTTCGGTTCTACATTCCCTCTTTGTGATCTTATTTTTTTGTATTGTGAAATTTTCCATATCTGGATGTATATGCCTGTATTTCTCTTCGAATATCTTTAGGGCTGCTTTTTTGTACTGATTAATCTGGCTTTCTACTTTGCATAAATATTGCACCATATTAGATCTCTCATTCTTTCCCATGTACATATTTCTTTTTTATACCTTTAAAAAATCTCTAGATCTCGTTCTTTATATATCTGGCCTGATGGGCTAGGGTGATGTTAGAGAAAATGTTATATAATATTCTCTGGATATAATCCCTCTTACCCACCTGTGTGGTGGCCTGCGAAGTGGAGGGGTGGAGAGAACGACATTCCCCTGACTGCTTCCAAAGTGAAATGGTAAGGGAAACCTTCAAGGATCCTTCTGTTTTCAGTCTAAAAAAAGGGCTGCTGCATCCCTGGTTTTGCAACCCCACCACCTCTGCCTCTGGGCCATTGTACATTATAGGAATTGTCTCTGCTGTAGCTGCCCTTGTCAGAAGGTGAGTCAAAATGTCGGTGCCTAGACATTCTGAACCAGAGTGAGCAAGGCCATTTTTGGTTTATGCTCTCAGCTCTCTATGGACCTTCAAAATTCTGTTGGACAGCAGACAGGGTCTCGCAGTCCTGCTCGCACTTCTGCATTCCTTCTTCCACAGAGGTACCAAAGAAACATGACCTGTCAAAGGGAGTAATAATGAATGGTGCTTTAATGTTGTCCATTAAGTTGGACAGATGCAGCCATACATGAAGTCTCATCACAATGCCTGACCCAGCTGCTCTGGCTACTCCATATGCTATTCTGCGCATAAGGTGCATGAAGAAGTTGGTTATATTCAGCACTGTAGAAACGGCAGACTCCAGTTGCTTACTAGATTCGGTCATCAGGGGACACTTCAGAGTAGATAAAGCTTGTTGAGCCAGACTTCTCTGAAATCTATTCATGTAAGTTGCATAGTTCAAGGTCCTCAGAGCAAATGTACCTGAAGCATACGCCTGCTTTCCTAGCCTATTCACAGCCCTGAACTCTTCATTAGGTGGGTGAATAGAGTGAGGATCTTCTGAGTGCTCTCTATTTGTAGCTGCCACCTCAATGATGGAGTCCTGTGCCAGGGATTTAGCCCAAAACTGTCTGTCTATTGGCGGTCTAAGTATTCTATCAAGCTTCTGAGGGACTGCCTCATAGTTATCTGGCTCCAGCAATGACCTCCGGGCCCCAAGACCTATCAGTCTGTTGTCTGGAGGTACCACCCAGGATGTAGATGTGCTGAGCTTTAAGCCTCAGTTAGAACTGCCTAGTCCTGAGAGAGGGTCTACAAGCCAAGCTCCCCTCTGGCACATCAGTTCCAAAATATCACCAAAATGAGGTGTCCTGTGGAGGTGACAATGGTGCACCCTCTCAATCCTCAGAGTCAGAATCTGAGGTTGGAGATGCCGAAGGGGAGTCTAGATGCTTCTTTTGCACATCTTTTTTGGTATGTCAGGAGTGGTGTCATCTGACTCCTCAGAGGACAGAACTTTCTGTGGAGTACTGGGACTGAAACTTACTGCCTAGCTGTGACCTCTGGATGGTTGAAGAGTAGGGGAAGGGAAGATGAGAAGAGAGTCTCTGGGTAAATCCATGTCTGTTGGGACCTGCATGAATGTACTAGCAGGAGAACCAATCAACCCTCTCCAACACCTAGAAGGCTCATTCAGTCTCAGAAAGATGTGAAGACCTTGCTCGAGTCAACAGATTTGACCATCCCATCAGATTCCCGCTACTGATAGCAGAAGGATGCCCTGAACTCAAGGGGACTGAATGGCTCTGATGAGGGGACTAGAGCCAAGGAGCCACAGGCTGACAACCTCAGCAAGGACAGTGGAGCTGAGCCCAGTGGATCCAAGACTGGCATCAAGGTCACTAGCCCAACCCCTCTGTCTTGGGACTGCATCAGCTCTGATACTAAAGCTATAAGAAAAGCCTGCAGTAAGGACACAGGCTCCAGGATTAAGTACAGATCTGGTGACACCAGAGCTAAAGCACAGAATGGTGAAGGAACTGAGACTGGGGTAAAGTATGTGAGTGGATCCAACAACCTTCAGAGTGGAAGGGGTCAGAATGACTCCTATCTCCATCTGAGTCCTCAAGTACCTCTTCATCAAGAGGCCCAGATCTTGTTCTTCTTCTCTTTCGGCTGTTCCTGTTAGGGATTGCCACAGTGGATCATCTGTTTCCATTTCTTTCTGTCCTCTGCATCTTGCTCTGTCACACTAACCACCTGCATGTCCTCTCTCACCACATCCATAAACCTTATCTTAGGCCTTCCTCTTTTCCTCTTACCTGGCAGCTCCATCTTTAGCATCCTTTTCCCAACATACCCAGCATCCCTCCTCAGCACATGTCCAAGCCAATGCAATCTCGCCTCTCTGACTTTGTCTCCAAACCATCCAACCTGAGCTGGCCCTCTAATATACTGATTCCTAATCCTGTCCATCCTTGTCACACCGAGTGCAAATCTTAACATCTTTAACTCTGCCACTACCAGCTCTGACTCCTGCCTTTTTGTCAACGCCACCGTCTCCAACCCATACAACATAGCTGGTCTTACTACCCTCTTGTAGAGAAACACTCTGTAAAGAACTATCTCTGTAAATAATTACACCCGTATATTTAACAACCTACAAGTAGATCCACACTGAAGTAAGAAAACAATCCACAACAGTGGAAAACACCATGAGACGAAAGGGGCTCAAAGATCTATAAAGGTTGGAATTTTAACACTTATGAAATACAGAAATGGCACTACAGCCATAACAACCTAAACTAACTGAAAAAAATTACTAAATCTCTATTAAATTCTGTCTAAAGTATTGAAAAATAAAGGTGGACCACTTAGCTACACAGATTTACTTCTGTTCACGAAGTCGACAAAATCTGAGATATATTGAGGAAGAGATGCATTGTGGGAAGGGAAATTATTAAGGGGCTTGAGGTTGGAGCACTGATATTGCTAGATCATATCCAACAAGTGGTTCCAAGGAACCACATGTCAGATCAGACAGACTAAATGAAGAGGATCCGATGGCTCCAAGCAAGGGAGTCAAATACAGCAAAGCATTCTGGTGATCCAAAAGAGAGAGCAAATATTGACGTAAATGGTGCACATAAAACTTTTATAGTGAATGTGGTGTAAATGAAAACTAAAAAAGTTGGAAGGTTTCTTTACCTTAATTGAACATGTTTCTTTTACAGCAGAGTAAGAACCTGGTGTATTAGTTAAGTACAATTATTTAAGTTTAACTTCCTATAACAGTAGATGTTTGAATTCCTCACTGCTGCAGTAGCCTTTTGGCTATATGGGTTGTATCTTTCCTAGGATACAACAACCAACCAGCTTCACAAAGCTCTGACTCCCTCTAACACCTTCACTTTGACTGTTGATTGATCAGTCTAATGGAGGAAAATCAACAGTCTGAGTGAAGAAATCTTCAGGAATTTCTTGCCCATACAGAGAGAAAAGCACACTCATCCTAAAACTCTAAATACATATAAATGGTCACAAATAACTTAATATTTCAACAATTAACTATATACAAAAGTAGGGATATGGTGGGTGGGTGGGTGGGTGGGTGTGGCTATTGCAGAAGTGAGGAATTCAAACAACTATTATTGTGGTAAGTGCATCTTACACAACGGTACTATGTTCATTACTCCCATTGCTGCAGTATCTGTTTGGCTATATGGGCTGATTACCAAACCCTATCCAACCTGGGAGGAGGAAAGATGGGTCCAGGAGCCACAGGTGAATGGACCTAGCAAAGCCAGTTCTGGACCTGAAAAAGAAATACAGTTTTTGTAAAAGTATGTACAGAGGACGAAGTTGCTAACTCTAGAATGCTTCTTGAATCTACCCCTTTCCAATATGCCATCATAGGTGCCAATGGTCTTGCAGAATGTACCTTTATACCACCAGGAATTGGTTTACTGTGGTGAGTATAACAAAAGACAAAGTCTGAGGAGAGCTAGCTTGAAACAGTCTGTTTTGACATGGGTTGTCCTTTCTTAGTTCCATCATAAGAAATAAGTAGCTGATATGCTTTTCTAAAGGACTTGGTTCTGCCAAGATAGTACCTAAGCTGCTTGTGCAAATCCAAAGTATATGGAATCCTTTCTCCCTGGTTCTGAGGGTCTAGACAGAACACTGGAAGACTGATGGCTTGATTCAAAGTAAACTCTCAAACAACTCTGGTCCTACATGAGGGATTTGTTCCTAATGATACCTTATTTACATGGAAGACCAGAAAGGGTTCACCCACCATGAGAGCTCACAACTCAGATAATCTTCTTGCAGATGTCAGAGCAATAAGAAGGAAGGATTAGTCCTCAAAGTAACCCTGTCATTATGGAAGATCAGATAGGTACGTTTAGCAGAAAGAGCCTGTAATTCTGAAATTCTCTTGGTTGATGTAATTGCTACCAGTAAAATAGTCTTCCAAGAGAGAAATTTAATATCTGCTTTTACAGCTGGTTCAAAGGGTGGTTGTTTCAATGTTTGTAGCATAACAGTAATGTTCCAAGGAGGCACTGGATCTCTAATAGGTGGTCTGAGAAGGATGTTCTTCTTGAGGAAAGCTTTCAAAATCTTAAGGGAAGCTATGGAAGAGCTGTCGATGCATGTATGGAAACTGAAGATAGCCACTAACTGTACTTTGGTGGTGGAATAGTTGGAGCCAGAGTGAAATGATTTTGAAAAGAATTGTAAGATGGTAGGAACCAAAGCTAAAAATGGAAATACACCTCTGGAATTACCCCATATGGAAAACCTTCTCCATTTCCTGTGGTTGACTTTAGTATCAGAAACTTTCTGCAAAGCTATCACAATGTGAACCACTGCAGAGGCAGCTTGGCATCTGTGGGTATTCTTAAAATTGAATGAACCAAGCAGTTAGTTTCATGAGCTTCTGATCTGGAGGGGGCAAGCTGGAAGGATGAGACAAACGATCTGCAAAATGGTTCTGCATCCAGGGAGAATGCACTAGTAGAGGCCATAGGACGGGGAACCACACTGTCAAAGCCAAAAGGGGGCTATGAGGATTACTCTGGCCTTGCGCATCCTTGTTTTCTGTAGGAATTGATTCATTAGTGGAAGGGGAGGGAAGGCACAGAGGAGTCCCTGGGTCCAATGATGGGCAAGTACATCCTTCGGTGGTTCTCCTTATGGAGGGATAAGAGCTTAGTAAGTTCTGCATTTTTTGTTAAGATAGGATGCAAAAAGATTGCAGCAAAGCTGCCTCCACCAATTAAAATCTCTGCTGCTACTACTGAGTTCAGTGACCACTCCTGTAGCATCAGAATAGATTTGCTCAGTCTGTTTGCTAACACAATGGAATTCCCTGAGATGTGCATTGCTATTAGAAAATAATGTGAAGACACTGCCCACTGCCATACTCTCATGGGCTTCCTGGAGAATGGATAGGACCATGTTCCCTCTTGCTTGTTTAGATACCATACTACTGACTATCTGGATGGCTATCACACCTCTGGAAAGAGTATCCTGAAGGGTCTACAATTCTGGGAGGACCACTCTCATCTTCACAATGTTGATGTGAAGATTCCCCTCTGTTTAGAAACAGGAACCTTGGACACTCATTCCCTCAAAATGCCCGCAACCACCCTAAGAGGGAAGTGTTGGTGGTCACCACCACTGCCAGGGGATCCCTCACAAAGGGGAGGCCTTCTGTGAGAGAAGAGGGTGCTACCCACCATGATACATAACTTCTGCAAACTGTAGTGATCCTTATCTTTGCATGCAACAGACGATAATTCTGAGATCATTACACAGCTAGTGTCCACTGAAGAACTCTCATGTGGAATCTTGCTAAGGGTACCAGTAGTATAGTGGATACCATTAGGCCTAGCATCTGAAATATTAATCTTGCTGAGGGAGAAAGATGATTTAGTAGAGCTGAGGCTGTTGTCCAAATGGAAAGTGCTCTGTGAGGAGGTAGGCTGACTATTTGAGAAATTGTATCTAAGTGGCATCTGATGAACTCTAGTTTTTGAGTAGGGGTGAGTTGACTATTTTGCCACTAGATGGTGATACCACCCATCTGATGTAACTAGAGCAAGAGGTTTTTGTGCTGTCACAATGTTAGACTAAAGGTAATCATTTAGATATGGGAATACCTGGATCCCCAGCAGACAGAGTTGTGCTGCTACTACTGCCATTATCTTGGTGAACACCCTTGAGGCTGTGGTGAGATCGAAGGGTAGAGCTCTGAGCTGATATTGATCATCTCCTGACTGGAAACGCTGAAATCTCCTTGAACATCTCTCTATCTTTATGTGACAGTAAACATTCTTGAGATCTATTAAGCACATCCAAGTGTCCTCTCTCAACAGAGGCAAAATGGACTGAATTGTAACCCTCTGGAATTGTGTCTGTTTTACGAACTGGTTTAAATAACTCAGGTCCAAAATGGGTCTGCGGTCCCATGTTTTCTTTGGAATTAAAATTAATCTAGAATAGACTCTGGATCCTTGCTAGACTTTGGGGACCAGTTGGATGACCCTTTTTTTCTAGAAGCTTTGAAATCTGCTACTACCAGTTCCTGCTGACTGGGTGGAACATCAGGAACTGTTCTCCTTCCTTTTGGATAAAGGGAAAATGGAATTTTTCAGCTTTGGGAAATAATGTCTAGCACCCAGGAATCTGTTCTTATGCTTTGCCAGGATAAGGGGTGTAAAGACAAATGCCCCTTGACTGCCTCAAGAGTGCAGCAGTTGGGCAACCTCTCTAGAGTGATAAAAGGGTTTCACAGGAATGAAACTAGTCCACTCAAGTCAGTCCACAGTACACAACTTTTATTCACAAAGTTACAACCACAACCATAAGCACTTTCATTCCATAAAAACGGGAAGGTCTTCAGATAAAGTTCACTTACTTACAGGTTTATTATTAAATAGTGATAAAATAAAGGTCACATGCTGAAATCAGTTAAGTCTTAAAAGTGTCATTCACATAAAATAGTAAAAACATACAAATACAAAAGAACCTTAGTCACACTAATTAATATGTATCATTTAAAATACTTATAAATTAACTAACCTAAAATCAAAATCAAACCATATGCTATAAAATTTCTATACAGAAAATTATCTTTCCAATGCTTTCAATTTAGTACTGGAGTAATAGAAGCATGCTCATTTAGTCCTGGACACTTGTGTGAACCCCAATGCAATTCCCAGAATAATTCCTTTCTTTCTAAATTCAACTGCATGGTCGACCCCTTAAACCTTGCTCAACCTGTTCTACAACTGAACATTTAAAATGATGTCCAGGAAACTCCTTGATGTGTTTGAAAAGGGTATTAGTACCTTTTTCCTTCCTAATGTTGCACAAGTGCTCGTATATATGCTCACACAGCATCCTTTCTGTTTTTCCAATACAAAAACAGATACATTCATGACACAAAGCTGCATACACCAAATCAACACTATTACAGTCAAACTTTTTCTTTGTATAAAAGATAGATCCGCAAATATTGAAATGGAGGCCTACTAAACTAAAATTACAGTATTTACACCTTCCACATTTTATCATTGATGGGTTATGGCTTACTGTCCTAAAACATCCCTCAAAAATGGTTTTAAAATTACTCCCTCTTTTAAAAACAAACCAAGGTTCATCACCAAGTTTCCTACAAATATTAACATCCTCCCTTAACAGTTCCTAGTTCTTCTTAATAATATCCTTAACAATTCCACTTTCTAAACTAAAAGTAAAAATAAATTAATTTTTATAGCAAATAGATTCTTCCTGCATATTCCTTGTAACTGTAACCACATCAACCATAAGAGTCATGTCTCTCAACAGAGGTAGGAAATAGCCATTCTCTCTTTTATTCCTAAACTCCAAAATAACTTCATCAATCAATGAAGTCGGGTAACCCCTTTTCAAAACCATATCCTTTAAAGTAAAACATGGTCGCGGTGGTGCAGCTGTTAGCGTTGTCACCTCACAGCAAGAAGTTATCCCGTTCGATTCTCAGCTGGAGCACCTTTTGTGTGGAGTCTGCTTGTCCTCCCCGTGGTCGAGTGACGTTAAAGACATGCAGGTAGGTGTGTCCGTGAATGGATGTGCCTTCTTTGAAGGTTGGACATCGGGCAGGCAACTCGGCACCGTAAAAATCCACTGCCAATCATTAGCAGACCTGCGTTCCGCTGTGGCGACCCCTAACCGGGAAAAGCCGAAAGACAATTATTTTCATCATTTAAAGTAAAATATTCTTCCACAAAGTGATCCTCCTGGGTTGTCACACATGCTGCTCTAAGCAGTTGGCTTTTTACTACTGCTCTCTTCTGATAGAAGGGATGCAAGCTGGAAAAATTAAGCAAACTATTTGAATAAGTGTGTTTCCTAAAAATACGGGAAGAGTAATGATTCTTTATAATATCCTTACTTAAAAAAAGTCAAGAAAGGAACTATTTTTATCATCAATCTGATATGCTGTTTGTCTTTTCGGCTTTTTCCTGGTAAGGGGTCGCCACAGCGGAACTCCGGTCCGCTAATGATTGGCAGTAGAGTTTTACGAAACGCCGAATTGCCAGCTCGAATGTAAAAACTAAAAATGTTAGTGCTGGTATTGATGTAGTCAACAAAATCAGGAATAACCTCCTTATTCTCTTACCATATAATAAAAACATCATCCAAAAATGAAGGTATAATCTAAAATGCTTTGCAAAGCCTGAACAGTGAACGTATAAATGCGCCAATTGCAATATTACAATATTAGTAAAAAGGGAGCCACAAGGGGAACCCATTGCTACCCTTTCCTTTTAAAGGAAAATATGCCCTTCCAAAAACACAAAATTATTTCTGAGAACTAATTCAAGGAGCTCCTCATGTAAATTAATCTGGTCCTGTTCAATTCCCTTCCTCAAGAGATATTCATTAAATCATAATACTCCTTATTCATGTGGCATGGATGTATATAAATCTTTTCCGTCAATGGTAATCAACATATACTCTACATCAAATTCTAGCTTATTTACTTTTTCCAAAAATTGCCATGAATCCTTGTAAAGCTAATTTTCATCCTCCAAAAGATGTTTCAATTTAATATCAAGGAATCTGGTGCATGAACAAGTAATTGACTTGCTACCATTGACTACTGGTCACATGGGAGGCTTCTGGATATGAGTATCTCTTGAGGAAGGGCTACTTGTAATGCAGGAGTAGTTGCCACCATACTCATTACATTAAACACTGCTGGTACCAACAGAATTCTGAGCTGAATCTGAGCTCTCAGAAATCTCCTCATCACCTTGTTGACATTCTGTTCAGAAAAGCTCCTGTAAGACCAGGTGGAAGAAGTTAGAGATGGAGGACTGGACGGTCTCTTGTCCTGTAATACTGAAGATTGCAGCCTACGGCTCACCAGTTCCAATGAGAACCAGGACCAGTCATGTGGCAAAATGGATCAAGAGGCCAACAGATCTGAACACAGAGGAATATTCGGATCAAATTTAGGAGCAGTAGTCAGATCTGGCAATCTCTTTCTTGACTTTTGTTGTTTGTCAGTATCCATATCCTTATCCTTAGATTTCTCATTAGATTTAGACTTGTCTGATTCTCTGCTCTTCTTCTCCATAGCTGCTGGAGAAGTGGAAGTGGAAAGAGAAGGATCAAAAGCCTAGAGACCTTTAACTATTAACTTTTCTTTTCTATGTTGAGAGGCCCCCAAGCAGTGAACACATGTTTAGTGAGAGTCTTGATGAGGAAGCTTATGGCCGCACTCCAAACAGTTTTTAAAGCCTTGGATCTCTGACATATCTGAACTTGTCGCTAAACTAGCAAAGCACTATCAAACGAAAGGATAGTGTAAAGTCCACAACGAATCTCCAACACTAAACTTGTCCAGAAGGATAAAGCACACAAGGCGAAGCTATAATACGTTCTGTTTAATATAAATAGCTCAACACGACAAACATGAAGTTAAAAGCCACTAGTTCAAGAAAAAATAAACGGATCAAGCGCTTTCATCCATCAGCATGTGGACTTCATCAGAATCAATTAGTTAATTAACTAAAACCTTTTTAAACATTTTTGGCGCCAACACAGCACTTCCATTTAAAGAAATACGTCGCTAAAAATGTATTGAAACGTATTATGTCCATCCTATTTAAAGAGCATATCGTGCTCTAAATGTACAAGCTACAGCACTTTTTACATAAAAATGACATTAAATAACAAAATACACAAAAATAATACAAACAAAAGCAAAAACATTGTAGTCATATATAAATATGTCTATTGGTCGCTTATTCTGATTCTAATAAAAACCAATGCAGATTAGATAATTAGTTGTCATAGACGCAATAAATAAACAATATTCCTATGAATATATTCAATCCTAATTACCCAATAGATATATGTATGGGTGTCCACAAATACAATCATATATAGCAGCAATAAATGAACATTGATAATAAATATTATAAATACTAAAAATGCAAAAGATCTTAAATATAAAATCGATTTTAAAAATTAATTTCAATATTACTGTAAATAAATTGATTATGGCAACCATAGTTACATGGGACCGCTGATCCACCTTTACATGTATTGATAACTATAATAAATATAGTATTACTATGTCCTCATCACTGTTTTTGGACAACATATATGGAAGATGTCGTCAGAAATATATATACAATTAAATAACAGACAACAAAAACACATATTAAGATATTTAGTAGGCACTTGTTTTTAAACAATCTAGTGTTTATTATACTTTACTACAATAGAAAGGAAACCTTGTAGGTAATGAATCCTATAATAAATAACTACCTTCCACTAAAAGGATATATAAAATTTGTAAACAGCCAAATACATAGAAAGATAAAAAAATATGAAAATGTATATATATATATATATATATATATATATATATATATATATAACTTCCAAATTTTATCAATGCCAACATAACTTATAAACTATTGTGCTTTTTGTAAAAAAGGCTTAATAGTAATGTAATCGTTTAGTCCAGGCATTGTGGAAGCATCAGTTAAAATTTGCCATCTCACCTTTTTCTCTGCTAAATATATACTGATGTTACCTCCTCTACTATTCTCGGTAACATGTTCCAAGATAGCAAATTTAAAATTATGAGAGCTGTCAGTATTCATTACATGCCGATAAAGTGCATTAGTGCTATCTTTTTTCTTTATTGCATATAGATGTTCATATATACGCTTCTTGAACATACATTCAGTTTTACCTATGTAATAGCAGGTGCACTTTAAACATTTTGCCATGTAAATGACGTTTTTTGTATTGCAATTACCTCTCCTAAAAATTATTCTTGTCTTATTGATGTTGTCCAATACTACTCCTTCTTCTTCTAATATAACTGACAATACCTACAGCTTCCACATTTTCTAGTTCCTTTATATTGTGTATTCATGCTCGCTATCCTGTTGTTTCTTTCAAACATACTTTTTAAATTTGTACCCATTTTATAAACAAATATGGGTGCATCCCCTACAATCCTCCTCAGTCCGCTATCAAAGGTCAGAATGTTCCAATATCTTTTTAATATTTCTTTAATATATGCGACCTGCGGAGTGTATTCCAGAATACATGCTCTTTTGTATTCTGTTACTGAATTATGTGCAGTATTCCTATTAGTTAATGGTTTCCCCAATACTGGGAAATATTTTTCCCCCATTCTCCTATAACATAAGTTTTAATTTCATTAATTAAATGGGGGGGGGGGGATATCCCCTATTACTAAACAAACTACTAATAAAATCAATCTCTTCTATCATCTCATTATAATTGGAGGTCATACGAGCTGCACATATGCACTGACCTTTGAAAATACTCCTTTTAGTCTTATGGTTACGGCAAAGAAAACCATTTTTACTATTAGATATAAATGTATCTAGGTATGCTATAACTTCCGTACTACAATTATATGTAAATTTCAGGAAAAGACTGGTACTGTTATGATAGGTGATAAATGCTTCTATACTCTCTTCCTGTCCCTCCCATAAAATAATGATGTCATCTAGGTATCAGGTATAGTATCTTATATATTTAAAGTACTCACTTTTAAAGATTTTTTTCCATTTCCCAGTCCAGCATGACTACATTGGCGTATATTGGGGCACAGGCAGCCCCCATGGCCACTCCACGGGTCTGCATGTAATACTCGCCTTCAAAATAAATAAAGTTGTAATCCAAAATGATACCGATTAGTTCCATAATAACATTAGTATGTTCCCAGTCAAGGCTAGAATACTGTTTGATACTATTATAAAAACTATCCAGACCCTCTTCCTTAGGGATACAGGAAAATAGATCAATATCTATCGTTATATAAACCAGTCCTTCTTTCCATATTAATGGTGTTAAATTCCCCAGAAACATCCAAGAATCCTTGATCAAATGTGGCACCTTACTAAAATATGTTTAAACCAGGTGTCAATAACCACTCCCATAGGGAATGTCTTAGAACGACTGCCTGAAACTATAGGCCTAAATGGAGGATCTATAAGATTTTTATGTACCTTAGGCACACCCACAATAGTAGCAAGTGTGGGATGATCCACCATCATAAAATTATATAAATCATCATTAATCCTTCCATCTAATAGCATGTCCTCTAAGAACATATTGATACGTCTGTATCCTATATTGATTTCGTTCAATGATACAGAAGCATAGTTCCCAGATTGCACTAGTATATCAAACATCTTGTTGATATATTCATTATAATCATATAGTACAATCCCACCCCCTTTATCCGGCTTCATAATTCTCACAGATCTATCTTCTATTAATCGCTGTAGCAAAATGAGTTCTCTCTTATTTAGGTTACTACTATCTTTATTTACACGACTTTAGTAACTAATTTTTCATATAAAGCTACATTTGGATGAGAAGGTGGAATAAAGATACTTTTTTTCTTCAGTTTGCCATTCTCTCCTGTATTGGACAAGCCATTAAAATGTATAGCCAAATTTATTTTCTTAAGATATTTTTTTATTTCAGTTATACAATCCACTACCCTAAATTTCTTTCTAGGAAAGAATTTCATTCCCTTAGAAAAAAGGGTAAAAAACTCATCACTTATATCCATAGCCGTATAATTGAATATATTAAATTCATTTTGTTGAAACACTATATTTTCATTATCAATAATGTAGGTGCTACTACTACTATTCTCTTCACTAAAATCATTACATAAATTTGATAATTCTTTATAATCAGATGTTAGTATTCCTTCCATTCTTGGTTGTGGGGGTATCTCTGTCCCCCTCCATTTCTGTTTTCTTTCCACTTACAGTTCCTCTGCCAATTTGTTTTTACACCTTGGTTCCTTCCCCCATAAAAAATTCCATTTCCTCTACAGGGGCGATAAAAACCGTTATTATTGTCTGTATTTTTACTAACATGCGTTTCTAAATAGTTCCCAGTCTCTTTTTTCCATGGATATGCCATATTGTTTTTATAATCAGTCATGTCCCTCTCCAACTTCCTATGTTTTCTTTGTACTATGCTGTGAGCCTTACGATCAGCTTCTACGAACTGCTTGTGATACAAATTCTCCCACTGCTCAAACAGCACATCATCAGAGATTAATTTATTAAGTTTTCCCACTTTTTCAATGTACTTACATAATTTCTCGTCATTTTTCTTTATTAACAATTTCATAAAATCATAACCAAACTGGTTAAATAAAATTTCAAATTCAACACAACTCTGCTCATCAAGTACTATACCCATAGGTTTCTTAAAAAAATCTAAGTCCCTTAGGGACTAGTTTCAATGTCAAACATTTATTAAGATAGGCATTGTCTATCTTAATTCCCCTTATTATATTAAGATTTTTCCCAAATGCATATATTAAATCACGTAGGGTGCCATGACAGCTATCATTCAATGCACTACTAATCGAATCATTGCGACTTACTTTGTCAAAACATATATCCACAGATATAAAATTGTCCAATTTATCATTCTTTCCAATCGGTTTCTTGAAAATGCCACTATTAATATTAACTTTACCCCAAGGGCTAGAGCTATGCTGTACAGTACCTTGCATTACATGTCTCTGAGAAACAGCTGATGTATAAGTTTTTCCAGCCATAAATCGCTTAGGTTTAGTGCCGGTGCGCCTAGACTCTTCATCTAAGTTATATAAAGAAAAGTCAAAGGTAAAGTCTTTATCAGTCAATCTACTGTTGTCAGGAGCCTTACTCTTAACATCAAGAGTGTTTATTTGCGTAGACGCTGAAGTGGGTAACCGCTGACCATTGGGCAGTTCAAATTCCAATTCACTAGTACTAAGCAGCTCTCTAATTTCGCTGTACGATGCCTGCTCACAGCGCTTTGGCTCATATTGACACATGATATCCAATAAACGGGTAACCTCTCCCTTTAAAGATGAAACTTCCAACCGAAATGTATTCAATTCGTCAAGGTCTCCAGGCGTACGCTTCCCGGTGGCTAATTCCCCCTGGTTATCCATGACAATATCAAATGAAAGGATAGTGTAAAGTCCACAACGAATCTCCAACACTAAACTTAAAGATAGTAGTAACCTAAATAAGAGAGAATGAGAAGTTATGTACCTACCATAGTGTTCCATGTTAGTTGCCTTCCACTCGCCTTCTTTCTTGCTGGATGGGATTGGAGCCGATCCATGGCTCCGACTCAGCCTTCTACTAAAGCTCGAGAGCTTTTTACTGGCTCGAGGCCTCCCCATATCCCACAATGCTTGGCGCTAGATACCCAGATCTCATTTGGCAGAGCTAACACCATGGAAAAAAATTTCAAGGACACCTGTCCAAACTACCAGGTTTACCTACAGTACTAAAACAGAGAAGGATGTAACCAGATAAGAATCAGCCAGAGGAAGAAGGCCTCAAAAAGGGACTCCTCTCTGTCTGTCCAGGCTAGGGGGATGAAGGGTGGGACGCAAGAAAGAAGTCGAGAAGAAGACAACTAACATGGAACATTATGGTAGGTACATAACTTCTTAATGTTAAGTTGTCTATCTCGCCTTCATTCTTGCTGGATGGGACAGCGTTCCTAGCACCTTAGTCCTGGGTGGCTCATCGGAACAGTGGAACCAAAATCAGCTCGACTTCTAGAGGCCATATCCAACTTATAATGTGAAATGAAAGTATGAGGAGTAGCCCATGTGGCTGCAGCACAAATAGATTCCATTGGTAGTCTTGCTTGAAAAGCTACCGAAGTAGCTAACGCTCTGGTGGAATGAGCTTTTGGTTTTGTAGGGAGTTCTTTATGTCTCAGTTGATAAATCAAAGTAATAATAGAGGCCAACCACCTGGATAAGGTTACTTTAGAAACTGGCAGGCCCTGTTTGCCCTCAGCATAGGACAGGAAGAGTTTGTCCGATTTTCTTGTTTGCTTAGTCCTATCCAAATAAAAACGTAATTGCCTATGAACGTCCAATTGGTGTAAATTTTGTTCAGCTTTGTTCGAATAGTTAGGAAAAAAGACAGGTAGATCAATAGCCTGATTCAGGTTTGTTTCGGAAGGTATCTTGGGCAGAAAAGAAGGATTAGTCCTGAGTGAAACTCTATCCTTGTGAAAAACAAGATAAGGAGGGCTTGAAGTTCCGAAACTCTCCTAGCTGAGGTGATGGCTACTAAAAAGACAGTCTTCCAGGAGAGTAATTTTAAGGAACAGGAGGCCGCAGGTTCAAAAGGAGGGAGAACCAAGGAAGCTAATATCAGGTTTAAATCCCACAGAGGCGGGGGATCTCTGACCGGGGGCCTAAGTAAAATAGTCCCTTTAAGAAAGGCCTTGCAAAGTTTATGGGACATGATGCTGGTTTCTGACAGGCCAGTGTGGAAATTTGCGATAACAGCCAATTGGTCCCTAATGGTGGCAGACGAGGAACCAGCTCGAAAAAGTTCTGCTAAAAATCTAGAACGTGATGGACAGGGGCTGTAAAGGGGTCTATATTTCTAGCCTCTGCCCAGAAAGAGAAACGTTTCCACTTACTAGCATAAATCTTCCTGGTAGTCGATTTGTGCGAAGAAAGGATGATTTCACGCACGGCTGAGAAATATGTGGAAGTCTAGCTAAGGTTGGAAGTGGAGCAACCAAGCTGTGAGGTTGAGAGACTGAAGGGATTGGTGCAGCCCGCCCGACTGATGGACCAAGAGGTCTGGCACTGGGTCCAGATTCCAAGGCTGCTCCAGCAGGTGACGATGCAGGAATGGGAACCAAATTTGTCGAGGCCAGTAAGGTGCAATGAGGATCATCCTGGATCCCAATGCGGTCGCCTTCTGAATTAGTTTGGGAATTAGGGGAAAAGGTGGGAATGCATACAGAAGACCCCGGGGCCAATCGTGAACTAGAGCTTCTCTGGGGGAGTGGCCAGGGAGGGGGAAGAGAGTGAAGAAATCGTCACACTTGCTGTTGAGAGGAGTTGCGAAAAGGTTGCAACAAGGTTGACCCCATCTGCGGAAAGTTTTGTCCACTACTGACTGATTGAGAGACCACTCGTGAGGCATGAGAATAGCTCTGCTTAGCCTGTCTGCTATGACGTTGGACTTCCCGGGGATGTGCGTTGCTATCAGAAACCGTTGAGAGGAGATCGCCCACTGCCAGAGTCTGAGTGCTTCTCGACATAAGGGATAGGACTTGGTTCCGCCCTGCTTGTTGATGTACCACACTACAGGCATATTGTCTGTTTGAATTGCAATAGTCCCGGTGGGTAGAGAGTCCTGAAGAGCTTGCAACACTAAAAGCACCGCTCTCATCTCCGAGACGTTTATGTGCAGGTGGTACTCTAGAGGTTGCCAAGTGCCCTGGACAGTCCTGCCCTGAAAATGCCCCCTCCCCCACCGATCAGGGAGGCATCCGTGGTTACCGTGGCAACAGGAGGAGGAAGAACAAATGGTCTGCCCTGAAGTACTAGAGGGGAGACCATCCACCAAGCCAGGTGGTCTTTGCATGATTGAGTGATTATTATGTTGTGAGACATCGGAAGTTGTTGAAAAGACCATTGGGTAAAAAGCATCCACTGAAGAATCCGCATGTGAAAACGAGCCAGGGGAAGTAATGTGATTGCTGCTGCCATGAGACCCAAAGTTTTCAGTACAAATCTGGCCTGAATCCTCTTGCACTGTAGTAAGACCTGCACATGTCGGCGAATGTCTGATACTCTGTCTAAAGGAAGTTTTGCAGACAGCTCTCTTGTATTTAACCCTGCGCCTATAAAGGTTATAAATTGACAAGGCGACAATGCAGACTTTTCGAAATTTATTGCGATACCTAGCTCGGAGCAAGTTTGGATGGTATAATCCCTGGCTCGCAGTAGCTGATGCCTGGTAGAAGCAGTAAGGAGCCAGTTGTCTAGATATGGAAACACCAGGAATCTCAGGTGAGCCGTAACCACTGCCCTGCTTGTTCCCTTAGACCGGGTGGAACATCTGGAAGGGACCTGGCTGTTTGTACAGGGGTGTGGACAAAGGGGATTTTGTAACCCTCGGATATGATGGACCGTACCCATTTGTCTTGTGTGAGGAGTTGCCAGCCTTCTGGGTACAGTGACAATCTTCCCCCGACTGCCTCCGAAGGTGGACAGTCGGGCAGCCCCTCAGGGGTGCTGAAAGGGTTTGTCAGAGAAAGACTCTCTGCTACCCTGATTTTGCAGACCTCCTCTGCCCCTCGGGCGGCATCTATTATTGTTCCCTCCTCTGCCCCTGGGGGGAAACTCGCCACGTGTGTCAGGCACGACTCCCTGGGGTTTCCGAAACCACATTTTTCCACTCTTCTGATCTTTAGGGTATGGTCTAGAGGGTGTAGAAAAACAGACTCCCACAGCAGAGAGAGTCTTGCCTTCCTGCTCACACCTGGTAAGGGTATCCTTCACCTGTGGTCCAAACAGAGCCAAACCATTGAAGGGGGTATTGGTGAAGGACGCCTTAAAGGGGTCAGCAAAGTTACCTAACCGCATCCAGGCATGTCTTCTCAAAGCCACGCTTGTACCTGCAGCCCTACTCGCCCCATCGGCTGCATAAGAAATGAGCTGCATGGAGGAGTTGACGATAGAGTTAAGGGTCACCAGCTGGGAGTTAATCTTATCCTGAGCCCCCGCAGCTGATGGATCCTGAAGGATATCACCCAGTTCCTTGAGAAGATCCCTTTGAAGGCGGGTGAAATGGCACAGATAATTCAGCGACCGCAGGGAAAAAGTTGCTGAAGAAAACATCCGCTTCCCGTACCTGTCCACTGTCCTAGACTCTTTATTAGGTGGATGGACAGGCACAGAAGGGTCAGCCAACTCCTTCTTAGTGGCTGCTACCACCACAATGGCATCAACAGGGACACCTTTTGTCAGAAATTGTTTGTCGGGTGGGGCTGTAATGAACTTAGTGGGCCTACGGGGAGTTGGTTTCACTGTGTCCGGGGCTGACCACGTCCTTCGAGCCACCACTTCCATGAGCGGGTCGAAGGGTGGAGACACCCAGGAGGTGGAAGGGCGAGAACCAAATGCGTCCAGGTACACCGACTCGTCCTTGGAAGGGTTAAGGGCAGTCCAGTTCCCCCTCTGCTTAAGGATCTCTAGGATGTCTGAAAAAGAGACATCCTTAGACGGGGATCTTGGGGACCCTTCCGAATCCTCCAAGTCGCTATCAGATGTGACTGACTCGGGGGAGTCAACATGTTTCCTCTTACATTTTCTCTTCCGGGGGGGCTCCTCTGAATGATCAGGGGAGGCCTCGGAAGAGAAAGATATGCCCAATGGGGCGACCGGGAGCATCTGTTCTCCACGCTTAGGGTCAGGAGAGTGGCCAGAGACCGATGCAGGCAGCATGGGGGGGAGGAGCCGAAGGGGCCGTTCGAGGAGCCGACTCAGGAGTCAGCACGCTCCTCATGACCTCGAAGGCGCCCCTGTCAGGCAGAGCAGAGGTTCCCCGCTCTGAAGAGATGTGAACCCCTCCCGGCACCAGTGGGACGGCTCCGAGCCCGATGTCAGGGCCGAGCTCACCTGCGCCGAACCCTGAGATGGAGAACGGGGTCGGACAAGGGTCCGATGCCACTCGCCCCCTCGGAGCCGACGAGGGAGTCCTGGCGCCCAGATCCCTCCAAGGAAGGAACCAATGAAGAGATTGGAGCCGATGAAGGAGCCGAAAGGTGTGGTATCGGCTCCGACGTTTCCAAGATTCGAGCCCCAACCACCTCCAACTCCGAACACAAAAGGGGAGACGGAGGAGGAACTGTTGAAGACACCGGGACAGCCACAGTCTGCTGAGAAGGGCTGGTTAATATCTTGGCCAGGGCCTCCGATTTAAGTAGTCTAATGACCACCCTCTCCAAGTCATGGTCGGATAACCTGGAAGACCGAGAGGAGAGGGACCTATGGCTTCGTTCCGACTGAAGCAATGGTGACCTCGGAGCCAAGCGAATCGATTCTAGGGAAGGGGACCTATATGACGGTTCCGACAGAAAAGTCGGAGCCGATTGAGGTCTAAAGGTGTCGGCTCCAGCCGGAGCCGAAGAGGAGGCAGATGCTCCACCCGGTGACGGCTCTGAACTGGGAGCCGACGGCTTGGCGGGCTTTGAGGATTTCCCCGACTGAGGCTTCGCCGGGGAACCCTCTGGCTTGAGTAGGCCTCTAAAAATAAGCTTGTTCTTACGCTCCTGCAGGACTCTCGGGCTGAAGGCATGACAGACCGCGCAGGAGTCCAGCAGGTGTAGGGAACCCAAGCAATAAACGCAAGAAGTGTGACCATCTGTCAGAGACATCTTCTGACAGCATGAGTCACACTTCTTGAAGCCTGAAACTTTGGTATCCTTGGACATACTGGACCGGGGATACCAAAGAGAGAAAACTTACACTAGTGCTTAAACAAGGCACACAGACACACTCACACGCCCGCACTAGATAAGCTAACAATAATAAGGAGAAAAAAACTATCACTATCACCCACACTTAATAATAATAACAACAACCTCAATACAAAATATACAAAAAACTAGAAGGCTAAACACTACTCCTATAGGTACAACAAGGGGGGGTTAGCCACTAATAGAGAAGAAACAAGGGGGGGGGTAGAAACTCTCTAACAGAAAACGAGTTTCCTAAGTGGGACAAACTAGGGGATACACAGTATAACTATACTACAAGGTACAGACAATCTATCTCTAAGAAAAAATACAGTTAAATATTAGCTGAAAATAGAAAAAAAAAGGATTAATATGACCTGAGCCAGTAAAAACGCAACGTCGTAGCTGAAGCGGCAAACGAGATCTGGGTATCTAGCAACAAGCATTTTGGCATATGGGGAGGCCTCGAGCCAGTAAATAGCTCTCGAGCTTTAGTAGAAGGCCGAGTCAGAGCCGAGGATCAGCTCTGAACCCATCCAGCAAGAATGAAGGCGAGATAGACAACTTAACATCTAATTTTGCTACAACGATTAATAGAAGATAGATCTATGAGAATTATGAAGCCGGATAAAGGGGGTGGGATTGTACTATATGATTATAATGACTATATCAAAAAGATGTTTGATATACTAGTACAATCTGGGAACTATGCTTCTGTATCATTGAACAAAATCAATATAGGATACAGAACTATCAATATGTTCTTGGAGGACATGCTATTAGATGGAAGGATTAACGATGATTTATATAATTTTATGATGGTGGATCATCCCACACGTGATACTATTGTGGGGGTGCCTAAGGTACATAAAAATCTTATAGATCCTCCATTTAGGCCTATAATTTCAGGCAGTCGTTCTAAGACATTCCCTATGGGAGTGGTTATTGACACCTGGTTTAAACATATTTATAGTAAGGTGCCACATTTGATCAAGGTTTATTGGATGTTTCTGGGGAATTTAACACCATTAATATGGAAAGAAGGACTGGTTTATGTAACAATAGATGTTATTGATCTATTTTCCTGTATCCCTAAGGAAGAGGGTCTGGATAGTTTTTATAATAGTATCAAACAGTATTCTAGCCTTGACTGGGAACATACTAATGTTATTATGGAACTAATCGGTATCATTTTGGATTACAACTTTATTTATTTTGAAGGCGAGTATTACAGGCAGACCCGTGGAGTGGCCATGGGGGCTTGCCTGTGCCCCAATATATGCCAATTTAGTCATGCTGGATCGGGAAATGGAAAAAATCTTTAAAAGTGAGTACTTTAAATATATAAGATACTATACCAGATACCTAGATGACATCTTTATTTTATGGGAGGGACAGGAAGAGAGTACAGAAGCATTTATCAGCTATCTTAACAGTACCAGTCTTTTCCTGAAATTTACGTATAATTGTAGTAAGGAAGGTATAGCATACCTAGATACATTTATATCTAATAGTAAAGATGGTTTTCTTTCCTGTATCTATAGGAAGAATACATTCTCTAACAATTATTTAGAGTTTACAAGTAATCAACCTTATAAGACTAACAGGAGTATTTTCAAAGGTCAATGCATACGTGCAGCTTGTATGACCTCCAATTATAATGAGATGATAGAAGAGATTGATTTTATTAGTAGTTTGTTTAGTAACAGGGGAATCCCCCCATTTAATTAATTAAATTAAAGCTTATGTTATAGGAGAATGGGGGAAAAATATTTCTCAGTATTGGGGAAACCATTAACTAATAAGAATACTGCACATAATTCAGTAACAGAATACAAAAGAGCATGTATTCTGGAATACACTCCGCAGGTCGCATATATTAAAGAAATATTAAAAAGATATTGGAACATTCTGACCTTTGATAGCGGACTGAGGAGGATTGTAGGGGATGCACCCATATTTGTTTATAAAATGGGTACAAATTTAAAAATTATGTTTGAAAGAAACAACAGGATAGCGAGCATGAATACACAATATAAAGGAACTAGAAAATGTGGAAGCTGTAGGTATTGTCAGGTTATATTAGAAGAAGAAGGAGTAGTATTGGACAACATCAATAGGACGAGAATAATTTTTAGGAGAGGTAATTGCAATACAAAAAAACGTCATTTACATGGCAAAATGTTTAAAGTGCATCTGCTATTACATAGGTAAAACTGAACGTATGTTCAAGAAGTGTATATATGAACATCTATATGCAATAAAGAAAAAAGCACTAATGCACTTTAATGAATACTGACAGTACTCATAATTTTAAATTTGCCATCTTGGAACATGTTACCGAGAATAGTAGAGGAGGTAACATCGGTATATATTTAGCAGAGAAAGAGGCGAGATGGCAAATTTTAACTGATGCTTCCACAATGCCTGGACTAAAAGATTACATTACTAATAAGCCTTTTTTACAAAAAGCACAATAGTTTATAAGTTATGTTGGCATTGATAAAATTTGGAAGTTATATATATATACATTTTCACATTTTTTATCTTTCTATGTATTTGGTTGTTTACAAATTGTATATATCCTTTTAGTGGAAGGTAGTTATTTATTATAGGATTCATTACCTACAAGGTTTCCTTTATATTGTAGTAAAGTATAAACACTAGATTGTTTAAAAACAAGTGCCTACTAAATATTTTAATATGTGTTTTTGGTGTCTGTTATTTAATTGTATATATACTTCTGACGTCATCTTCCATATATGTTGTCCAAAAACAGTGATGAGGACATAGTAGTACTATATTTATTATAGTTATCAATACATCTTAAGGTAGATCAGCGGTCCCATATAACTATGGTTGCCATAATCAGTTTATTTACAGTAATATTGAAATTCATTTTTAAAATCGATTTTATATTTAAGATCTTTTGCATTTTTAGTATTTATATTATTTATTATCAATGTTCATTTATTGCTGCTACATATGATTGCATTTATGGACACCCATACATATATCTATTGGGTAATTAGGATGGAATATATTCATAGTAATATTGTTTATTTATTGCTTCTATGACAGCTAATTATGTAATCTGCATTGGTTTTTATTAGAATCAGAATAAGCAACCAATAGACATATTTATATATGACTAATATGTACATACAATGTTTTTGCTTTTGTTTGCATTATTTTTGTGTATTTTGTTATTTAATGTCATTTTTATGTAAAAAGTGCTGTAGCTTGTACATTTAGAGCACAATAAGCACTTTAAATAGGATGGACATAATAAGAAGTTATGTACTCACCATAATGTTCCATCTGAGTACGTAAACTTCATTTGTCAGCAACCTATGGGTCTTCGGATCCATATCGGATCCGAGCCGGCAGTTTCCAGCAGCTAAGATCCGAGCTCCAAGCTCCTCTCCCTTACCCATAACTCCCTGCCATCCCTTCCTGACCTCAGATCAAATTTGCCTAAAATAAGGCTTGACATCACCACCTGTCTAGGTAACCGGTTACAACTACCGTGAAGCAGGAGTATCAAAGAACATCCGCAAGGGACAGGGGGATGGAGGGAGGGACGGTTGTTGAAGTTTACCTACTTAGATGGAAAGTTATGGTGAGTACATAACTTCTTAATCTGAAGTAGTTAACTTCATTTGTGCATCAACCTATGGGACAGAGTCCCCAGCTACCTGAACTTTGGGAGGCCCTCAAGGAAGGATGTTCCGGAGCATTGCGGAGCCAAAGGATGCTCTCCCCCTGGAAACCAGATCTAACTTGTAGTGATTTATAAAAGTGTGAGATGAGGCCCACGTGGCAGCCGAGCAAATGTCATCCAACGAAACTCTAGCCTGAAAAGCAGCAGAGGTAGACATAGACCGAGTTGAATGAGCATGGACTCTCTGAGGAGCAGGCCTGCCAGAACTCTCATAAGCCAAGAGAATACATTGAGAAACCCACCTGGACAGTGTGACTTTAGAAATGGCGTTCCCCAAACTGGATTTAGCAAAGGACACAAATAACTGATCAGAACGTCTATGACCGGCTGTCCTGTGCAGATAAAATCTCAACTGTCTGTGTACATCCAAAGAATGTAACTTGTATTCGCCCTTATTTTGGTAGTTGGGAAAGAAGACTGGCAAATTAATGGACTGATTAATATTAGTTTCGGAAGCAATTTTCGGAAGGAAAGAGAGATTGGTCCTGAGGAATACCCTATCCTTATGGAAAATCAAGTACGGAGGTTTGGCACAAAGGGCTTGAAACTCCGAAACTCTTTTTGCCGACGTGATAGCGACAAGGAAGGCTGTTTTCCAGGATAAGAATTTGAGATCTACCAAGGCAGCAGACTCAAAGGGAGAAGCTGTTAAAGCCTGGAGCACCAGCGATAAGTCCCAAGGAGGAATCACATCTTTCACCGGAGGCCTTAGTAGGAAGGTGCTTTTTAAGAAGGCCTTACATAATCTGGATGAAGTTAGAGGGCCAAGATCACATCCAACGTGGTAATGAGCGATAGCCGCCAGCTGTACTTTGACTGTGGAAGAGCTAGCCCCTTTATCAAACAGCCCCGACAGAAAATCCAGCACAGCTGGTAACGGAGCTGTGAAAGGATCCAGGTTCTGATGTTCAGCTCAAGTAGAAAACCGTTTCCATTTGCTACGACAAACCTTCCTAGTAGACGGCTTATGGGCAGCCACTAGGATCGCTTTGACCTGGGAAGAGATACCGGGAGTCCGAACTAACAGTGGAACTGGATCAACCAAGCTGCGAGCTTGAGGTTGTCCACGTTCGGGGTTGGTAAGCCCAGGGGGTGAGATATCAGATCCGGAAGGGGATCTAGAATCCAGGGAGGATTCAGTAGATGAGACCACAGATAAGGGAACCATGCCTGACGAGGCCAGAATGGGGCAATGAGGATTATCGTGCACCCCAACTGTCTGGCTTTCTACAGAAATTTGAGCATCAGGGGAAGGGGCGGATAAGCATAAAGAAGACCGGGAGGCCAAGCATGCACCAGAGCGTCTCTTGGGGATTCCCCGGGTGGAGGAAGTAGAGCGAAGTAGGTGTCGCACTTCATGTTTGAAGGAGGAGCGGAAAGATCGCAACAAGGTTGACCCCATTTGGAGAAGATCTGCTTCGCTACTTTGGGATTCAGAGACCACTCGTACGGAGAAAGGATGGTGCGACTCAGTCTGTCCACTAGGATGTTGGACTGACCCGGAATGTGCATCGCTACGAGAAAGCGGTTGGTGGAAATCGCCCATTCCCAAACCCTCATGGCCTCTCGACAAAGTGGATAGGACCTGGTTCCCCTCTGTTTGTTGATGTACCAAATGACAGACATGTTGTCCGTCTGGATCGCAATCGTCCCGACGGGAAGAAGGCTCTGAAGTGCTTGCAATGCAAACAGCACAGCCCTCACCTCCAGGACATTGATATGCAGTGAGGTCTTCGTCTGGTTCCACGTGCCTTGGACGGTCCTGCCGCAACAATGCCCCCCCCCCACCCGAGGCGAGAGGCGTCCATGGTCACCGTGGCTAGGGAGGGGCATAGAGAAGGGGCGCCCCTTTAGGAGGTCTGAAGACTGCAGCCACCACAAGAGGGCACTGCTGAGAGGGACAGGATGGCTTAGGGGAAAGCGTAGGAAGGACCATTGGACTTGGAGTGTCCATTGCAGAATTCTCATATTAAGGCGCGCCATGGGGAGGAGATTGATGGTAGCCGCCATCGAGCCTAGGGCCCTCAGGACCAGTTCCGCCAGAGGGTTCGGGCAATGAAGAATGGCCTGCACATGTAGGTTTAGGGATCGGAACCGTTCTGGAGTTAAGAAAACTAAGAGCTGGTTTGTGTCTACCCTGGCTCCGATAAACTCTATGACCTGAGTCGGGAGCAGGGAGGACTTCCCAGTGTGAATTGTGATCCCCAGCCGGGGAACTAAGCGAAGGAAGAAATCCCTGGCGTGCAGAGTAGATGCCGTGTGGGGGCGGTCAGAAGCTAGTCGTTCAGGTACGGAAAGACATGAATTCCCTGGAGTCTCAGGTGGGCCGCTACTACCGCTAACACCTTGATGAACACCCTGGTGGCTGTGATGAGACCATAGGGGAGGACCCTGAACTGATAGTGACTGGCTCCTAGCCAGAAGCGGAGGAACCTCCTGGATCATCTATCCATTAAGATGTGGTAGTACGCATCCTTGAGGTCTATGGAGCACATCCAGTCGTTCTCCTGCAAGAGGGGGAGAATGGATTGAAGAGTGACCATCCGGAACTTCTCTTTGGCTATTGCCAGGTTCAGTAGGGATAAGTCTAGAATAGGCCTTAAGTCCACTGTCTTTTTTGGCACCAAGAAAAACCTGGAGTAAATGCCCGATCCGTACTGGTCTGGGGGGATGTGCTGGATCGCTCCTTTTTCTAGCAGCTGCCAAATTTCTGAAGCTGCGTCCTCCCTCTGATCGGGTGGGACATCGGGGAGGAACCTGGGTCTGAGAGGGGGATGGAGAAATGGAATCTCGTAGCCTCTGGATATAATCCGAAGCACCCAGCGGTCTGTTGTGATGGACTCCAAAGCTGCCACGTTCTTCAAGAAACACCCCCCCGACTGCCTCCAGAGTGGAGCAGTTGGGTAACCACTCAGGGTTGCTGCGTGGGCCGATCAGAGAAAGGTTCTCTGGACACAAAGTTCTTCGGGCCCCCTCTGCCTCTAGGGCGGCGTCCACCCTGTCCTCCTCTGCCTCTGAAGGACAGGGAGTCCGGAGCAAAACGGGATTGCTGAGACTTTCGGAACCACCTCTTCTTCAGTCCCTTTTGGTTCTTCGAGAAGGACCTCTGGGGAGCAGAGAAGCGGACTCCGACGGCAGACAATGTCTTCCCGTCTTTCTCGCTCTGGACCAAGGAATCGCATACGGTCTTGCCAAAAAGGGCAGAACCATCAAACGGGGCATTAGCGAATGACGCCTTGAAGAGTTCCGCGAAATCAAAGTGGCGGAGCCAGGCCTGTCGCCTTAGTACGATGCCCGCTCCGCTAGCTCTAGCGGCACCTACCGTAGCATGGGACAGCAGCCGCATAGAGGTATTGGAAATCGACCTGAGAGTGGCCATTCGGGTAGAGTACACCTGTTTGTCCTCTGCCAACATGGACTCTGGGGGCAACCCAGCGTATTCTTTGATAAGATCCCACTGGAGCCGTATGACATTGTAGTTCAGCGACTTTATGGAGAAGGTGGCTGACGCAAACATCCGCTTCCCCAAACAGTCCATCGCCCGGGACTCCTTGTCAGGGGAATGGACCGAGGGAATCTCTTGGGCCAGTTCCCTCTTGGTGGCTGCCGCCACCAACATGGCATCTACAGGGGTTCCCTTGCTCCAATGAGACCTGTCCGAAGGCGGGCTGAGAATTCTGTCAGGCCTCTTAGGGACGGGCTCCACAGTGTCCGGCTCCTTCCAGGCCCTGGTAGTGATCAGGTCTACCAGGGGATCGGCCAGAGGGGACACCCAAGAGGTAGACGGGCCTGCTTCAAACGCCTCCAGGAACACGGACTCGTCCAAGGAAGGCTTTGGGGCAGACCACCCCCTCTGATCCTAAGCATCTCCATGATGTCTCGAAATGAGACATCTTCGGGGGGTGATCTTGGGGAGCCTTCCCCTTCCTCCAAGTCCGTGTCCTCAGTCAAGGACTCGGGGGGGTCCAAGTGCCTCCTCTTGCACTTGTGAGGGACCTCCTCAGGGGGGCTGTCTGAGGAGGCCTCACCAGCCACATCTTGTTCCAACAAAGGAACTATCTGGGATGTCTGAGCAGGCTGTCCCTGGGACCGGGTGATGGAAGTCGGACCCATCTGCGCAGGAGTGCAGGGTGGAGTTGTAGCTAAGGCCGGGGGCCTGGATTCCATCGACAGAACCCTCTCTACCACATCGAATGCCGAAGGAGAAACGCTCCCCCTAGGATCTGAGAGCCGACTATCCCTCGGATACGACGGGCAGATCGAGGTCGGAGCCGAAGCCATCGGATCCGAAGGGCCAGTATGCTCCGACCTAGTCGGAGCCGAAGGCACACTGACCGCCTCGGATCCGAAACTCAGCTCTCGGCTCCGAGAGCTAGGATCCATAGAAAAGGGACCCGACAGACTCGAGGGTACTGTCGGCGCCGAAGTACCCGAGACTACCGGCACCGACACCCCCCGGCTCCGACACTACTCGGCTCCGAAGAGCCCGAGCCCGGAAAGTGGGTCGGGGAAGGAGCTATTCGGGAGAAAAAGGGGGTCGAGCTCCCCCCGGAGGGGGGGGAGGCAGGAGCACTCCCATCTGCAGTTGGGCATGGAGGAACCTTCTCATCATCCGGTCCAAGTCTGCATCCGTCAGGCTTCTGGTTGACCTGGAAGTGGCCACCGAGGTGGGCCGGGAGTGCCGCCTCGATGACCTCGAGTGAGATCGGGTCTCCTCCACCTCCGGCCCCGGCGAAAAGCAGGGAAAGCGGAGCGAGAAGGAGAAGGCCCGGCTGTCCCGGGGGGAGAGACCCGCTTGGCAGGCGGGGCCGACGCAGAGGCCTTGGCCCGCCGCTTGTGTTTCTCGCAGCGCTTCTCCCTCCTAGCTTCCCTATCCTCCTGGCCCGAAGAGGGAGGTTGAGTCCCGGCCGAGGAAGGGAAGGGTCCGTGGATGCTGCCGCAGCCATGGCAGGGACCACGGAAGGGCCGGAGGACTGAGCTGAGTCTGGGGGCAGGAGTCCCGCCAGGATCAGCTTTGACCACCGGTCCCTGACAGCCCTGGGGTTGAACACTGCACAAACAGTACAGCCAGTATAAAGGTGTTCAACCCCAAGGCATAAAACGCACCAAGTGTGGACATCAGCTGGGGAAAGCTTATGGCCACACTCGGTACATTTAGAGAAGAATGTCTTGGAGGCCTCAGACATTTTAACAAAACCCAAGCACTAGGCCCCAAGACCACACACACAACACACCCTAACACTCTAGAAAAATACAAGGGGGAGGGAACGCAAAACCTGAGGGAACACTCTAACTAAAGCTAAACTAGTTCCACACTCAAAAAAAATCGCCCAACTTAAGAAAAAGACAAGATTTTTCTCACAGAAAAACACTGGAAACTCGAATGCTCAAGATCAAGCTGCTGTTCAAACCGTGGCAAACTAGATCTGTGGTCAGGAAGGGATGGCAGGGAGTTATGGGTAAGGGGGAGGAGCTTGGAGCTCAGATCTTAGCTGCTGGAAACTGCCGGCTCGGATCCGATATGGATCCGAAGACCCATAGGTTGATGCACAAATGAAGTTAACTACTTCAGATTACGTTTCGATACATTTTTAGCGATGTATTTCTTTAAATGGAAGTGCTGTGTTGGCGCCAAAAAGTGTTCAAAAAGGTTGTGCTTTATCCTTCTGGACAAGTTTAGTGTTGGAAACTAACAAAGCACACAAGAATAAAATAGTAGAAAACACTATAAATGTTATTAACAACAACTTTGTCTACGTGGCCTACAAAATATTAAGCTATAACTTTAACAACCCTAATTAACTAACTAACATAGAAATATATCCTATCTAATCTTAACACTAAGGGGGAAGACCAGAAAAGGATATAATATCTTGGTAGACCAACACAAAAACAGAGTCCTCTAAGAGACATGTCTGGAATCTTCTGCGGCAACCAAGATCAGGGGTGTTGAGTTGGAGTGCAGAGAAGTGTGGGTGGATAGGGAGGTGTTGGAGCTCTGGAGAAAAGTCTTCTTACTCAGTGCCGAGGTCAGATCCAACAACCCACAGTTGACTCGGACAAAGATACACAACAATCGATCTGATAATGCAACCAAGATATTCAGAAACTGAGAAATTTCTTGAAGCCTGAGGCTCTGGGAATGTGATGATAAATATCTTTTAGACCTAATTTTATCATGACACTTAAGGGAGGTGTGAGGGGTAGCAGTGTTTGAAGGGTCAGCATTTTGAACTTTGGTATTCTCACTTAAAAATGAGAAAGGAGACATTCAGTACTGGCCTTCAAGAAAAGTTCTTTCTTTGCTATCAGAAACATTCTAGAATAGAAGCTCCTGCCACTTTGATCTAAAGGCTCTGGTTCTATGACTCGTATGATGAGTAAGTAATGAAGAACCTAAGGAAAAACTCTGTTTGATTTGGAGGATAGGGAGGAATTCCTCTGAAAGGAGGTATTTCTGAGCAATGCCAACTGTACCTCTCCTCCACTATTCTTAGCACCAAAGAGTCTTAAACAATATGTTGCCATAGGAAAATGTAAAGAACCAGTTTCTGGGACAGGTTTTGAGAGACATAAGCAGAATGGGAGGTAATGGTCTCCTGTCATCTCTTTTTTTTCCCCCTGTTCGCCTTGAATTGGCAGGGATTGCCTGTTTTTATTTATTTATATTTTTAAGGAAAAGAGGATTTGTAAAAGGGAGTCTGAAAAATCTTTTAACACTCCCTGGATTATCTTTTGTCTTTCATCAAATTGTCTGAGGACCCAAATTGCAGAAGGACCAAACAAAATCTCCTTAACTAGAGCACAATACAAAATGCCAGACTTTATCTCATTAGCAAACTTATAGTTACTTACTCAGGCATATCTCCTTTAAAGTGTAACAGCAGAAGTGGTCCTAGACACAGTATCTGTCCAATCATACACACTCCTCAAAGCATATTTAAATACCAGGGAAATGTTGGAAAAAAAGAATGATGCTATAATCTGAAGGAAGAAAGGCAGAGTACACCCTCAAACTGTCTGCACAAAACAAAATAAACTTCCACATATGTTCCTGATATTTGAAAATTCTACAAGCTAATGTAGAAGGAGAAAAAATTATTTTACCAAATTTGTCCAACATCTTGCCTTTTTGTCCACTGAGGAGGGGTTAGTAGTAAATTAAAGTTACGTACTCCCCATAAGTATGCATCTTTGTTGTCCATTTTCATTCTTCCTCAACATATGGCTTACGGATCCAACCTTGGATCCAAACTGGCCACATTCCACAGACTCATGGATCCAACTCTTGAACTCCTCTCTCTACCCATAATGCCCCAGTCAACCTACAATACCTCGGATCGAGTGTGCTGCCTTATAGATCCTAAGACATTGTAGGAAAAAGGAAATAACAGTAAAGCTAGGGCTCATACCTAGAACAAAAGGTTTCAAAATATTCATAAGATCACTCCAGAATATGACAGGAAAGGGAGGGTGGGGAGTTGAGGAAGAATGAAAATGGACAACACAGATGCATAGTTATGATGAGTGTAAAATAGTGTGTGTGTTGTACCTTTAAGAAGCATTTCACGGACAGCACGTTCATATAAATAGCAAGCATGTGCTAGCTTCAGTGTCATTTTGAGAGTGCAGCCAGAAAGAGAGCATGTATGATTGTAATAGCTAGTTTGTTTATAAGTTTATCTTAGTTAAAGTTACTAAGCCTCAATCCTGATGTATTTGTACATAATAAAGCTGCTTGAACAGAACCCATAGAAATTTGTCTGTTTTATCCTGACGAGACGAGCGACATGGTGCCAGAACCGGGATTCCAGAGCTGCTTTCCAGAGCTACAAGGTGCAGAGTTAACAGTTAGGGTAAACTAAGAGAACTGAGCACAAAAAAAAGAGCCAGAAATGAACCAAAGGTAATGAAAACTTGACCAATTAATTTTTTAAAAAAGATAAAACAGAGCATTACAAGGGCACATAGTGCCTTATTAAGCAATTGAGATGCATAAAAAGTTTATTAATTATACAAAATGTTAAAAATTAAGATATTTGATAAAACGATTATCAGAAAAGACACATAAAGGGGTTGGAATTAGCTCAGAATAGCAAAACAAGCATGTTTAAAGTAAAATGAGCATGTTTAGAGTAAAACGAGCACAGGAAAAGTATAATGGGCATGGAAAAAAGATTAAACGAGCAAAACAAATATAATAAAGGGCAAAAAGGCCACATTAAGCATAAATAAAGCAAGGTGACTGCATGTTTTCTGGCAAAGTACTGTGTTTTGCATGGCAAAGTACTGTGTTTTGGCATAAACTACTATTTTGCATTGACTGAAGCTATTCGGGGCATAACTAGAGTTACTCAAAGTATCTCAAAGTATGTAAAAGTGCTTACAGTGTGTGCTTATTACTGTGCATTTATTCCAAAGAGTTTATTTGTGTGCAAAGTACAACCATTTTGTAAAGTGCAGTCAAAATACAGCCATTCTGAAAAGTTTCTTGGGATGGGTGTGTCTATTCCCAGAGTGCTGCCATTACAGAGTGTGTCTTGCACTGTACAGAGTTATTTAACAAAATAAAGCCATTTGGGGAAAGTTTCAGTGTGCTGTGTACTGTTTATTTGCAAAGTGCAATTACTTCGAAATATTTTTTACTCTGAGCTTCTTCTGCCCAGTTTATTCGCACAGTGCAGTTATTTTGAAATGTTTTTTTTTAAACTGATAAGAAGTGATTTCTTACATTCCAGTGATTTCAAGAGTATTCTTGTGCCCAGGAGACTTATTTCGCAAAATTCAGTTATTAGAGGCTTGTTGTGATATTGGGCATAGTTACAAGTACTGGCATAAATTTCAGGCATATGTATATGTGTGTGTTTGTGCAAACTGGAAAAAGCCTTCACTGGTATGTGTTAATACGGCAGAGGCATTTTGCAGACTGGGACCACTTGTATTTGCCCAGAAGATTGCAGAGAATTGGTGAATATTTGAGCAAGAGTACAATATTTTTTATACAAGCAGCTTATTCTGACAAAGATGCAATGCATGCACCAGGGCATTCATTTTGTTAAACCTAGCTGGGTAAGGGGGCCAGTGAAAGAGAGCGTTCATTTGTGTACGCACCAGCAGTATATGAAGGAGAAGGGGCAAACCATCAGATTGTTGTATAGGCTGAATCAAGGGAAGACCCCGAGTGTTTGAAACGCAAATTCAGGGAAATGTGTAACCCCAAACAAACGTTACATTAAAGAGGCATTTGTTTTATATAAGAGATCAAAAG
Organism: Protopterus annectens; assembly: GCF_019279795.1. Classification (NCBI taxonomy): domain Eukaryota; kingdom Metazoa; phylum Chordata; order Ceratodontiformes; family Protopteridae; genus Protopterus; species Protopterus annectens. The sequence goes on along the minus strand of NC_056733.1, from coordinate 124,634,056 downwards.
CAAGGAGAAACTTTTGCAGCTTATACTACTGACATGAGAAACAAAGCTAAAACAGGCAGGTTTGGTGACTTAAAAGATAAGTTGATAAAGGACAGGCTTGTGCGTGGTATTAATAGTGCTGCAGTGAGAAAGGTTTTACTCCGTAATAGTGATTCAACACTGAGCAAAGCTATTGAGATTTATCAACTCCATGAAGGTACAGAAAGGCAAACAAGTATGCTTACAAGTGATAAGAGCATGGTTTCAGGAGGCTCCAGAGCAAATGGGACAGGCAGGCCTAAGCACATGGCAGTTGTAACCCCTGCAGGTGTGGCAGGTAAAACCCATAGTTTTCCAGCAAGTTCTAAGACAAGTTCAGTGAGAAGGACATGCTCAGTGCAGTGAAATCCTCAGTGAGTCAGCAAAACCCAAATCAAGCTTTATTGTTAACTGTCGCAAGTATGATGCCAATCATGAGTCTAAAAGAGAAAAGTACTTAGCATTTGGTCAGCAATGCTACAAGTGTAAAAAAATGGAACCATTTTCAAACATTTTGCAAATCTAAACCTCATACAGTTAGGAAGAAGGGTCACTCAAAAAAGCAAGTTGATCATATAAGAAAGCTGCAGCTATACTTTCTACGTAGATGGTGTATCAGTAATTGGTGAAAAGGTGGATGCAGTAAATTTGTTGGCAAAGAACAAAGTCTCTTGTACTGTGCAGATCAATGGTAAATCCACAGAGCTCAAAGTAGACACTGGTTCAAAGTGTAATGTTATGTCAGCAGACACATGTGCTACGGTGAGAGATGGTGAGCAACTTAATGTGGCCAGTTGTGCGAAACTTATTGCTTATGGAGGCGAAGAAATTCAAACCGAAAGCTCAGTAGTGCTTTCATGTTATTTGGCTAGGAACTGCCACAGCTTATTATTCTATGTAGTCCGAAGACTTGTGCAGTCATTAATGAGTCTCAGAGGCAGTTTGAAAATGAATCTGCTTTTCTTTACCAAAGAAGTTCATCATATAAGCACATGTCCCAGTTCCAATTTTACAGATGCTATTTTCTCTGATTATAATGATGTTTTCAATGACAAATTAGGCAAACTTCCAGTTGTGTATTCTATGAAGTTAGACCCAGAGGTCAGTCCAGTGGTCAGACCAGCAAGAAAAGTTCCGATAGCTATGCAGGATAAAGTCAAAGCTTAGCTGGATAAAATGATGCAACAAGGTGTAATTTGTCCAGTTACAGAACCAAGTGAATAGGCATCATCCATGGTAGCAGCCCACAAAAAAAGCTCAGACAAAATTAGAATATGTATTGATCCAAGAGATTTGAATAAAGCATTAAAGAGACCTCATCATCCTATGTGTACAGTCGATGATGTTCGTGCCCTAATACTGAATGCCACTGTTTCTTCTGTCTTGGATGTAAAAAATTCATTTTGGCAAGTGATGCTTGATCACAAATCTTCATTACTGACTACTTTCAGTACCCCGTTTGGAAGATATAGATTCCTCAGGATGCCATTTGGAATAAATTCTGCAAGTGAAGTTCTTTCAGCATGCAATGCAGCACATATTTTCAGGTTGTCCTTGTGCCATAATAGTACATGATTTATTGGTTGGAGGCAATGGTGAAGCACAGCACGACAGAAATCTGAAGAAAGTTCTAGACAAAGCACGTGAAGTGAACTTAAAGCTCAATCTTCAGAAGTGCAAATTCAGACTACCAGAAGTTACATATGTAGGTCATTTATTTACTAGCACTGGCTTGCGAGCAGACCCGTCAACGCAAGCAGCCATTCTTGAGATGCCACCACCGGGTAATGTTCACTATCTACAACGTTTTCTTGGTATGGTCAATTATTTAGGCAAGTTTATACCAGACTTCAGTGAGTTGATAGTGCCCTTGAGAGAGCTGATGTGCAAAAATGTTACATGGCATTGGTTTGAACAGCACCAGAGAGCATTTGAAGACCTTAAGCTGAAAATTGTCACTCCACTTACATTAAGATACTATGTTGTCAATAAACCAGTAACTCTTTTCTTTGATGCATCAGAATTTGGTCTTGGCACAGTTATTCATCAACAGGGCAGATCAGTAGCCTATTCAATAGTATTTGCATGTTCAAAATTTTCATTATTATATTTATGGTCGATTGAAACTGATCACCAACCTCTAATCACTATTTTAAAGAAGTCTATGCATTCAGCTGCTGCGAGATTACAAAGAATGATGCTCAAATTGCAAAAGTACAACTTCAGAATGGTCTATACAAAAGGCAAACTTCTTTATCTGGCTGATACCTTATCCAGATTGCCCAGAAATACAACGGAACAGCTTAAGGCAGAGAATTTTGACTTTGATCTCATTGAAATGGGTAATTCTTCTACTACGAGACTTGATGGGCTGAGGGACCATACAAAGACTGATGCAATTTTGCAAAAGCTCAACCACTACATTAATGTTGGATGGCCGTCAAAGCAATCTAGTGTGCCACCTGAAGTGGAAACTTATTTTTCTTACAGAGATGAGTTGTTGATGGAAGATGGCATTATTTTCAAAGGTCCTAAAATTGTTGTTCCTGCTTCCTTACAATGTGAATATATCCAGATTTTGCATTGTGGTCACCCAGGTTCCAAACCGACCAAAAGAAGTGAGAGAGGACTAGTATTTTGGCCTTCTCCAGAAAAAGATATTGAAAAAGTACTTTCTTCTCGTTCACTATGGAATACTACTAAACCGCATTTGCAAAAAAAAAAAAACACTTCAGCTAAGTAAAGTTCCTGAACTACCTTGGCTAACAGTAGCTACTGATATATTCAAGTAGAGCAATCAGCATTACTTAGTTTTGGTAGACTCTTATTCGAACTGGTTTGAGATCGATTTACTACCTAACCTAACATCCACTGCTGTTATCACCAAGTTGAAATGTCATATCTCAGTCCATGGTAGTCCGGGTCTATATTAGAACACTGAATATTCAAAATTTCAAGTGTTCTAATATAGAACCCTATCAATCAAAAATTTAAAACATCGCACATTCAAAACAGCAAATTTTTTCCTAGGGAAAAAATTTGCTGTTCCAAAATACATACACACAGCACAACACAACACAACACAAGCACACCAGACAAACAGCAATCCACACACATACACCTAAACTCTTACACATAACCCTACACTAAACTAAACATACACCAGTAGCTATTCACTTACCTTAAGCCAAACCTTAACCCTAAGGTCCGTCACTATCACACAGTCACCTCACCCGTGCCCTAACCCTAACTCACCTACCCCACCCTAACCCTCACATCCATGCAATCGCAAACTTACCTGACCTGTGTCCTAACCCTAACTCACCTAACCCACCCTAACCCTCACGTTCACACTATCGCACACTTACCTGAACCCGACCCATAACTTTCCACCACAGCGCTAAAAATACCAAAGCAATAGAAACGGACAACCAAATTCTTTCCCTATGGAAAAAAAAATCCGGTTTTCTGTTTCTTTAATATTTTCAGTGTTCGCTAAAAACGGGTCGATATTAGAACACTCGAAATTTTGAACGTTCGGTGTTCTAATATAGACCCGGTAGTCCACACAAAGTTATATCTGACAATGGTACCCAATTTACCAGTCAGCTGCTTCACAAATTTGAAAGAGAATTTTGTACTTGTTACTAATAGTCAAGAATACTCACAGTCAAATGGGCTGGCTGAACGTGCAGTACAGAGTGCAAAGCAGCTACTACAGAAGTCAAAGTGTGATAATACCGATGTCTTTTTGAATTTACTCAATCTCAGAAAGATACCCTGTGTTGATATACTTGGCTTGCCTGCTCAGCGACTTCCATCTAGGCAAACCATAACATCATTGCCTAGCAATTCTAGTTTATTGAGGCCGAAAGCAAAGAACAGCAGAACAATCAAAGCCCAATTATTCACAAAGCATTCCTTCCAGAAGTCCAGCTATGACAAATCAAGCAGATTTCTTCGTCCTTTGAAAAAAGGAGAGACAGTGAGGATACAAATGGCGAAAGGTTTCGACCGGATTGGTCAAGTAACAGGTTATGTACTGAACCGAGATCCTACTTCGTAAAATCAGAGGGTGTGGAGTACAGGAGAAATCGCAAACATCTTCTTCCTATATCAGAATCGAGATCACAGCATAGTTCCTGTGATACAGGCTCTAGATCTCAGAGCAATCCAGACGATGTTCCTGTTGCAGAACGTGTCTTATCTTCTACTTCCGTTCCTGATGTCCCCCAAAGTTGAACATTCAGCAGAGACAGTCCCAGTTGCTAGACCTAATTCTAATTTCTATGTCACAAGATTTTTGTTGTGTTTCCAGACCTAGTGTGAAATGCACAGCAACCTGAACATAACTGTCTAGATGTATTTAGTTCTGTATAATTGCATGTCAAAGAATTATTTGTATCAATTGCATGTCAATCAATGTCGTCAATATTACATGATTCATTTCTCAAAGAGCGAGGATGTAGAACAGTGTGTGTGTGTGTGTGTGTGTGTGGGGGGGGTTGTACCTTTAAGAAGCGTTTCAAGGACAGCATGTGCATATAATTAGCAAGCATGTGCTAGTTTCAGTGCCATTTTTTTAATGAGTGCAACCAGAGAGTGAGTATATATGAGTGCAATAGCTAGTTTGTTAATAAGTTATCTAAGTTAAAGTTATTAAGCCTCAATCCTGATGTATTTGTACATACCAAAGCTGCTTGAACAGAACCCACAGAAGTTTGTCTGTTTTATCCTGACCAGACAAGCGACAGTGAGTACATAACTTTAACATCTGATGTTGTCCTTTTCATTCTTCCTCAACATATAGGACAGAGTGCTCAGCTACGTGAATCTTGGGTGACCCTCATGGAAGGATATTCAGGAAAACTGGCAAACCAAAACCAGCTCTGCTTCTAGAAATCAAATCTAGCTTGTAATGAGCAATAAAGCTATGAGCATTAGAACAAGCAGCTGCTGTGCAAATATCATCAATGGAAGTTCTAAACGAGAAGGCAGAAGACGTGGCCAGGATCTAGTTGAATGTGCCTTAGGAGGCTTTGATAGGGAGAGACCTTGCTCAAAACATACAAAAGAAATGCAATCAGTAATCCATTTGGCCATAGTAACCTTAGAAAATGGTGATCCCGATCAGTTCAGTACGAAAGAAATAAACAACTGGTCTGTTTTCCTGAAATCCTTTATGCTGTGTAAATAGGGACATAGTTGTCTGTGTACTCCTAAAAGATGTAGCATGCATTCTACTTAAAAAAGAAGACTGGCAAATGAATAGTCTGATTGATAATCGATTCAGAGGCTACTTCTGATAAGAAGGATGGATTGGTTCATAAAGTAACACGATCATTGTGAAAACAATATAAAGGGATTTGGATGATAAAGCCTGGAGTTTGGAAATTTTCTTTGCAGATGTAATAGCTACTATAAATGCTGTTTCCCAAGACAAAAATTTAAATCAGTTTTGGCTGAAGGTTTAAACGGTTGTTGTGTCAACCCCTGAAGTATGACTGTCAAATCCCAAGTAGGTGAACTATATTTCACTGGAGGCTCAGTAAGAAGGTGCCCTTTAGAAAAGCCTTGCACAGTTTGGTAAAAGCTAAAGAGAAAGCTTTTTCTCCTGAATGGGCATTTAATATGGCTGATAATTGTACTCTGATTGTAGGAAAAACTAGCACCTTCCTGAAAAATAGAAGCTAAAAACTCTAGCACTGAAGAAACAGGAGCAGTAAAAGGGCCAATTTTCTTTTGACGGCCCAGACTGAACATCTTTTCCATTTACTCCTGTAAATCTTCTTTGTAGAAGCTTTCTAGGAAGATAAAAGTATATCACAAATCAGTGAGGAAATCCATGGCTGTCTAGCTATTAATGGAATTAGAGAAACCATGTAGTTAGTTTGAAACCTGGAAAATTGGGATGCTTCATCCCTGAGGGATGTGAGAGAAGATCTGGGCTGGGGTCCAGTATCCATGGAGGATAATAAAGATGAGACTAAAAGAAGGGGAACCACACCTGCTGAGGCCAAAAGTGGCAATGAGGATAACTAAGCTCTTCAACTGTCTGTCTTTCTGTAAGAATATTGGAATCAAAGGTAGTAAGAGATAGGTGTAAAGGAGATTGGAGAGCCAAACGTGGACTAGAGCAGCAATGGTGGCTCCAATGAAGGAAAATCTTCTCTGCCACTGACTGATTGATATAGTACTTGCGAGGTAACAAAATGGACCTGCTGAGTATATCCACTAGTACGCTGATTTCCCTGGAATGTGCATTGGCACTAGAAAGTGGATGGAGGAGATCGCCCACTGCCACACTCATATTGCCTCTGGACAAAGGGTGTAAGATAGGGTTCCCCTTGTTTGTTGATGTACCAGACCACAGACATGCTGTTGGTTTGTATCACAATAGTCCCTAGAGAAACAGCACCTTGAAAGGCCTGTATTGCTAATAGAGCTGCTCTCATCACTAGGACATTGATGTATGAATTGGTCTCTTGGGGGGACTGTCCAACACAAGAAATGCCCCCCACCCCAATTTAGAGGCATCAGTGGTCACAGTACCAACTGGAGGAGACTAAATAAAACGATAGCTCAGGTAAATCTCATCTGACTGAATCCACCAACAAAGATGATTTTTGCAAGGATACACGATGTTGCAGTATAGACCACTGAACAGCTAGAGTCCACTGGACAACGAGCATATAGAAACGTTCCATATGAACTAAGGATATTGCCGCTGCCATTGAACCTAGAACCCAAAGGACAAGTCTGGCTAGAGCAGTAGGATGAACCCAAATTTGCTGTACCTGGAACTTGACTGTATCCACACAGTGTGAAATCGGACTTACAGTGTTCAACTGGGCACCGATGAACTCCAGGCTCTATACTGGTTGTAGTTTTGATTTGGAGATGTTGACTGTAATGTCTACTGTTTGACAAAGTTGGAGCAAATAGTCCCTGGACTATTCTAAAAGATGCCTGGTTGGGGCAGTGGGGAGCCAATCATCTAGATATGGAAACCCCTGGAATCCCAGTATTCTCAGAGGGTCTATATTACTTCAGCGAATATCTATTCATCGCTCACCTGCCGCCGAAATTAACTTCAGCGACCTGCAGAATTTTTCCCATGGTTCAGAAATGCTAACTCACCAAACATACAGAACACACAAAACAATAAATCAAATCTGTGCCCCCCCCAAACTATATATACCAACTAAGAGATCACACTACAGTGGGGAAAAGGGCAAAGTTGAGAGGATGGCCAAGTGTTTCCGAACCATGGGAAAAATTCTGTGGTTCACTGAAGTTCATTTCGGGCTGGTGAGCGATGAAGATATATTCACTGAATACTTCTTTCTCTGAAGTAATATAGACCCATCTCAGGTGAGCTGCTACCACTGCAATACACTTGGTTAACAACCTGGGGACTGTGGTGAGACCAAAGGGCAGGTCTTTGAACTGATAGTGATTGTCTCCCAACCAAAAGCACAGATATCTTCAGTATCATTTGTTAATCTTGATGTGATAGTACACGTCCTGAAGATTGACTTGAACACATCCAATTATCCATGAGCAGAAAATGCAGGACGGACTGGATCATGATCATTACGAACTTTGACTTCTTCACAAACTGGTTCAGATTGCTTAGATCCAAAATTGGTCTCAGGTCCCCACTCTTCACTGGCACTAAAAAGAACATTGAGTATGTTTGAAATCCTCTTTGGTCTGACAGAACCTCCTGGATGACTCTTTTGTTTAGCAGCTTTTGAATCTCCTGAGCTGCAGCTTCTCTGTGATGGGGTTGGACATCGGGAAGCTTTCTTCTTTAGATTGGGGAATCTGGAAAATGGTAAGAAATTACCTCTGAATATTGTTTTTAGAACCCAATAATCGTTTGTTATAGAATCCCAGGTGACTGAGTGCAAAAACAAGCGTCCCCCAACTGCCTCCAGAGAAGGGCAGTCGGGCAACCTTTCAGGAACATTGAAAGGGTTTATCTGGAAAGGAGTCTTGGAAAAAAGAGGTTATGTACTTACCATAATGTCCCATCTGTGCTATCTATTTTCATTCTACCGCAACATATGGGTTTGGATCCAATCCTCAGATCTGACTCAGCTGCTTTCTACAGCTTGTAGTTACTGCAAACGCTCAAGCTCTTCCCTTACCCATAATGCAGTACTCCCCCTCCGTACCTCAGATCTTGTTAGTTTTTTATTGCTAAATAACAATGTAAGAAATAATGATTATATGAGAAACCACTATTTGGAGCTAAAAAGCAGGAACTTTGGTTTCTCCAGTATCCGCTCATTCTTCCAGAAATCATAAACAAGAAAGGTAAGGGTCTGGAGAGAGGGAAGCTGAAGAAGAATGAAAATGGACTACACAGTTGGGATGTTATGGTGAGCACATAACTTCTTTATCTGTCCCCAGCTACCTAAATCCTGGGTGGACTCTAAGAAAGGATATTCCTGAGTACTTTTGAGGTGAAGGCTGCTCTTTCCCTAGAGGAGAGATCAACTCTATAATGAGCAATAAAAGTATGAGGATTATCCCAAGTGCCTGCAACACAAATATCTATGAAATATCTGGACAGAAATACTGAGGAGGTTGCCATGGATCTAGTTGAATGAGCCCTTAAAGAATTTTGAAGGGATAAACCCAACTTATTGTAGACAAAGAAAATACAATCAGTTGGCCACTGATCCAAAGTTAGTTTGGTAACAGGCTTTCCCAATCTTGATTCTGAAAAGGAGACAAATAATTCATCTGATTTTCGGAATTTGTTGGCTCTGTGCAGATAGAAACATAACTGTCTGCAAACATCCAATAAATGTAAAATGTATTCTCCTTTGTTATAAAAAAATGGAAAGAAGACTGGAAGGTTGCTAGATTGATTAATGTTGGATCCTGACACCACCTTGGGAAGAAAAGATGGGATTGGTTTGTAAGGACACCCTATATTTATGAAAAATGAAATAAGGAGGTTTAGAAGATAAGGCTTGGAGTTTTGAAACTCTCCTAACTGATGTAATAGCTACCAAAACTATCATTTTCCCAGTTAAAAACTTTAATTCATATTTTACAGCTGGTTCAAATGGTGATTGAGTCAGGATTTGTAACATTAAATTCAAATCCCATGGTGGAGTAGGATCTTTAAAGGGAGATTTTAGTAAAAGGGTTCTTTCATAAATGCCTTACAGAATTGTGATGAAACTAAGGTAGAATAAGAAGTTATGTACCTACCATAACGTTCCATGTTAGTTGTCTTCTTCTCGCCTTCTTTCTTGCTGGATGGGTTCGGAGCCGATTCTCGGCTCCGACTCGGCCTATACTATAGCTCGAGAGCTATTTTTACCGGCTTGAGGAAGCCCTATATCCCACAATACCATGCGCTAACCCCCCAGATCTCGTTGGAAGCTAACACATAGTATAGTTTTATTGTTACCAAAAAATAAGCCTTTATATAAAGATATGGTCTTCCTGCTGGTAATACTCATGATACGGATAACCCTGAATAACTATGTATCATGAAAGAGAAGGACTCAGAGACCTTCAAGTCTGTCCAGGCTAGGGGGCAGGAGGGAGAGACGCAAGAAAGAAGGTGAGAAGAAGACAACTAACATGGAACTTTATGGTAGGTATATAACTTCTTAATGTTAAGTTGTCATTCTCGCCTTCATTCTTGCTGGATGGGACAGCGTCCCTAGCACCTTGGTCCTGGGTGGCTCAACGGAACAGACTCCTGAGTACAGTGGAACCAAAGTAAGCTCTACTTCTGGAGGCTATATCAAGTTTGTAATGGGTAATAAAAGTATGTTGAGAAGCCCATGTAGCTGCTGCACAAATAGCATCTAATGGTAACCTTGCTTGAAAGGCTGTTGAGGTTGACAGTGCCCTGGTTGAATGAGCCTTAGGTCTTGAAAAAAGTTGTTTGTGTCTCAACTCGTAGACAAAGGTAATGATGGATGCTAACCATCTGGAAAGAGTTGCCTTTGATACCGGAAGTCCTTTCTTTCCTTCAGCATAAGAGAGGAAGAGCTGTTCTGACTTTCTGAATTGTTTTGTCCAATCTAGATAATACCGCAGTTGACGATGAACATCCAAGGAATGTAGTTTCTGTTCAGCCCTGTTTGAATAATTTGGGAAGAAAACAGGCAAGTCAATAGTGTGGTTCAGATTTGATTCAGAAGAGACTTTTGGTAGGAAGGAAGGATTCGTACTGAGAGCTACCCTGTCTTTATGAAAAACCAAATAAGGGGGACGGACAGACAAGGCCTGAAGTTCCGACACCCTTCTGGCAGATGTTATAATCACCAAAAACAGAGTTTTCCAAGAGAGAAGTTTGAGGGAACAAGAAGCTACAGGCTCAAAGGGAGGGAGAATTAATGAAGTTAACACTAAATTTAGATCCCATTGTGGAGGAGGATCCTTAATGGGAGGTCTGAGCAGGAAGATGCCCTTGAGGAAAGCTTTACAGAGTTTATGTGACATAATATTGGTTTCCGAGAGTCCTACATGAAAATTGGCAATGGCCGCTAGTTATACTCTGATAGTGGCCGACGACGACCCTGAATGAAAAAGCTCTGCCAGAAAATCTAGAACTTTATGAATTGGTGCATTAAAAGGATCTAAGGACATAGCTTCTGCCCAGAACGAAAAACGCTTCCATTTACTCGCATAAGTCTTCCTAGTATTGGACTTATGGGAGGCAAGAATTATATCACGGACAGGAAGAGAAGTAAAGGGAAGTCTGGCTAAGGTTGAAAGTGGAGCAACCAAGCTGCGAGGTTGAGGGAATGAAGAGACTGGTGCAGCTTACCCGTCAGATGGGTCAAAAGGTCTGGAAATGGTTCCAGATGCCAGGGCTGTTCCAGTAGATGACGGTGCAGGAACGGAAACCATACTTGTCGAGGCCAGTACGGGGCAATGAGGATCATTTTGGATCTCAATGCGGTTGCTTTCTGAATTAACTGCGGAATCAATGGAAAGGGGGGAAAAGGGTATAGAAGACCCCGAGGCCAATCTTGGACAACAGCGTCTCTGGGGAGATGGCCTGGTAGAGAGAAGAGTGTGAAGAAGTCGAGGCACTTGCTGTTTTGAGGTGTTGCGAAAAAGGTTGCAGCAAGGCTGGCCCCACTTCTGGAAAATTCTCTCTGCTACCGCTTGATTCAGAGACCACTCGTGAGGCATGAGAATTGTTCTGCTCATTCTGTCCGCTATGACGTTGGACCTCCCGGGGATGTGCGTTGCTATCAGAAACCGCTGAGAGGAGATCGCCCACTGCCAAAGTCTGAGTGCTTCTCGACATAGGGGGTAGGACTTTGTTCCGCCCTGCTTGTTTATGTACCACACTACAGACATATTGTCCGTTTGAACTGCTATAGTCCCTGTGGGAAGAGAGTCCAGAAGGGCTTGCAATGATAAAATCACTGCTCTCATCTCCAGGACATTTATGTGCAGGCGGCATTCTAATTGTTGCCATGTGCCCTGGACAGTCCTGCCCTGATAGTGCCCCCCCCCCACCCGATCAGGGAGGCATCCGTTGTCACCATGGCAACTGGAGGGGGAAGAACAAAGGGTCTGCCCTGAAGAAGTTGAGGGGAGACCATCCACCAGGAGAGGTGTTTTTTGCAAGTTGGGGTTCTCAAAATGTTGTGAGTCATTGGGAGCCGTTGAAAGGACCACTGAGAAAAAAGCATCCACTGGAGAATTCTCATGTGGAAGCGGGCTAAGGGGAGAAGGAGAATTGCCGCTGCCATGAGGCCTAATGTTTTCAGTACTAACTTGACTTGAATTCTGTTGGACTAAAACAGAAACTGAACATTCTGCCGTATGTCTGTCACTCTCTGAGGTGGTAATGTTGCAGACATTTCTGTGGTGTTTAACACGGCGCCTATGAAGTTTATACATTGACAAGGCGACAAGGAGGATTTTGCGAAATTTATGGAAATACCTAGTTTGTTGCAAATGCGAATGGTGTAATCCCTGGCTATGATAAGATGCTGCTTGGTGGTAGTGGTAATGAGCCAGTCGTCTAAATATGGAACCACCTGGAATCCTTTTTGTCTCAGATGAGCCGTGACCACTGCCAAACATTTGGTGAACACCGGGGGGGGGGGGGGGGCTGTGGTGAGACCAAAGGGCAGGGCTCTGAATTGGTAATGACTGGCTCCCAGCCGGAAGCGGAGAAACCTCCTGGAGTGCCTGTGTATCTTTACATGATAGTACGCGTCCTGAAGGTCTAACGAGCACATCCAGTTGTCTCTGCCCAAGAAGGGCAGAATGGACTGCAGCATTACCATCCGAAATTTTGTCTTCTGCACAGACTTGTTCAGTCTGTTGAGGTCCAAAATGGGTCTCCAGTCTCCTGTCTTTTTTGGTACCAAAAAGAACCTGGAGTAAATTCCGGATCCTAGCTGGTCTGCAGGAACTGCCTGGATGACTCTTTTTTCTAATGGCTTTTTTATCTCTAGCTGTGCCTGACCCCTTTGTGCGGGTGGTACGTCTGGGAGGGGTCTCGGCGATTGGATTGGAGGGGAAATGAAGGGGATTTTGTAACCCTCGGATATGATCGACTGTACCCATTTGTCTTGAGAGAGGGATTGCCAGGCTTCCGGGTACAGAGATAATCTTCCCCCGACTGCCTCCGAAGGTGGACAGTCGGGCAGCTTCTCAGGGATGCTGAAAGGGTTGGTCAGGTAAGGATTCCCTGGAACCCTGGTTCTGTGGACCCCCTCTGCCCCTGGGGCGGTGTCTATTATTGTTCCCCCCTCTGCCTCTGGGGGGAAGTTACCACGTGCAGCAGGCGCGACTCCCTGTGGTTTGCGGAACCACATCTTTCCACCCTTCTGACCTTTAAGGTATGGTCTAGATGGTGTGGAAAAGTGGACTCCCACGGCAGAGAGAGTCTTACCATCTTGCTCGCACCTGGTGAGGGTAGTCTTCACCTGAGGTCCAAACAACTCTGAACCATCAAAGGGGGTGTTGGTGAAGGACGCCTTGAAGGGATCAGCAAAATTACAGAGTCGCATCCAGGCGTGACGTCTCAATGCAACACCTGTGCCTGTGGCCCTACTCGCTTCATCGGCTGCATAAGAGATAAGCCGCATGGAGGAGTTGGCAATGGAATTCAGGGTAGCCAGCTGGGAGTTAATCTTGTCCTGATACCCCACAGCAGAAGGATCCTGTATGGTTTCACCCAGTTCTTTGAGCAAATCTCTCTGAAGGCGGGTAAAATGACATAAATAGTTCAGCGACCGCATGGCAAAGGTCGCTGAAGCAAACGTCCGCTTACCGGACCTGTCGATAGTCCTGGAGTCTTTATTAGGAGGATGAACAGGTACAGAAGGATCAGCTAATTCCTTCTTAATGGCGGCTGCTACCACCATAGCATCTACCGAGACACCGCTGGTCAGAAATGGTTTGTCTACCGGAGCATAAATAAATTTAGAAGGCCTCCTAGGGGTAGGTTCCATCGAGTCAGGAGCTGCCCACGCCTTTCTGGCCACTACTTCCATCAGTGGGTCGAAAGGAGAGGACACCCAGGAGGTGGAAGGGCAAGACCCAAAAGCGTCAAGGTAAACCGACTCGTCCTCGGAGGGTTTGAGGGTGGACCAATTCCCCCTCTGTTTCAGGATCTCTAGGATGTCTGAAAAGGAGACATCCTCAGAGGGGGATCTCGGGGAACCCTCCGACTCATCCAAGTTGGTGTCCGAAGTGAGAGACTCGGGGGAGTCCACGTGCTTCCTCTTGCACTTTCTTTTCCTAGGGGGTTCCCCTGAAACTTCAGGGGAGGCCTCGGACGAGGAAGAGACACCCAAAGTGGGTACCCTGCGATTTGGATCTCTGCTATCAGTTTCAAGAGGATGACCAGAGACCGTAACAGGCACTGTAGAGGGAGGAGCTGAAGGAACCAACCTTGGAGTGGACACCGGATCCTGCACGCTCCTCATCACCTCAAAGGCTCCCCTATCAGGCAACGAAGACAGCACTGGCTCCGAGGATACCAGGACCGCCCTCGGCACTGACAGAGAAGGCTCCGAGAATGATGTCGGGGCCGAACAAACTAAAGCCGACGCGAGAGGGAGAACGGGGTCGGACAAGGGTCCGATGCCACTCGTCCCCTCTGAGCCGACGATGGAGTCCCGGCGCCCGGACCTCTCCATGGACAGCACCAATGAGGAGGTCGGAGCCAATGACGTCGGAGCCGAAGGTGGTAGTATCGGCTCCGACGTGGGCAAGGTCTCGGTTCCGACAAACTCCGGCTCCGAACTCAACTGAAGAGTCGGAGGAGGAATCGAAAGTGGTACCGAGGGAGCCACAGTCTGATGAGATGGGCTTTGAATTATTTGGGCCAATGCCTGGGACTTGAGGAGTCTACTGACCACCCTCTCAATGTCATGGTCGGACAGCCTGGAAGACCTGGAAGAATGAGTCCTATGACTCCGCTCCGACAGTAAGGGCGATCCTGGAGCCAATCGAACGGACTCTACTGAGGGTGATCTAGAGCGCTTGCGCACTGTTGTCGGCTCCGAAACGGGTTTCGGAGCGGGCAAAGTCTTGCTCGCATCGGATCTGACCGGAGCCGATGTCGGAGCACTTTCGGTTCCGCCAGCCGTCGACTCAGAAGGTGGAGCCGAGGGTTTGGCGGGCTTGGGCGACTTCCCTGAGCCAGACTTAGACGGGGAGTCATCGGGCTTCAATAAGCCCCTCAAAATCAACTTATTACGGCGCTCCTGCAGGACTCTTGAACTAAATCCGTGACAAACGGAACAAGAGTCCTGCAGATGCAAGGTTCCTAAACAATAAACACAAGAAGTGTGACCGTCTGTCAGAGACATCTTCTGACAGCACGAGTCACACTTCTTGAATCCTGAAATCTTAGAGTCTTTAGACATTATGGTGGACACTAAAAGTCAACACAGTCAGCACTCACAACTCACAACTCACACTCAAACTCTAACACAAGGGGAGAAGTTAAAGGGCTGACTAAAAAAGCAATCACACACACACTAAAAAGGGGAACTATAGGAAAAACTATAGAAGAGCTAAGGCCCGAAGGCCCGTCTATAAGTTTGACTAATAAGATTTAAGGATTAGGTAATACAGTGGGGAATATAATTAGATAGGGGAAATCTAACCTTTTACCTAAAAAACTACACAAAAAGTTCTTAACTGACCTGAGCCGGTAAAAATGCAACCTCGCAGCGAAGCGGCAAACGAGATCTGGGGAGTTAGCGCATGGTATTGTGGGATATAGGGCTGCCACGAGCCGGTAAAAATAGCTCTCGAGCTATAGTATAGGCCGAGTCTGAGCCGAGGATCGGCTCCGAACCCATCCAGCAAGAATGAAGGCGAGAATGACAACTTAACATTTGTCAGTTCTGACATGAAAATTAGAAATGGCAGACAATTGCACTTTAACTGTTGATGAACTGGACCTTTCATTAAAAACAGAAGCCAAAAATTCAAAAACTGTGGATACTGGTGCTGAAAAAAGATAAATGTTTTTCTGTTGTGCCCAAAAAGCACATCTTTTCATTTTACTTTTGTAAATCTTCCTAGTGGAAGCTTTTTGGGAAGACAAAAGAATGTGATGGACAAGGGAGGACAGCCTCAGCTGTCTAGCTATCAATGGAATTGGAGAAACCATGCGATCAACTTTAGGCCCAAAATGTCTGGGTGAATCATGTCTGTTTGTTGAGACAGAAAGTCTGTAATTGGATCGACGATCCAAGGAGGATGAACTAGATTAGGCCAAAGGAAGGGGAACCAAATCTGACAAGGCCAATAAGGGGAAATGATGACTGCTGTGCTCTTCAATCGAGATACTTTCTGAAGAAACATGGGGATCAGGGGAGTTGGGGGGGGGGGTAAGCATAGAGAAGACCGGGAGCCAACTGTGAAAAACAGCATCTCTCAGTGACTCCTCCGATGAGGGGGATCAGGGCAAAAATCCTGCTGCATTTGTTGTTTTTAAGGGGAGACTCAAAGAGGATGCAGCATGGCTGGCCCCACTGATGGAATATCTTCTCCACAATTTTTTTGTTCAGAGACCACACATGAGGCAATTGGATGGACCTGCTCAACCTGTCAGCTATCATGCTGGATTTCCCTGGAATGCACATTGCTATCAGAAATCGACTGGATGACATTGCCCATTGCCACACTCTCAGAGCTTCTCAACATAAGGTGTAAAATTTGGTTCTTCCTTGTTTGTTGATGTACCAGACTACTGACATATTGTACGTCTGAGTCACGATAGTTCCTGAAGGGAGAGATTCTTGGAATTCTTGCATTGCTAGGAGGACTGCTCTCATTGCTAGGATACTGATATGTGTGTTGGCCTTTTCTGGGGACCAGGTGCCTTGGACTGTCTTTCCCAAGAAGTGTCCACCCCCACCCAAATTGTGATACGTCTGTGGTGACTATGACCTTGGGCCTAGGAAGTATGAAAGGCTGGCCCTGTAAAATCTTTTCTGAGCAAGCCACCACCTGAGTAACCTTTTGCATCCCTGAGTTATTCTGATCTGAGAGGTCTAAGGCTGGTACATGACGGAACACCGAGTCACCAAGGTCCAATGAAGAATTCTCATATGATATCTTGCCAATGGAACCAGAATTATGGCAGCAGACATCGACCTTAAAGGCTATGGAATCAGTCAGGCTGACAGCAAGGAACTCTGAATTATCTTTTGGACTTGAAATCGAATGGTCTGTACCTTTGACAAGGGAAGGAAGGCTATCACCGTTAGTGTTGAACAAGACTCCTATGAACTCTAGCACTTGAGTTGGTCCCAGTTGAGATTTGTTGAGACTGACTGTAATGCCTAGGTGAGAGCTCAGTTGGAGTACACAATCTCTTACTTTGATTAATAGATTCCTGGTCAGAGCTGTCATGAGCCAGTCATCCAGGTAAAGAAAAACTCAGAATCTGTGTAGTCTCAACTGAACTACTACTACTGCAGTGCATTTAGTGAAAGGGTTGTGGTAAGGCCAAAGAGCAGTGCTCTGAATTGGTAATGACTGGCTCCCATCCAAAAGTGTAAGTATCTCCTGGATTGCCTGTTCATTTCTATGTGATAGTATGCATCCTGAAGATCTACTGAGCACATCCAGTCATCCTTGTGCAGAAAGGCAAAATGGACTGAACTGTGACCATCCAGAACTTTGTATACTGAACTGATTTGTTCAGTTTGCTGAGATCCAAAATTGGTCTCCAGTCCCCTGTTTTCTTTGGTACTAAAAATAATCTTGAGCAAGTTCTGGATTCTTTCTTGTCTGGGGCGACCTTTTGGATGACCTTTTTTTCTAGCAGCTTTTTTATTTCTAGAGCTGCTACTTTCCTCTGACTGGGTGGAACAGCAGGAATTCTGTTTACTACTGAAGGAGGAGAGTAGGGAAAAGAGAATTATACAACCTCTGGAAATAATCCTCTGCACCCATGTACCTTCTGTAATGTCTAGCCAGGGATAAATGACCCCGGCTATCTCCAGAGGTTGGCAATTGGGCCTCCTTTCAGGAGCATTGATAGGGTCTGTCGGGAAAGGAATCTCTGGACCGTTGGTTCTGGGGGCCTTCTTTGCCACTCAGGTGGCATCTTCCATTAGAGTTCCTGGGGGAGTCACTCAAGAAGTAGATGCCCTCAGCAGTGCCAAAATTTCATCTTGAAATTGAGAAACTGGTTCCACACAGTCCGGTTCCTTCCATGCCTGGAGAGAGACTAGGTGGATAAGCTCATCAGCTGGGGGAGTCACCCAAGACATAGATAGGATGGAACTAAAAGCTTCCAGAAAGACTGACTCCTCTGGGTAGGGAGTATCTGAAGACCATCCACCCTTTTGCTTAAGTATGTCTAGAATGTCTCCACATGAGGCGTCACCCAGTGGAGATCTGGTGGACCCTTCTCTTTCCACGAAGTCAGTATCCTCTGTGAGATATTCTATATGGCAATCTATGTGCCTCCTTTTGCTTACTCTCTTGTGGGGAACCTCCTCAGTGGAATGCTCTTTGGAGGTATCTGAAAAGAGGGGGAATTTCCTGTAGGGAAGTTGTCTGGATGCTAGTTGGTACCAGCTGACCCTGTGGAATAGGATTGATGGGGTCAGAACTCAGACCCACTGGAGGAATAGATAATAGGATCTAAGGAAGACAGAGAGATCAGACCTCTTGGATGAGAGAAGGCCTTCTCCACTACCTTGAAACCACACAGACCAGGATAAGCCATTGCCGGCTACACCGGGGCCAAAATCCCCAAAGCAGCTGAATGCTGACCCTGCCCTGATCCATGCCACCAGGAGGCAGCTGGAGCAGAGTTATCTAGTGCTGAAGCACCAAGGGGCAAGGATGGCTCCAACAACATCAAAGTTCACCCTGGTCCCCCAGATCTGACACCGATGCTTTGGCTCCAAGACTCATCTGATCCAAAGGGATAAGAGCAGAACCAGTCAGGGAAACTGTTGGAGTCAAAGACCTGGCCATCTTTGGATCCAACACTGACTCTCTTGGGGTTCTCATATCTGAGGTCTCCAAAGCCATTGGATGGATCAGAGGAGATATGACTACATGGGAAGTAGAGGGAAGGTTAACTGATCTGAGGGAAGATGGAGCCAAAAAAAATCCCTTCTGAATCTGAGCTCTGAAGAATTTCCTCATCATTCTATTCATGTCAGTCTGGAAAGACTTCTGAAGGATCTCATGGATGAAGTAGTAGACTATGGCCTCAATTCTTTCTTTGGGATAGTTTGAAGAAAGGCGGAATGGAGCCGAGAGGATACCAGATCAACTGTGAACCCAGGTATATAAACTCATGGAGACTTAGGTAAAGCAGTTGAATCCGAGGTCTTTGAATCTGACAGCTTTTTAGGAGACTTTATCAATATGGCAGTCAGATCCCATGGTTTTCTTTAAGATCCAAAGTTCTTCAGATCTTCTTAGGAGGCTCCAAGGAAGCCACTGTGGAGGAACAGGCTTTCGGAGGTGGAGTAGGCGATCTCCTTCGAGACTCCAAAGACGTCTTAGAGTGTTTACTGAGGGTTTGAGTCTCTGACAAAGAAGAGGAAGCTGGAGGCAGCAGTTCCTTCTCCTATCAGATATTGCTCTAGAGTTGAATGGGGCACAAACAGAACAATCAGTGGGAAGGTGTGCTGCTCCTAGACAATAAATCCATTCCCTGTGGCATCAGAATTTGGAATTTTGTGTCTACAGGAAGTGCATTTACTAAAGCCAGTTGTTTTTTCTGCCATCACTACCAAAGTAGAGGAAAAATAAAATATATAACAAAGACTTTTTTTTTTTTAAAGAAAAAAATTACCAGCAATGATAGGGAAAAATACCCTTAAAAGGGTAGGAAAGGCAGAGTAAAAAGGATAGACTGGTACCAACAATGGTATACAAGAGAATACCAGCAAGGGTAGAAAAAGATAGCTAGAAAGAAGATCTAAAGGAAGAAAAACCAATAAACCTGATAAGTGTAGAGGGAGGGTAGCAAACGGCTATAGCATATAATAATACTGAAGAAGAAAACTACTCACAGTTCTCAAAAAGTCTTACTATCAACTCCTGAGAGAGAATCCACGTTCATGTGAGATGGCAACAAATGACATCTGAGGTAGTGTATGCTGACTGGAGCATTATGGGTAGAGGGAGGAAATTGAGAGTTGGATCCGTAAGTCTGTGGAATGCAGGCTGAGTGCAATCCAAGGCTGGATCTCTAACCCATATGTTGAGGAAGAATGAAAAGGTCAACATCAGATCTAATGATCTTGTGCCAGCTGGAAAAGAGGTAGATATTGCAGGTGGATCTGGAAAACAACATTGTGTTAATTTGTAGCACTTTATACAGTCTATTTGATTATACCACAAAATAGCCCATAAATAAATAAGTTAAAAATAGTGGTTCCTGACAATAAACTTTTAACCACAAAATAAAATAACAATTTCTTAAAGGGGCAACAATTTCTGTGTGGAAGGGCTACCCTGAGGAGGCTTATCTGCTATTAATGAAGTTTCACAGCTGACTTCTGCTCCTGTAGAACCTCAGAGTTGCTTCCTCTCGAAATGGCAAAAAAGTGCTGAAGATTTCTTCACTCTGACAGATGATGTCCCACCTTTGGTCTGACCAAATAGCAATCAAGGTGAAGGTTTGGGAGGATGCCAGAGCTTTGTGAAGCTGAATGGTTGTTGTATCCTACATAAAAATAACCCATATATAGACAAAAGGTT
The DNA here is from genome assembly GCF_019279795.1 of Protopterus annectens. NCBI lineage: Eukaryota > Metazoa > Chordata > Ceratodontiformes > Protopteridae > Protopterus > Protopterus annectens. The sequence continues at coordinate 124,613,824 of NC_056733.1, read as the reverse complement.
AATGCAGCAGTGAGAATGATGAACATCATCAGGTTTTCTTACTGTAAAATTTAAACTTCATTAGAGGTTGGCTAGAGAAAATCCCTGATGAGTGCTTGTTTCACCTTTATTAAGGGAGGTTGCAAGACAGCAAGCAGGGTGAACTAGAAGACACCAAGAGAAAGATGGAAACTGTTCCTACTAAAGAAGCCCTGAACTACTGAGACAAAGGAACAGCAGCACATACCAAAACAGATTGTAGCCTAGCAGTTTGGAACTGTCGTTTTGTCTGAGAAGAGCCTGCATGTTTTACCTTCTTTTGTATAATAAAATAACACTGTATTACAAGAGGGGCGACTCTGCAGCCTTTAATATATACATATATGGGTCTCTGTAAATATATATATATATATATATATATATATATATATATATATATATATACATGGTTCCCTATCAGAAGCCTGAAACACTATAAGCTTGAAAATCAAAATCCTGAAACCAAAAGCCTGAAAATTCAAAATCCCGAAAACCCAAAATCCTGAAACTCAAAATCCTGAAAACACAAAATGGACATACTGACGTCATTGTGGCTTTGCTATTGTTAGCCCTATGGTGTTAGGTCATGCGTTGGGTTCAGGTGAGTGTCTTGATTGGTTTTATGTTAGGGTTAGGCGGTTTAAGTGAGATAGGGTTAGGGCAGGTTAGGCATGTATGCAATAGTGACAAATATTGGGGTTAGGGGTGGTTTAAGTGAGTTAGGGCGCGGGTCAGGTGAGTGTGCGATATTGACGGACCTTAGGGTTAGGGTCAGGGTCAGTTGGTAGATATTAGTGTCTTTATAGTGACATATTAGCATTATTTGTGTTTTCAGGATTTTGAGTTTCAGGATTTTGGGTTTTCGGGATTTTGAATTTTCAGGCTTTTGGTTTCAGGATTTTGATTTTTAAGCTTATAGTGTTTCAGGCTTCTGATAGGGAACTATATATATATATATATATATATATGTGTGTGTGTGTGTGTGTGTGTGTGTGTGTGTGTGTGTGTGTGTGTGTGTGTGTACACACACACACACACACACACACACACACACACACACACACGGGTCTATTTCTAAATTTGGAAGTTTCAGAACTTCAAATTTCCTATGGTCAAGACCATAAGAATAACATTTGAAACTTCAAATGTAAATAAAAAAATAAAAACAAAAAAAATTTTTTTTTTTTTTACAGGGGGGGGGGGGGGGGGGGGCAAGCCCCCCTGCATCGCTCACACTCCCTGCTAATTAAATATACCAACTCTGTGATCACACTACAGTGAGGAAAACGTTAAATATACCATTCCGTACTGTATGGCGATCTCCATTTAAACAGTTCAAAGTTTCAAAACTTCAATCTTATGGTCTCGACCATAAGAAATCTGAAGTTTTGAAATATATATATATATATATATATATATATATATGTATGTATATATATATATATATATATATATATATATATATATATATATATATATATATCTATATATATATATATATATATATATATATGGGTCTACAGTTGATTGAAAACTCACTTGACTGAAGTAGCCCCCCACATATTATAAACATTTTAAACTATACACAGTGATACTTACAAGTGCAATGAATAACTTTTTCCAAAAGAGAATGTGCCCCCCACACCCCCCTTACTTTATATACTAACTCCAGTATTGCACTACAGTGGGGAAAAGCCCATTTATAACTTTCAATGAAATGAGTTTCAGTCAAGTGAGTTTTCAGTGAAGTGAGCTTTCAGTGAAGTGGTCCTAGTAATTTCATTTGCAATCAAGTGAGTTTTCAATCAACCGTAGATAATATATGTGTGTATGCGTGTGTGGCTGGACGTGAACTTTGACTCCAGAGGTTGTGGATGGTTGGATCGCTTGATCTATCTATCTATCTATCTATCTATCTATCTATCTATCTATCTATCTATCTATCTACCTACCTACCTATCTATTTACCTACCTATCTATATCTGTTTGTGTGTATGTATACATTTATGTAGCCATCCTTGCATGGGGAAGTAGGAAAATAAAACACCCAAGCTTTCTGAAGAAAAGAGAAAAATTTTCAAAAACCAAAAATCAATTTCTGGTGAACACTCAAAGATGAAACATACTGAAAAATGGAATGATAAATGTCCATAGATGGTAAATGCAAACTTTTGTTTGTTAGAATGCTGAAATATTCCTCCTTACAATAAAATCTGTTGGCTTCTGACAAAAACTAAAAGGCTGTAAAGGGTCTTATTAGGGATCCCTATCAGTTGTTCAAGTTTTCAGAAACTCAAACTTCGTATGGTCAAGACCATATGAGAGAGTTTTTGAAAACATAAAGCTTCTGAATAGAGATCGTGGTATAGCAAGGACTGGGACATTTATCCTTTTCTTCACTGTACTGCAATTTCAGAGTTGATATATATATAATTTGTAGGGAGTGTGGGGGTGCAGGGGGGCTTTCCTCCCTGCATAAACTTAAAAAAAAAAGAAGTTATGTCTTACCATAACGTTCCATCTGTGTTGTAGATCTTTATTCATTCATTACTGTTAGGACTTCGGTTCCGTCCTCGGAACTGACACGGCTGTTACCAAGCTCGCTCCAGCCAAAAACTCTCAGCTAAGACCTACCCACAATGTCCCTCTCATAGTCTTTTCAGATCGAGTTTGCCCACCATTATAGTATAGAAGTAATAAAAGAGATAGTAGGAGGCGCTGAGCAAATACCTTAACTAATAGGAAGATCCTAAAGTCCACAAGGAGTCCAGGCAGGGGGAAGGAGGGTGGGAAGTAATGAATGAATAAAGGTGTACAACACAGATGGAACGTTATGGTAAGACATAACTTCTTTATCTGATGTTGTAAATATTTATTCATTCCTTACTGTTAGGACCGAATCCCCAGCTACTTGAGTCCTGGGTGGCGCTAAGGAAGGACATTCCTGAGCAGCATAGAACCAAAAGATGCTCGTCTCCTGGAGGCCAGATCCAATTTGTAATGAGTGATAAAGATATGAGGTCTTGCCCAAGTGGCTGTTGTGCAGATGTCATCCATAGAGGCTCTGGAATAAAAGGCCACTGTCTAGTAGAGTGAGCCTTTATTCTGGAAGGTAAAGACACTTTGTTCTGATGGTAGATGAAAGTAATGACGTTTCTGAGCCAAGAAGATAAAGTAATTTTGGAGACAGGCCTACCCAATCTGGGTCCTGTAAAGGCCACAAACAATTGATCCATTTTTCTGAAAGATTTAGTTTTGTCCAAATAGAAACAAAGTTACCTATGAACATCGAGGGTATGCAAAAGATATTCCCCTCTATTTGAAGGAGGAGGGAAGAAAAACTGTAGGTAAAGAGATTGATTAATGGAAAACCCAGAAATTACCTTGGGCAAAAAGGAGGGGTCAGTACGTAGGGACACTCTTTCCCTATGAAAAATCAAGGTCTCTAAGCACTCAGGGCCTGCAACTCAAGATACTCTTCTTGCTGAGGTAAGGGCTACTAAAAGTAGTGTTTTCCAAGACAAAAATTCCATATCACATGAGTTAGAAGGCTCGAAAGGAGGACTTGTTAATGACTGAAGCACCAATGTCAAGTCCCAAGGCTCTGTAGGAGGCTTGACAGGACATTTAACATGTAATACTCCTTTCATGAAGGCTTTGCACAGTCGGTGTGACATAACAGAAGAATTGTCAATTCCATTCAGAAAATTTGCAATAGCTGCTAAATGCACAGTAATTATCTATGCTGAAACTCCTGCATGTAATAGGGTAGTCAGGTATTGTAGGATCTTCTGAATAGGCATGGAAAAGGGGTCTATGTTATGATCGTTGGCCCATCTAGAGAACCTAACCCACTTACTAGAATAAATTTTCCTGGTGGAAGGTTTGTGTGAAGCCAGAAGAATCTTGTGAACAGGAGATGAAATATCAGGTAGCCTGGCAATCATCAGAAGTGGAGAAACCAAGCTGTGAGTTTGATACTGTGGAGAATGGAGTGAATCAGACCCTGAAGATGAGACAGCAGACCTTGGGATTGATCCAGGCTCCAAGGGCTGTAAATCAGATGAGGCCATAGGAAAGGGAACCAGACTTGACGGGGCCAATAAGTGGCAATGAGGATCACTCTGCTTCTCAATCTATGAGCTTTCTGAAGGAATTTTGGGATGAGAGGAAACGGGGAAAGGAATACAACAGACCAGGGGGGCCAATCGTGAGTCAGAGCATCCCTCGGTGACTCCCCCTGACAGGGATCAGGGCAAAGTAGCTTCTACATTTGTTGTTTAGGGGAGAAGCAAAGAGGTCGCAGTAAGGCCTGCCCCAACAGCGGAAGATCTGATCCGCTATTATATGACCGAGGGACGACCCGTGAGGCATCAGAATGTTCCTGCTCAGATTGTCCGCAATAAGATTGGAACTCCTGGGAATGTGAGTTGCTATGAGAAAGTGATTGGAAGCCATTGCCCAGTGCCAAATTCTCATGGCCTGCCGACACAGGGGGTAAGACCTAGTTCCGCCTTGTTTGTTGATGTACCAGAAGACTGACATGTTATCCGATTGAATTGCAATAGTCCCGGAAGGAATGGATGTGTAGAACGCTTGCAATGCTAAGAGAACTGCCCTCAATTCCAGGACATTTATGTGCAAATTGGCCTCCATGGGGGACCAGGTGCCTTGGACTGTCTTTCCCTGGAAATGCCCCCCCCCCCCCCCCAAACAGGGAAGTGTCCGTGGTCACCGTGGCCCTGGGCTGGGGAAGGCAGAACGGTTGACACCAAAGATTTGATTCTGGCTTCATCTACCAAAGCATTTCTTTCTTGCGAAGGTTTGTAAGGTGTATCATGTGGTCAAGTGGGTGGGTTAAGATTGAAGATTTTGATGAAAGGAGCCACTGTACTAGTCTCATGTGCAACCTCACCAGTGGAACTAAGGTAATAGTTGCTGCCATAGATCCCAATAGCTGTAGTACAAGGCGTGCTGGTACAAATTTCTGTGGGAGGAGGACTTGAATCTGGCTTCTTATTTCTGAGAGCCTGTGAGGAGGAAGGGAAGCTTGACATAACGTTGTGTCAAAGATCCCACCAATGAATTCCAGTGCTCTTGTTGGAGACATTTGTGATTTGTCCATGTTGATTGTGACTCTTAAGTGAAGAGCAGGGACTTGAGTGTAAGATAGACTGAGAATGAGAAGATTCCTGGTTGTGGCGGTAAGAAGGCAATCGTCTAAATATGGAAACACCTGGAATCCTTGCAGTCGGAGATGAGCTATTATGACTGCCATACATTTGGTGAACACTCTGGGAGCTGTTGAGAGACAAAAGGGCAGTACCTTGAACTGACAGTGATTGGCTCCCTGCTGGAAGAGGAGAAATCACAGGGAGCGTTTGTCCATCTTTATGTGGTAATATGCATCCTGGATGTCTATGGAGCACATCCAGTTGTCCTTCCCCGGAAAGGGGAGGATGGACTGTAGCATGACCATCTGGAATTTTTGAGGTTTTATGAATTTGTTTAGTAAACTGAGATCCAGGATTGGCCTCCAGTCCCCTGTCTTTTTTGGCACTAAAAAGAACCTCGAGTAAAACCGGGATCCTCTCTGGTCTGGTGGGACTGGCTGGGTGACTCTTTTTCTTAGCAGCTTTTCGATTTCAAAGGCTGCAGCCTCCCTCTGACTGGGTGGGACATCGGGGAGTTGTTTTACAAGTCTGGGAGTAAGACTGAACGGGATATGATAGCCTCTGGATATGTGCACCCACACATCCATTGTTATGAGTTGCCAGGCTTGTAGGTGCAGGGAAAATTGACTCCTGACTGCTTCCAGAGGATAGCAATCAGGAGCGCTGGTAGGGTCAGCCGGAGAAGGAATCCCTAGTGCCCTAGTTGCATGGACCCCCTCTGCCCCAAAAGGGGCGTCTTCCGGATGAGTTGCCCCCTCTGCCCCGAGGGGATTGCTCATCACGAGTATCACGAAAAGATCCTTGGGACTTCTTGAACCACAATTTCCCTCCCCTCTGGTTCCTGGAATAGGATTGAGGATTTTGAGAATGTCTCCAAATGAAACGACTTCCGGGGGAGACTGTGGGGGCCCTTCTCCCTCATCGCAATCAGTGTCTTCGGTGATGGAGTCCTCAGGGGAATCAAGGTGCTTCCTCTTGCATAGTTTCTTCCGAGGTGGCTCCCAAGTGGGATCTTCCTAGGAGGACTCCGGAGAAAGGGTTCCCTTCAAGGGAAGGTCTTGTGGCTCCCATGCTCTTGATCCCAGAGTAGGGGGTGGGACAGCTGCATGCTAAAGCGGGATTCTGGTGTCAATGCCAATGGTGCCAACTGCGAGCCTGTGGAGGAAAGGACCTAATCCATCACCTGGAAAGCAGGCCCTCCCGAGGAGGGATGGGAGCCTGGAACTGAGAAGGACAACCTCGGAACTAGGGTCACACCCCGCCCTGAGGAGCCCGCCTCCAGGTGAGGAGCTCCGAGAGGAATGGTAGCTGCCAGGGGAGGCATGGCCGTAGACAGCCCCAACGAAAAAATACTCAATCACTGCTCCGAGAGTGCGCCAGTTCCAACAGAGCCATTGCACCAAGAGTAATCGGTGCCAACAGGGAAGCCTCCACAGTCGGAGCCGAGACAGAATGCACCGGGATGGCCATCAGTACCAAAGTCTCCGGGACCTGGGAGGAAGCCGAAGGAGGATATACAGGTGAATATGCCGTGAGAGCTTCCGTTCCAAGAGGGAAGGAAGACCTAGCAGGGGTGCATCCAACTGCATCCAGAAACACACCCCTGCAAGTAAATGCACAGGCCCAAAATTCTCAAATATTAGTCAAAAAATGAAAAGCCAGCACCATGTAAACAGTATTTATTGGTCAAAAATAGATTTATACCTTAGGTTCCTGGATGATATACTAATATTTTGGAAGGGAAATAAAGAAGAACTGAACAATTTTATAGAATATTTAGAAGGTAGTACCACATTTTTAAAATTTACATACAATATGGAACAAGAGAGTTGTGAATATCTGGATCTGAAAATTTATAAATTTGATGGAAAATTGAACTCCACAATACATCGTAAAAAAACTTTTTCGAACTCTTATTTGCATTTTGATAGCTGTCACCCTTATTTTCAGAAAAGAAATTTAATAAAAGGGCAAATGGTGAGGTTATCAAGAATAATAAGTGAAGATACGGAATTTTACAGAGAGTTAATAAAGTTGGAAAATATGTTTTTAGATAGAGGGTATCCAAGAAAATTAGTTGAGATTATTAAGGGTGAGGTGAGTAACAAAAGGAAGGATACTTTCAAACCACTGTTGACATACGGTACCCTGAATAATAAAAATGAAAACAGGAACAACTATGATGCGAGGGTAGGAGCATTTATAATCCCTTATAGTAATAATATAAATGATTTTACTAATACCATCAGGGAATGCTACGAAAAAGTTTTTGTTAACCAAACAGATATCTTGCAGTATATAGGGACTACACCTTCTATAGTTTTTAGTAGAGGAAGAAATTTGAAAAACTACTTTGAAAGTTACATTTTATTTAAAAGTTCTGTAATGAGAAAGTGTGTTTTTTGTAAAAGTTGTCGATACATCAATGATGGGCCATATGTCACATTACATGGCTACAATAGGACACTTAGATGTCCAGGGAATGTAAATTGTAATACAAAACTAGTTGTATACTTAGCCACGTGCCTGTCGTGTTCTGCATTTTATATAGGGAAAACTAAAAGAAAGTTAAGAGAAAGAATAATTGAGCACAACAGAGATATTAAAAATAAGAAGGCTACTAGTTCCCTATATATGCACAGTACAAAATGCAAAGATTTCAAGAGGTTTCTATTTTTTGTAATAGATAAGATACCAGACACGATTTTGTATAATGAAGGTGATTTGAATACACTTCTCGAGACCAAAGAATGTTTATGGCAGCTTAGGCTAAATGCTTGTAAACAGCCAGGATTAAATGAACATGTATCAATTTCAAGTTATTTAAAAATGAAATCCTATATTATATAAGCATTTGTGTTTTGTAATCTATTGATATTGTACATATATTTTTTAAAAAATTTTATAAAACATTTTTTTTTTAATTTTTTAAGGAATTTTTAGATAGAATGTATATTTATATGTATTTTGGTATTTACTTCACATGTTTTTATATGAGATACGTTATTTGTAGGTGAATTTTTTACTTAGTATATTTGATTTATTATTTATTATATATTGAGACAGTAATAACACACTTTTTTATGGTATGAACAATTCTGTACGAGGTCTATACTGTACAAATTATGTGTACATTATGGTTGACAAATTTAGATACACCTGCAATAGGTTATAGAAATATACATACATATTTTATATATTATATATTGTATTTATATATTGTATTTATATATTATATATTGTATTTATTTATTTATTTATACATTTATTAGAGTTTAAAAGGTTTTTATATGTGATTTATATATTACCATATAATGGTTATTTGATTGAAGTACTCACACATTTATTTTCAATTAACTAATTAATTAGATAGACGAGTCTAATAGATAATGTTCTATAAGGTGATTGTTTTTTGCTGTTCAGCTGTTTAGTATAAAATAATAACTGCTCTAGTATTTCATTAACTCTGAAGAAACCCACGGTGGAGGTGGGTGAAAGCGCTCAGTTCTTTGTGTTTAATAAAAGGTTTTTTGTTCCGTGGATCCAAGCAGCGTTTTACTTTTATTTTATTACCATGTAAACATATCCAACCTTCTTTTATTGTGGCAACACCATAAAATTCAGACCAGTTTTGGCAACTTTTCCTTCTTCAGTGCTAAATACAAAAGCACAAATCACTGTTACTTATATCATGATTAATTATCATAACACCATGATACATCAGTATTTAAAGCAACAACAACCTCAATCTGTCAGGGCTGCAGTCATACACATATATTACAGGTGGTCATTAAGCCCTGGAGAAGAAAAAAACAAGTTTAATGATCCAACCCCTCTCTTTTTTGTTTAATATTACATGCCACCCCAATTTATTTGTCCTGTCCCCCCATACTTTATCAATAATTATGAAATGAAACTTAGCATTACTATGTTTGAGCGTGTGTTTATATAGGGTATTTGATGTACATTTATTCCGAATATCACTAAAGTGTTTAGATATATGGGCACGCATAGCTCTCGAAGTCTGCCCTACATAGAAAGCAGCACATGAGCATGTTACTAAGTACACCAGCCAATCCGATCCACAATTCGCCAAAACTCTGATGTCATACACTCTACTGGTATTCTTACTAGAGAGCTGTTTTGTTTTTAACATATCTCTACATAATGAACAATGCCCACATGGGAATGATCCATAAATTCTTTCACTAGTCAACGTACACTGTTGTCCTATACCTTGGTCCCTATTACCCCATTTGTAGTGGTTGAAATAAGAGCCTAACGTTTGCCCTCTTCTGTATGAAAACTGACATTTCACTAGAAGCAAACTAGACAATTCCTCATTGGCTAACAGAATATTCCAATTACAGTTGATAACATCCCTAATAATATTAATATTCCTGCCATATGTAGTAACAGACCTGATGGTATTATCATCATCACCATTCCTTTTACCATGATATTTAAAAGTTTCAGACCTATCTTGACTCGATACCCATTTTTTGGCTCACCTAATATTATCGTATTGGTACTCCCTAACCAAAAATCTTTGTGTGAGGTCATCCTCAAAATATTGATAACTGCCTGGAGAAGAGCAAATTCTTTTCACCCATAAAAATTGAGACTTTGGTATATTTTCTATAATGTGGCGAGGATGCAAACTGGTAGCAAATAAATTATTATATTGTGGATATTTACGAAATATCTTGGATGCTAACATATTGTCATTATTTCTTGTAAATGTTACATCCAAAAAATTAATCTGTTGCATATCCATATTCAGGGTAAATTCAATTCCCCAGTTATTTTCGTTCAAATATTGAACAAACTCTAACAAATATTCTTCACCACCACGCCAAATTAACCAACAATCATCAAGAAATCTCTAGATATCTATCTCAGACAAGAAAATATTATGTAAGTTGTCATATATAAGCAAATAGTCTAAGTAGCCCATAAACAGCTCAGCATATATGGGGGCAAAAGATGCCCACATTGCTGTTTCCTGAACCTGCCAATAACAATCACCTTGGAAATATATAAAATTTTTAGTTAGCACATGTTCCACCATGCACAATGAATAGAACTTATGTTCTTACCATAACGTTCCATGTTAGTTGTCTTCTTCTCGCCTTCTTTCTTGCTGGATGGGTTTGGAGCCGATCCTCGGCTCCGACTCGGCCACTCTCAAAGCTCGAGAGTTGGTTCCACCGGCTCGAGGCTCCCCTTATATCCCACAATGCTAGGCAGTAATACTTCAGATCTCGTTTGTAAGCTAGGCCCAGCCAGGAAAAAATCCAGAAACACTGGAAAGGGGAAACCCACCTCTATAAGATGACAGAAGGAAGGTGACCTACAACCTGATGAGGGAATATATACATAACACAGTATATACATATACAAATAGAGGTGGTAGGAAAAAAAGGTCACAATCAAACTCCTCTAGGTCTGTCCAGGCTAGGGGGAAGAGGGTGGGACGCAAGAAAGAAGGCGAGAAGAAGACAACTAACATGGAACGTTATGGTAAGAACATAACTTCTATATGTTAAGTTGTCCATCTCGCCTTCATTCTTGCTGGATGGGACCGCGTCCCTAGCACCTTGTCCCGGGTGGCCTATCGGAACAGACTCTTGAGTACAGTGGAACCAAAATTAGCTCTGTGTCTAGAAGCTAAGTCCAACTTATAATGAGAAATGAAAGTGTGAGGAGTAGCCCATGTAACTGCCGCACAAATCATATCAATAGGCAGCCTGTCTTGGAAAGCTATAGAAGTAGCCAAAGCTCTAGTTGAATGAGCCTTAGGTTTGTTTGGTAACTTTTGATGCCTAATCTCATACACAAAAGAAATCAAGGATGTAAGCCATCTGGAGAGTGATACTTTCGAAACTGGAAGGCCCTTTCTGCCTTCTGCATAAGAAACAAACAGTTGGTCAGCCTTTCTGGTCTGTTTGGTCCTATCCAAATAATACCTTAATTGTCGATGAACATCTAGCCAATGTAATTTTTGTTCAGACCTGTTAGAATAGTTAGGAAAAAACACAGGAAGGTCAATGTTTTGATTTAGGTTTGCCTGAGAGGCTACTTTGGGTACGAAGGATGGGTTGGTCCGTAAAGATACCCTATCCTTATGAAACAAAAGATAAGGGGATCGACTGCAGAGTGCATGAAGCTCCAAGACTCTTCTAGCCGAAGTAATGGCTACCAAAAAGAGTGTCTTCCAGGATAGCAATTTCATTGAACACGAAGCTGCAGGTTCAAAAGGGGGAAGAATCAAAGATGTGAGAACTAAGTTAAGGTCCCAAGAAGGAGGAGGATTTCTGATAGGAGGCTTGAGAAGAAAAACTCCCTTCAAAAAAGCTTTGCAAAGCTTGTGAGACATGATGGCAGAATCTGAGATTCCAACATGAAAGTTAGAAATAGCTGCCAATTGAACCTTAAGAGTAGAAGGAGACGAACCTGCGTGGAATAGTTCGGCTAAGAAATCAAGGACCGATTGAATGGGAGCAGTGAAAGGATCTATGTCCCTTCCTTGTGCCCAATAGGAGAAACGTTTCCACTTACTAAGATAAATCTTCCGAGTGGAGAATTTATGGGAAGCTATTAAAATATCTCGAACTGAGTGAGATATTAGAGGAAGCCTGGCTAGGGTTGGAATTGGAGGAACCAAACAGTGAGGTTCAGAGAGGGGAGGGAGCGATGTAACTGACCCGACTGATGGGTCAAAAGATCTGGAACTAGGTCCAGATGCCAGGGTTGCTCCAACAGAAAATGGTGCAGAAAGGGGAACCAAACCTGTCGAGGCCAGTAAGGGGCAATGAGGATCAAGGAAGCTTTCTGAGCGATGGCTTTCTGTATCACTTGAGAAATTAGTGGGAAGGGAGGAAATGCATACAGAAGACCCCGGGGCCAAACTTGGACTAGAGCGTCTCTGCTGGGATGGCCTGGTAGAGGAAAAAGGGTGAAATAATCTTTGCACTTGCTGTTTAGGGGAGTAGCAAAAAGGTCGCAGTAAGGCTGGCCCCACTTCAGAAAAACTTTTTCCAAGACTGAATTTTTCAGAGACCACTCGTGAGGCATGAGAATAGCTCTGCTCAATTTGTGCGCAATGAGATTGGACTTCCCGGGGATGTGCGATGCTATCAGAAACCGCTGAGAAGAAATCGCCCATTGCCACAGTCTCAGTGCCTCTCGACATAGGGGGTAGGATCTGGTTCCGCCTTGTTTGTTGATATACCACACTACAGACATGTTGTCCGTCTGAATTGCTATCGTTCCCATCGGAAGAGAGTCTTGAAGGGCTTGCAATGCTAAAAGCACTGCTCTCATCTCTAAAACATTTATATGCAAGTGGCATTCGTAAGGTTGCCATATGCCCTGGACTGTCCTGCCCTGATAATGCCCCCCCCCCCCACCCGATCAGGGAGGCGTCCGTTGTCAGAGTAGCAACCGGAGGGGGAGGGACAAAGGGTCTTCCTAAGAAGAGCTGGGGGGAAGAAATCCACCAAAGAAGATGATTCCTGCATGCTTGCGTTATCACAATGGTGTGGGACATCGGAAGTTGTTGGTATGACCATTGTGTGAAGAGCATCCATTGTAAGATTCTCATGTGAAATCTGGCTAATAGAAGTAGAGGGATAGCAGCCGCCATAATCCTCAGTACTTTTAGGACTAATCTGACTTTGATTCTGTTGCTGTGGAAAAGAAGAGAGACTAGTTTGTGTATGTCTGCTATCCTTTGGTCTGTGAGTCTCGCAGACATGCTGACTGTGTCTTGATTTGCGCCTATGAAGGTAATAGCACGACAAGGCGACAAAACAGACTTTTCGCAATTTATTGAGATACCTAGCTTTCGAAATATGCGAAAAGTGTAGTCTTTGGCAAGTAGTAGAAGATGCTTGGTGGGAGCTGTAAGGAGCCAGTCGTCTAAGTATGGAAACACCTGGAATCCTTGACGTCTCAGGTGAGAGGCAACCACTGCCATGCATTTGGTAAACACCCGGGGGGCTGTGGTGAGTCCAAAGGGCAGGGCTCTGAATTGAAAGTGACTGGCTCCCAGCCTGAAGCGGAGGAATCTCCTGGAGCGTCTGTTCATTTTTATATGATAGTACGCATCCTGGAGGTCTATAGAGCACATCCAGTTTTCCTTTCCCAATAGGGGTAGGATGGATTGCAACGTGACCATCCGAAATCTTGTTTTCTTGACAGACTTGTTCAAGATGCTGAGATCCAAAATGGGCCTCCAGTCCCTTGTTTTCTTTGGAACCAAAAAGAATTTGGAGTAGATTCCGGATCCTTGCTGGTCTGCTGGAACTGGCTGAATGGCTCTTTTTGCAAGCAACTTTGATATTTCTAACGCTGCTTGATCCCTTTGAGCGGGTGGAACATCTGGAAGGGACTTTTTTGATTGATTTGGAATGCGAAAGAACGGAATGGAATAGCCTTCAGAAATGATGGACTGTACCCACTTGTCTTGAGTTAGAGATCACCAGGCTTCTGGGTACAGTGATAATCTTCCCCCGACTGCCTCCGAAGGTGGACAGTCGGGCAACACCTCAGGGATGCTGAAAGGGCTTATCGGAAAAAGTTTCTCGATTGCCCTGGTTCTGCGGACCCCCCCTGCCTCTAGGGCAGCGTCTACCATTATTGTTCCCCCCTCTGCCTCTAGAGGGGAACCGACTCTGTGCGTCAGGCAAAGCCCCTTGAGATTGCTTGCGGAACCACATCTTTCCACTTTTCTGGCCCTTGGGGTAAGGCCTAGAAGGAGTAGAAAAACAGACTCCGACGGCAGAAAGAGTTTTGCCATCCGTCTCGCACCTTGTCAGGGTTTCTTTCACTTGAGGACCAAAAAGGGACGATCCATCAAACGGGGAATTAGTGAAAGACGTCTTAAAGGGGTCCGCAAAATTGCATAGCCGCATCCAGGCATGCCGGCGTAAGGCCACACCTGTACCTGCGGCTCTGCTCGCTCCATCAGCCGCATATGAAAGAAGGCGCATGGAGGAGTTAGCTATCGAATTGAGGGTTGCCAGCTGAGCGTTCATCTTATCCTGAAAACCCGCAGCTGTTGGATCCTTTAACATCTCACTCACTTCCTTGATCAAGTCTCTTTGAAGACGAGTGAAATGACAGAGGTAGTTCAGCGAACGCATAGAAAAGGTTGCTGACGAAAACATCCACTTCCCGTTCCTGTCCATAGACCTAGATTCCTTGTTAGGGGGATGGACAGGCACTGAAGGATCAGCTAGTTCCTTCTTGGTGGCAGCAGCTACCACCATAGCATCCACAGAAACTCCTTTAGTCAAAAATTGTTTGTCTGCTGGTGCTGTAATAAACTTTGAAGGTCTCCTGGGGGTGGGGTCCACAGAGTCAGGAGCCGTCCAAGCCTTTTTTGCTACCACCTGCATAAGGGGGTCAAAGGGGGGGGACACCCAGGAGGTGGAAGGGCGAGAGCCGAACGCCTCAAGATACACAGATTCATCCTCCGAAGGGTTAAGGGCTGGCCAATTCGCCCTCTGTTTTAAGATCTCCAGGATGTCTGCAAAGGAGACATCTTCAGAGGGGGAACGGGGGGAACCTTCAGAATCCTCTAAATCCGTGTCAGAGGTGACAGACTCAGGTGAGTCTATGTGCTTCCTCTTGCACTTTCTCTTCCTAGGGGGCTCTCCTGCCAATTCAGGAGAGGCCTCGGAAGAGGATGAGATCCCCACAGGGGATTCTTGAGGAGCTGGCTCTCTGCGGTCTGGGATGAGGGAGTGAGTAGAAATTACCTGAGGCACCGAGGAGGGAGGGGCGGACGGAGCCGACTGTGGAGTTGAACCAGGTTCCAACACACTCCGCATGACCTCGAAAGCACCCCTGTCAGGCAGAGCCAGAGGTCTCCGCTCCGAAAAGCTGAAAACCTCCCTCGGCACCGACAGTGATGGCTCCGAGGCTGATGTCGGAGCCGAACTCACCAGCGCCGAAGCACCGAGAGGGAGAGCGGGGTCGGACAAGGATCCGATGTCACTCACCCCCTCGGAGCCGACGAGGGAAGTCCGGCGCCGAGATTCCTCCAATGAAGAAAATGGAGCAGACGACGGCACCGAAGACAATTGTATCGGCTCCGACGCTGCCACAGTCTCGGGTCCGAAACGCCCCGGCTCCGAACTCAAAGGAGTCAGAGGAGGAACATTTTGAGAAATAGGATGAAGCATCGACTGCTGAGTCGGGCTCTGAAGCATTTGGTCCAGTGCCTCGGACTTAAGAAGTCGACTCACTACCCTCTGAAGGTCATGGTCCGAAAGTCTCGACGACCTAGAGGAGTGAGATCTATGGCTCCGTTCAGACAGCAAGGGAGATACTGGAGCCGAATGAACAGAGCCAAGAGACGGTGACCCAGACCTTTTCCTAGCTGTCGGTTCCGATAATTTTATCGGAGCCGACTCAGTGATTTCCAACACCTCGGCTCCGGCCGGAGCCGAGGGAACCGAAGAAATAAGAGTTCGAGTCTCATCGGCTCCAGCCAGAGCCGATGTTGTAGCAGACTTCGAAGCCTTAGGTGTCGACTCAGAAGCTGGAGCCGACGACCTAGAAGGCTTGGAGGGTTTGCCTGAAGAAAGAGTCGGGGGACCCTCAGGCTTCAATAAGCCTCGTAATATAAGCTTATTTTTTCTTTCCTGCAGGACTCTAGGGCTGAAGCCATGGCATACAGCACAAGAGTCCTGCAGGTGTAAAGGTCCCAGGCAGTACACACAAGAAGTGTGACCATCTGTCAGAGACATTTTCTGACAGCACGAGTCACACTTCTTGAAGCCTGAGACCTTTGAATCCTTAGACATTTTCAAGAAAAAATGTGTAATCACCACACAAGCACAAACACACCGATTACAATATCCACTAAGGTTAACTAAAATTAAACTAAAAAGTTTAGTTAGTTTTTTTTTTTTTTTTTTTTTAAATCCCTACAAAAAAACACATACACTCCACTATTAAAGGGGATGGAAGGGCCCGAAGGCCTAAGGAAAGAACTTATAAGTTCTTGAGGAAAAAAGGGTGGATAAACAGGTAGGAAAGGGTCAAAATCCACTCAACTAAGGAAATAATGAGTAAAAACTAAATTAAAGGGGCTTAAATTAACTATTAGACTAATCTATATGAACTGACCTGAAGCCGGTAGAAACAACACACCTCGATCGCTGTAGCGGCAAACGAGATCTGAGGTATTACCGCCCAGCATTGTGGGATATAAGGGGAGCCTCAAGCCGGTGGAACCAACTCTCGAGCTTTTAGAGTGGCCGAGTCGGAGCCGACGATCGGCTCCGAACCCATCCAGCAAGAATGAAGGCGAGATGGACAACTTAACATCAATGTGTTAAAGCCTGGAGGATATATATCCACCTTCTCCAACTGATATTTGACAGCTTCTAAACCAGCTCAATGTGGGATACTCATATATAATGCTGTCACGTCTAGTGTGTATAATAACCAAAGTGATTCCAACTGAGAATTCTCTATTATTGTTAGAAATTCCATCGTCTCTTGAATTCCTGATCTAACTACCCTTAACTATGGGTGCAGATGTTCAGTTAAAAATGCTGAAAAGGGTTCACTTAGGGATCCTATACCAGACACTAACAGCCTGCCAGGTGGCTTCTCTAATTTTTGTGAATCTTGGGCAACAAGTAGAGGATTTGTTTTTGGGGGTCATCCACTATTAAATGTTTAGTCTGTGATGAAATCCCTCCCTCATCACATGTCAGATCCAAAAATGTGTCAATCTCTTTCTTGAAACGAAAGGTGGGGTCGAGTGGCATGGACATATAATGTCTAGCATCTCTTAACTGCCTATATGCCTCTGATATATAATCTTCAGTATCAATAACCACTACTGCCCCAGCTTTGTCCGCTGGAATGATGACAATGTTTGTATTGTTCTTCAAATTCTTAAATGCCTGTTGTTCTTCAGCTGTTAAATTTTGATTCAATATCTTAGCTTCACAGTTCTTAAAATGTAAATCTTTTATGACTGATTCCTGGAATATTAATACATGTTTGTCCATTGGGGGCATAAATTTAGACTTTCGAAAACGAAAGTCAGTATATCTTTGAGCCTTATTCTGAGAACCAAAATAGAGTTTTAAATTAAGCATTGGACAAAATGCTAACAAATCATCCACCACACTGTCTTTATTGACAAAAAAGCCAGGAATATATTTAAGCCCTTTATTCAATAATTGTTGTTCCACTTCTGTTAAAGTTACAGAGGAGATGTTGTGAACATTATACACTGTGTTCACCGATGTCCCAAAGTCTGTAACAACATTTGTACATTGTTTATGCTTGTTATGCTTTGTACCTCCTCTGTGTCGTCTGGACCTAAAGGGTAGTCCATACCCTGTTGCTTCTTAGAAATGGGTGACCCCTGAGTAAGTACTTGTTCAACATGTGTGACCGACAAATCATCCCCCGAGGTGTTACTATACTCTACACCAGATTTTTTGAGAACTGGCCTGGGTCTTTTTATTTTTGTTCTAACTACTTTACCCCCCCCCCCCCCCCCAGAAAACTTGACACTTTTCTGAAGGTCAAAAGGTTTCTCTCACTCATAATCCTTAATATCTCAATTAAACTTTTTATTTTTTTTATTTTTTAAAGACTTCTCTAATGCTAACAAGTCCTTGGTCAACTTAGTTAAACACTCCTGATATTGGGTTTGTCCCTCAAATTGTTTTAATTCGTCACACACCTGTTGTACATCTGCACATTTCTTATCAACCATTCGCTCATAGTATGATAACAAAATATTGACAAAGGTCATTGATGCATCCTGCTGTGCCTGTTTCCATTCCTGAGTCAGTATGTCATTTATCACACTCACATAAGGTGCTGTCCGACCCCTAAGGACTCTTGGTGTAATATTCTTAGCCTGATAGGCTTTGAATAATTTCAGATGCCACACATTGGTACGTAGAATGGTCATGCCCTTAGTTAGTTTACTAAATAAATCCCCACATTGGTCAACCACATCATGGACACCTGTATCACCCTTTCGCTCCCCAGACCTATCTAATCCAAAAACATGTAAATCATGCTTGTCAGCAGACAAGCCTTGCAATATGGTGACCAGATCCGTCTCAAAAGCAATCCCAATATTTCCTCCCAAAGTGTAATACAACTTATTTGTGCTTGAATGGTCTCACAATGAAACACCTTTATAACTTCATATACTACATTAATAAGTATCACAAGCACTTACACTGACATGATCTTCACATTACTTGAGATATTTTCCACCTAATACAAAGTTTTTTTTTTTTTTTTCAGAATTAAACCATCCCCTATAACATCAATATTCATATTGAAACAGCTGGCATAACAGTGTTTTTGCTTGTACATACATTACTTAAAACAATAATGTTGTTGAGTACTTTGCACAAATCTTTAAAAGTTATGCTATTATTAGCCTCAATACTGCCTTACAACCAACTATAATATAATAAACTCCCAACTGTGTTATACCTTATGTAAACACTACTGTTGAAATACATTATCCAAATGTTGTCCATAGAGTATGTTCCTTCCAAACAACAGACATTTATAAACTTTGAGAACCAAAAAAAAAAATATTTAAAAAAAAAAAAAAA
Organism: Protopterus annectens; assembly: GCF_019279795.1. NCBI lineage: Eukaryota > Metazoa > Chordata > Ceratodontiformes > Protopteridae > Protopterus > Protopterus annectens. The sequence goes on along the minus strand of NC_056733.1, from coordinate 124,595,010 downwards.
AAATGCTTACATGGTGCCGGCTTTGCCTTTGTTGACTAATATTTGAGAATTTTGGGCCCGTGCATCAGCCTTACTTGCAGGGGTGTGTTTTTGGATGAAATTGCTGTTTCTCCTCACTGTAGGCCTCTGAGTAAGCAGTTTGTTGCTGAAGCACCGAAGAAAAATTGTTTTACTGTTGGGACTGTCTAAATGAAAATTGAATGTGGTTTTGTCACCCTGTATGATTCTTGTTCTTCAGCTTCAAGAATCTTATGGATTGTGCTTGAGTCTACGAGGTTTAGGTCGTGAACTCCGAAATATGGGCTGGTCAACAGAGCAGTTTGAATGCTGATATTTGTACGCCAGCCATCTGGAGGTGCAGTTCCCTGCTGTTGAGGTGAGAGAGAATTTGTTGGTGAAATCCTTTTGTTCCATGATGTTATCGCAACTATTTTTGTTCTAATGAGGGCAAGGAGAGCACGGTCTAGTTGTTGCGGTCAATGCAGCGGAGAATAGTGAGTTATCGTTTACTAGAGAATGGGACCGAAGGCTCATGGATGTGCGGATGTGTGGCACACATACAACGGTTTGGAAGATACCTTTGAACTTTGCTGCATTGAGGCATTAAGTCATTGGTTTCTGAAACATGCTTTTTTTTTCCCGGTGAACAACTGTGACTGTCTGTCTGTTGTTTTTTTTGCCTTTGCCAGATGATAAAATAATTTTGGTAATATATTAATGGAATATGGACTAAGCTCATTAAGTGTCTGGGGCGGTTCGGAAAGAGATGTGCCTGTATGGGACATCTAAGTACATAAGTAATATCATTTTGGTACCAGATACTGGTGATATATCATTTAGGGTTGAGACAAAACAGATTTGTTGTTGTAACATCTATGAAGCCTGGGGTTCACTATTAGTGTAATTGAATGACTACTGACTAAGGAACCTTATAAGGGCCTGTGGAGGAGGACACTGAAATGGATTGAAGGGTCATGTATGCTGGGCCTGGCTGTTAATGTCATTGCTTTGAATTTGGTTCTGGTCGATAAACGATTGTATATGTTGTTTTTTCGCCAGGAATACAACAATTCTGGCAATACACCATCTGTATGTGAACAAAATTAATGGAAGATTTGGACTGTTTCAGAACGGATGAGCTTGTATGGCATCTTTGAGCTGTACATTTTTGTTATAAAGTATTGGTGACATATCGTCTGGCGGTAAGGCAAAAATAAACTGTGGTTATAACATCATGGAACATTATAAATTTCTTTAAGCGCCTGTGGATTCATATTTAGGAGTAGACCAGAGGGACATATATGTTGGGTTTGATACTCAATGTTGTGTATCTGCAATACTCAGTTCAGCTCTGAAATTTTGAATGCTTGAATAATTTTTTTAGACATTTTTTTGGCGAAATAAGACAACTGCCAGAAACTTAATTGTTACATGGATCGACCATTGGATGAGCAGAGTTTGAATATAATAAGAAGTTATGTACTCACCATAATGTTTCATCTGAGTAGGTAGACTTAATTTGTCAGCAACCTATGGGTTATCGGATCCATATCGGATCCGAGCCGGCAGCTTCCAACAGCTAAGATCCAAGCTCCAAGCTCCTCCCCTTACCCATAATCCCCTGTTATCCCTTCCTGACCTCAGATCGAGTTTGCTTATCCATAAACCATACGATACCAAGAACCACCTCCATACTCTAACCTAGAGACAATCCACCATGACAGCAGGAGTCCTTTGAACATCCATATAGATTAGGGGGATGGAGGGAGGGACGGTTGCTGACAAATGAAGTTTACCTACTCAGATGGAACGTTATGGTGAATACATAACTTCTTAATCTGAAGTAGTTAACTTCATTTGTCCATCAACCTATGGGACAGAGTCCCCAGCTACCTGATTCTTGGGAGGTCTTCATGGAAGGATGTTCCAGAGCACTGCAGAGGCAAAGGATGCTCTCCCTCTGGAAACAATATCCAACTTGTAATGGTTTATAAATGTATGAGATGAAGCCCAAGTGGCTGCTGAACAAATGTCGTCCAACGACACCCTAGATCGAAAAGCAGCAGAGGTAGAAATTGACCGAGTAGAATGGGCATGGACTCCTTGAGGTGCAGGCCTGCCAGAACTCTCATATGCCAAAAGAATACATTGGGAAATCCATCTGGACAACGTGACTTTTGATACAGGTTTTCCCAAAGAGGATTTAGCAAAGGATACAAAAAGCTGGTCTGATTTCCTGTGATCAGCTGTCCTGCGCAAATAGAATCTTAGTTGCCTATGTACGTCTAGAGAGTGCAACTTGTATTCACCTTTGTTCTGATAATTTGGAAAGAAGACTGGTAAATTAATAGATTGGTTGATATTAGACTCCGAAGCAATTTTGGGCAGAAAAGAAGGGTTGGTCCTGAGTGAGACTCTATCTTTGTGAAAAATCTAATACGGTGGCTTGGCACAAAGGGCTTGAAGATCCGAGACCCTTCTGGCCAAAGTTATGGCAACAAGAAAAACTGTCTTCCAAGATAAGTATTTCAGATCCACTGAAGTTGCAGGCTCAAACGGAGGAGCTGTTAGAGACTGAAGTACAAGAGTTAAATCCCAAGGAGGGACTGCATCTTTAACCGGAGGTCTTAGTAGGAAAGTGCCTTTTAGGAAGGTCTTACATAATTTGGACGAAGTCAAAGGGCCGAGATCACTGCCAACATGATAATGAGAGATTGCAGCCAACTGAACTTTGACTGTAGAAGAGCTAGCACCTTGGTCAAATAATCCTGACAGAAAATCTAGTACTGCTGGCAACGGAGCTGTAAAGGGATCTAAGTTCTGATGCTCCACCCAAATACAAAAACGCTTCCATTTGCTATTATAAATTCTTCTAGTAGATGGCTTGTGAGCGGCTACTAGAATAGCCTTGACAGGGGACGAGATACCGAGAGTCCTAGCTATCACTGGAACTGGATCAACCAAGCTGTGAGCTTGAGGAAGTCCAGATTCGGGATTGACAGGCCTGATGGGTGAGAGATCAGATCCAGGATGGGATCTAGAATCCATGGGGGATTCACTAGATGAGACCATAGATATAGGAACCAAGCTTGACGAGGCCAGAATGGGGCAATGAGGATTATTCTGCTCCCCAACCATCTGGCTTTCTGTAAAAACTTTAGCATGAGGGGCAGAGGAGGGTAAGCATAAAGTAGACCGGGTGGCCAAACATGCACCAGAGCATCTCTGGGGGATTCCCCGGGTGGGGGAATTAGAGCGAAGTAGTCGCTGCACTTTGCATTTGAAGGAGAGGCGAAAAGATCGCAACGAGATTTGATTCGCTACTCTGGGGTTCAGAGACCACTCGTACGGTGAGAGGATGGTTCGACTCAGTCTGTCTGCCAAGATGTTGGACCATCCCAGAATGCGCGTCGCTATGAGAAAGCGGTTGGTGGACAACGCCCATTCCCACACTCTCATGGCCTCGCGACAAAGTGGATTGGACCTGGTTCCCCCTTGTTTGTTGATATACCAGACGACCGACATGTTGTCTGTCTGGATCGCATTTGTCCCCAAGGGAAGAAGGCTCTGAAGTGCTTGCAACGCCAAAAGCACCGCTCTCATCTCTAGGACACTGATATGCAATGAGGTCTCCGAATGGTTCCACATGCCTTGGACGGTCCTGCCCAAGCAGTGCCCCCCCCCCCCACCCAAGGCGAGAGGTGTCCGTGGTCACTGTGGCTAGAGGAGGGGACACAGAGAAGGGGCTCCCCTTCTGGAGGTCCGGGGACTGGAGCCACCATAAGAGGGCTTTCCTGCACACCCTGCTGAGAGGAATGGGGAAGCTCAGGGGATGTCGCAGGAAGGACCACTGGACTTGCAAAGTCCATTGAAGAACTCGCATGTTTAAGCGCGCCATGGGTAGTAGGTTGCTGGTTGCCGCCATCGAGCCTAGAGCCCTCAGGACCAATTCCGCAGGGGGAGCTGGGGACTGTAGAAGGGTCAGTACATGGAGTTTCAGAGTTCGCAGCCGGTCCGGAGTCAAGAAGGCTAGAAGCTGGTTTGTGTTCAATCTGGCTCCGATGAAATCTAGGATTTGAGTTGGAAGAAGGGAAGATTTCCCGATGTTGATCGTGATCCCCAGCCGGGGAGCTAGATGGAGAAAGTAATTCCTGGCAGTGCATAGTAGATGCCTGGTGGGGGCGGTCAGGAGCCAGTCATCCAGGTACGGAAAGACCTGAATTACCTGGAGTCTCAGGTGGGCCGCTACAACAGTTAGCACTTTGGTGAACACCCTGAGGGCTGTGGTGAGTCCAAAGGGAAGGACCCTGAATTGGTAATGGCTGGCTCCCAGCCGGAAGCAGAGAAACCTCCTGAATCGTCTGTCCATCAAAATGAGGTAGTACGCATCCTTGAGGTGTATGGAGCACATCCAGTCGTTCTCCTGCAGAAGGGGAAGAATGGATTGAAGGATGACCATCCAGAACTTTTTTTTGGCTACTCACAGGTTTAGGAAGGACAGGTCGAGGATTGGTCTTAGGTCCCCTGTCTTTTTAGGCACCAAGAAGAACCTGGAGTAAAAGCCTGATCCGGACTGGTCTGGGGGGACGTGCTGGATTGCTCTTTTTTCTAGCAGCCGGAGTATTTCCTCAGCTGCCGTCTCCCTTTGATTGGGTGGGACATCGGGGAGGCTTCGGGAACTGAGAGGGGGATTGAGAAAGGGGATCTTGTAGCCTCTGGATATGATCTGAAGTACCCAGCGATCTGTTGTAATGGACTCCCAAGCTGCCAGGTGCCTCGAGAAATGCCCCCCCGATTGCCTCCAGAGAGGAGCAGTCAGGAACCCTTCAGGGTTGCTGCGTGGGCCGATCAGAGAAAGTTTCTCTGGACCCAAAGTTCTTCGGGCCCCATCTGCCTCTAGGGCGGCGTCCACCCTGTCCTCCTCTGCCTCTGAAGGACGAGGGGTCTGCAGCGAAATGGGATTGTTGAGACTTCCGGAACCACATCTTCTTCTGTCCCTTTTGGTTCCTGGAGAAGGACCTCTGGGGAGCAGAGAAGCGGACTCCGACGGCAGATGTCTTCTCGTCTTTCTCGCTCTGGACCAGTGTGTCGCATACGGTCTTGCCAAAAAGGGCAAAACCATCAAACAGGGCATTTGCAAACGACTCCTTAAATGGTTCCACGAAATCACAATGACGGAGCCACGCCTGTCGCCATAGGATGATGCCCGCTCCGCTAGCTCTAGCGGCTCCTTCCGTGGCATGGGATAATAACCGCATAGATGTATTGGAGATAGATTTGAGAGTGGCCATTCGGGTAGAGTACACTTTCTTGTCCTCCGCCGACATGGACTCTGGGGGCGACCCAGCGTATTCTTTGATAAGATCCCGCTAGAGCCGTACCACGTGTGCCATATAATTCAGCGACCTCACAAAAAAGGTGGCTGAAGCGAACTCCCACTTCCCCAGACGGTCCATCGTCCAAGACTCTTTGTCTGGAGGATGGACCGAGGAACTCTCCTGGGCCAGTTCCCTTTTGGTGGCGGCCGCCACCAACATAGCATCTACCGGGGATCCCTTGCTCCAACATGACTTGTTCGAAGGGGGGATGAGAATTTTGTCTGGCCTCTTTGGAATGAGCTCTACAGTGTCCGGTTCCTTCCATGCCCTGGTAGTAATCAGGTCTACCAGGGGATCGGCGGGAGGGGACACCCAAGAGGTAGACGGGCCTGCTTCAAACGCCTCCAGAAACACAGACTCGTCAGAGGAAGGTTTTGGGGCAGACCATCCCCCTCTGATCCGAAGCATCTCCATGATGTCTCCGAAGGAGACGTCTTCGGGGGTTGACCTTAAGGAACCTTCCCCTTCCTCCAAGTCTGTGTCCTCTGTCAAGGATTCAGGGGAGCCCAAGTGCCTCCTCTTGCACTTGTGTTTGTGAGGGACCTCCTCGGGGGGGCTGTCCGAAGAGGCCTCACCAACCACATCCTGTTCCAGCAAGGGAACTATCTGGGACGTCTGTGCAGGCTGTCCCTGGGGCCGGGTGATGGAAGGCGGACCCGTCTGAGAGGGAGTGCAGGGTGGAGCCGTAGCTGAAGCTGGGGGCCTGGAATCCCTCGACAAAACCCTCCCATGACATCGAACACTGAAGGAGAGCTGCTCTCCCTAGGATCCGAGAGCAGACCCTCCCTCAGATCCGACGTGCAGATCGGAGCTGGCACCGACGCGGTCGGATCCGAAGGGCCAGTATGCTCCAATCGAGATGGAGCCGAATCCATACTGACACCTCCGGATCCGAAGCTCAGCTCTTGGCTCCGAGAGCTCGGATCCGAAGAAAAGGGACCCGACAGACTCGAAGATGCCATCGGCGCCGAAGTACCCGATACTATCGGCGCCGACAGTCCCCCGGCTCCGACGCTACCTGGCTCCGAAGGCTCCAAACCCTGGTAGTGGGTCAGAAAAGGAGCAATCGGGGTGAAAAAGGGGGGAGAGGCAGGAGCACTCCCATCTGCAGGTGGGCCTAGAGGAACCTACGCATCATCCGGTCCAAGTCTGCATCGGACAAACTCCGGGTAGACCTTGATGAGGCCACCGAGGCGGGCCTGGAGTGCCGCCTCGATGACCTCGAAGGCGACCGGGTCTCCTCCTCCTCCGGCCCCGGCGAAAAGCGGGGTGAACAGAGCCGGGAAGGAGAAGACTCGGAGGCCCTGGGAGGAGAAACCCGTTTCGCTTGCGGGGCCGATCCAGAAGCTTTGGCCCGCCGCTTGTGGTGCTTTTCCCGGCGTTTCTCCTTTCTAGCTTCCCTCTCCTCCTGGCCCAAGGTGGGAGGTTGAGTCCCGGCCAGGGGAAGGGGAATAGCAGGTGGCGCTGCTGCAGCCGCAGCAGGTGCCACGGAGGGACCGGAGGATGAAGCCGGGTCCGGGGGCAGAAGTCCTGCCAGAATCAGCTTCGACCTCCAGTCCTTGAGGACCCTGGGGTTGAACGCTGCGCAAATAGTGCAGCCGGTGGAAAGATGTTCAACCCCAAGTCATAAAACGCACCGTGTGTGGCCATCCGCTGGGGACAGCTTATGGCCACACTCAGTACACTTTGAAAAGAAATGTTTTGGGTGCCTCCGCCATACCTACAAAAAACAACACACCTGCTAGGCCCCAAAACCACACACCCTAACGCGCACACGAGGGGGAGGGAATAACACTAAAAAGATAACTAAACACCAGGTAGAGACATTAATGCGAATGGGGAACTACGCTATATCACACACACACAAAATCTGTTTAAAACTAAGAAAAAGGAGATTTTTTTCTCGCAAATTCGACAACCACCACTTCTGGAAGCTCGATCAAGCTGCTGAGAGAACCGCGGCAAACTAGATCTGAGGTCAGGAAGGGATAGCAGGGGATTATGGGTAAGGGGAGGAGCTTGGAGCTCGGATCTTAGCTGTTGGAAGCTTCCGGCTCGGATCCGATATGGATCCGATAACCCATAGGTTGATGGACAAATGAAGTTAACTACTTCAGATCAGCTGTTGACATGAGGAAGATGAGCTGGAAAGGCTTGTCTGAGTTCAGGATTGAGATATCAAATGCTCTTTTTGTATGAAAGGTGTTGCTGGTATATGGACCTAGGGTTAGTAATATCCAGATGGAATTTGGTCACCACATGGGGGAATCCTGACTATTCTAGTTGGAATTATATACAACTGTTTTTTTGGTTCTCAAAGTTTATAAATGTCTATTGTTTGGAAGGGACATATTCTATGGACAAAATTTGGATAATGTATTTCAACTGTAGTGTTTACATAAGGTATAACACAGTTGGGGATTTATTATATCATAGTTGGTTGTAAGGCAATATTGATGCCTAATAATAGTGTAACTTTCAAAGATTTGTGCAAAGTACTCAACAACATTATTGTTTTAAGTAATGTATGTACAAGCAAAAACACTGCTATGCCAACTGTTTCAACATGAATATTGATGTTATAGGGGATGGTTTAATTCTGAAAAAAAACTTTGTATTAGGTGGAAAATATCTCAAGTATGTGAAGATCATATCAGTGTAAGTGCTTGTGATACTTATTAATGTAGTATATGAAGGTATAAAGGTGTTTCATTGTGGGACCATTCAAGCACAAATAAGTTGTATTACACTTTGGGAGGAAATACTGGGATTGCTTTTGAGATGGATCTGGTCACCATATTGCAAGGCTTGTCTACTGACAAGCATGATTTACATGTTTTTGGATTAGATAGGTCTGGGGAGCGAAAGGGTGATACAGTTGTCCATGATGCGGTTGACCAATGTGGAGATTTATTTAGTAAACTAACTAAGGGCATGGCCATTCTACGTACCAACGTGTGGCATCTGAAATTATTCAAAGCCTATCAGGCTAAGAATGTTACACCAAGAGGCTTAAGGGTTCGGACAGCACCTTATGTGAGTGTGGTAGATGACATACTGACTCAGGAATGGGCATAAGCACAGCAGGTTGCATCAATGACCTTTGTCAATATTTTGTCATCATACTATGAGTGAATGGTTGATAAGAACTGTGCAGATGTACAACAGGTGTGTGACGAATTAAAACAATTTGAGGGACAAACCCAATATCAGGTGTGTTTAACTAAATTGACCAAAAACTTGTTAGCATTAGAGAAGTCTTTAAAAAATAAAAAAATTCAAATGTTTAATTGAGATATTAATGATTATGAGCAAGGGAAACCTTTTGATCTTCAGAAAAGTGTCAGTTTTCCAAGGGGGGTGGGGTAAAGTAGTTAGAACAAAAGGAAAAAGACCCAGGTCAATTCTCAAAAAATCTGGTGTAGAGTATAGTAGCACCTCGGGGGATGATTCATCAGTCACAGATGTTGAACAAGTACTTACTCAGGGGTCACCCATTTCTAAGAAGCAACAGGGTATGGACTACCCTTTAGGTCCAGATGACACAGAGGAAGTAGAAAGCATAACAAACACAAACTATGTACAAATGTTGTTACAGACTTTGGAACATCGGTGACCACAGTGTATAATGTTCACATCTCCTCTGTAACTTTACCAGAAGTGGATCAACAATTATTGAATAAAGGGCTTAAATATATTCCTGGCTTTTTTGTCATTGAAGACAGTGTGGTGGATGATTTGTTAGCATTTGTCGAATACTTAATTTAAAACTGTATTTTGGTTCTCAGAATAGGGCTCAAAGATCTACTGACTTTCGTTTTTGAAAGTCTAAATTTATGCCCCCAATGGACAAACATGTATTAATATTCCAGGAATCAGTCATAAAAGATTTACATTTTAAGAATTGTGAAGCCAAGATATTGAATCAAAATTTAACAGCTGAGGAACAACAGGCATTTAAGAATTTGAAGAACAATACAAACATTGTCATCATTCCAGCGGACAAAGCTGGGGTGGTAGTGGTTATGGATACTGAAGATTATATATCAGAGGCATATAGGCAATTAAGAGATGCTAGACATTATATGTCCATGCCACTCGACCCCACCGATCGTTTCAAGAAAGAGATTGACACATTTCTGGATCTGGCATGTGATGAGGGAGTGATCTCATCACAGACTAAACAACATTTAATAGTGGATGACCCCCAAAAACAAATCCTCTACTTGTTGCCCAAGATTCACAAAAATTTATAGAAGCCACCTGGCAGGCCGATAGTGTCTGGTAAAGGATCCCTATCTGAACCCCTTTCAGCATTTTTAACTGAACGCCTGCAGCCATTGTTAAGGGTAGTTCTATCAAAAATTCAAGATACGATGGAATTTCTAACAATAATAGAGACTTCTCAGCTGGAATCACACTGGCTACTATGCACAATAGAAGTGACAGCATTATATATGAGTATCCCAAATTGGGCTGGTTTAGAAGCTGTCAAATATTGGTTGGAGAAGGTGGATATATATCCTTCAGGCTTCAACACATTGTTATTGTGCATGGTGGAAGATGTGCTAACTAAAAATGTTATATATTTCCAAGGGGATTGTTATTGGCAGGTTCAGTGAACAGCAATGGGGGCATCTTTTGCCCCCATATATGCTGATCTGTTTATGGGCTACTTAGAGGATTTGCTTATATATGACAATTTACATAATATTTTCTTGTCTGAGATAGATATCTAGAGAAGATTTCTTGATGATTGTTGGTTAATTTGGCGGGGTGGTGTAGAATATTTGTTAGAGTTTGTTCAATATTTGAACAAAAGTAAGTGGGGAATTGAATTTACCCTGTATATGGATATGCAGCAGATTAATTTTTTGGATGTAACAGTTACAAAAAATAATGACAATACATTGGCATCCAGATATTTCGCAAATATCCATAATATAATAATTTGTTATTTGCTACCAGCTTGCATCCCCGCCACATTATAGAAAATATACCAAAGTATCAATTTTTACAGGTGAAAAGAATTTGCTCTTCTCCAGACAGTTATCAATATTTTGAGGATGACTTCACACAAAGATTTTTGGTTAGGGGAGTACCAATACAATAATATTAGGTCAGCCAAAACATGGGTAGCGAGTCGAGATAGGTCTGAAACATTGAAATATCACGGTAAAAGGAATGGTGGTGATGATGATAATACCATCAGGTTTGTTACTACATATGGCGGGAATATTAATATTATTAGGGATATTATCAACCATAATTGGAATATTCTGTTAGCCAATGAGGAATTGTCTAGTTTGCTTCTGGCGAAATGTCAGTTTTCATATAGAAAAGGGCAAACGTTAGGCTCTTATTTCAGCCACTACAAATGGGGTAATAGGGACCAAGGTATAGGACAGCAGTGTATGTTGACTGGTGAAAGAGTTTATGGATCATTCCCATGTGGGCATTGTTCATTATGTAGACATATGTTAAAAAAAAACAGTTCTCTAGTAAGAATACCAGTAGAGTGTATGACATCAGATTTTTTGCGAATTGTGGATCGGATTGGCTGGTGTACTTAGTGACATGCTCATATGCTGCTTTCTATGTAGGGCAGACTTCGAGAGCTATGCGTGTCCGTATATCTGAACACTTTAGTGATATTCGGAATAAACGTACATCAAATGCCCTATATAAACACACACTCAAACATAGTAATGCTAAGTTTCATTTCATGATTATTGATAAAGTATGGTGGGACAGGACAAATAAATTTGGGTGGCATGTAATATTAAACAAAAAAGAGAGGGGGTGGATCATTAAACTTGGGGGGTTGTTTTCTCCAGGGCTTAATGACCACCTGTAATATATATGTGTATGATTACAGTCCTGACAAATTGAGGTTGTTGTTGCTTTAAATGCTGATGTATCATGGTGTTATGATAATTAATCATGGTATAAGTAACAGTGATTTGTGCTTTTGTATTTATCACTGAAAAAGGCAAGGCTGCCGAAACCGGTCTGAATTTTATAGTGCTGCCACAATAAAAGAAGGTTGGATATGCTTACATGGTGCTGGCTTTGGATTTTTTGACTAATCCTCTAGTTGCCAAACGCTGGTCCACAACCCTCACTACATCTTGTTCTGAAAGACTCCTGGTGGATCTGAAGGAAGATGCCAAAGGAGATTCAGGTCTCTCAAGAAATGGACTATACTGGTGTCCAAAAAGGGGTCATAAGTGGGAGACTATCTGGTTCTGGGAAGGTGTTTGATCTTCGGAACCGACGGTGTCAGTGAAGCTGTATGAGACATCGGCACCGTAGCCCGGGATGGAGCCGATGCAGGTACAGTAGTCGATGCCTGTGTCAAATCAAGGTCGGCACCGAAGAGGACGGTGCCAAAGCTGGTACAGTGGTTGGAGTTAGAATTAAGGACGGCACCGAGAGAGAAGACATGGAGCCTGGTTTAGAAGTAGTCTGCTCTGAAGGCGCAGGAGAAGCCCAGTGCCGACTCGGTTCCAAGAAGGACAGAGATGTCGGAACAGAGTGACTCCATTTCTCTTTATGTTTCTTATGCTTACCAGGTGATGAGACCTTCCTGGAAAGAGCCTCCGAGAAGGGAGTTTTCATCATACCCTTCAGAATCAGCTTATTCTTACGCTCAGCCAATGTACGATTGCTGAAGCTGGAACAGATATCACAAGATAGACTGATGTGGTCAACGCCTAAACAATAAACACACCGGGCGTGACCGTCTGAGTTGGGCATCTTACACACACTTATCACACTGTTTAAATCCTAGTTTTGCATTATCAGACATGATAGAAAACTGCACTACAGTCCTAAACTACAATTTAACCAACCAAAACAACAACAGAAAGGTTAAAAAAGAAGAGTTTTTTTATTTTTATTTTTTAAAACTGAGAGAAAAAGGAGGTGTACCAACAATGGTACTAAGAAATACCACAAAGTGGTAGGAAAGGGCCTACCAAAGGTAGGGGAGAGCGACAGTTCCAACGATGGTATGAAAAGAGCTACCGAAGGTAGAGGGTAAGTTTTAGAAAGAAAGTATATAAATTTACAGACGAAAAGATGATATTTAGGGAAAATCGGGCTAGAAGAGGTTAATGATAACAGATAAATCACAAAAACGCTACACTTAGCTTGAGAGAAGGCTTGGCACATCTGACGAGGAACGTGGCAAATGAGCTCTTAAGTGACTATGAGAGGGGCATTGTGGGTAGATCTTATCTGAAAGATTTTGGCTGGCGCAAGCTTGGTAACGGCCGTGTGCTTCCAAGTACGAAACCAAAGTCCTAACAGTAAGGAATGAATAAAGATTTACAACATCAGATGTAGATTTTTTGTGTGTTTTTTTTTTTTTTTTTTTGATGTTAGAGTTTTCGGAAACTCGATAACATGGTCTTGTCTGTACAAATTTCAAGTTTCTGAAAACTCAATCAGGATCATAGGAGGTTACTAGGCTAATGGCCCTGGAGCCCTTACAAGCCTAGCCAAGAGTTTATCCCAAAAAAGAAACCTGTCAGCACCTGTCACCCCTATCAATGAGGGACACAAGTGGAACCCCTGAGACAAATCTGTGGATTCCCATCCAATCATCAACGCTGCACTTGAAAAGAGTCAGCGAGATACTCTGATGTGTATGGGAAGTCTATTCCAGAGACGGGGCAGCCTCTGGGAGACAAACGTGTCTCTCCAGCAGGTTTTGCTGATGTTGCATATTAGATTCAGACCTTTCGAGTGGGTAATGCGCGAGGAGTTAGACTTACGGATATGGAACATCTCTAGTAGGGCAGGGTCCGAGATTGTCTTGTAGGCAAGACACAGATCACCTCTAAGTAACCTGTACGATACCGAGTAGAGGGATAGTGATTTGAGCCTGTCCGCATAGGACAGGTGTTGGAGGCCATGGATTCTCCATGGATTCTCTTTGTGAGGTATTTCTGCAGCTTTTCCAGTTGGTGCAGATATTCGGAGAGGTACATACCAAACAGGGCGTGATACTCAATTATTAGTCTAATGAGGGAGGAGTATAGAGAGGTAATAACCTCCTTTTCTCTGGATGCAATCCCTTTACTTATGAGGTGAACCAAGTAAAAAGCTTTTCTGACCACTCCCACTATATGATGGTCGAATGTGAGATCTTTATCAACCTCAGTACCCAGGTCTCTCCCCACAGGTTATGTGTTTAGGGTGTTGCCATTGATGTGGTAATCAGTAGGGGCCATGTTTTTGCCGAATGGTATGATGATACATTTTTTTGCGTTTAGCTTGAGGCCATGACTTTGGCATCAGTCATTAGTTGAGTGAGACGCTCTTGCAGTAGGTTAACATCATTTGGGGAGTCAATGACAGCACCCAACTTACAGTCATCCACAAACCTGGTCAGCCACCGGCCTTTTGTCTTTGCCTGGACCTCTGAGAAGTAGATGCCAAACAGCAGAGGTCCCAGGACAGATCCCTGGGAACTCCAGTTAGTGGCAGGTCTGCTATCGAAGGTGAAGGTGCCTATTTTGAACTTGAGGGTCCTGTCAGTGAGCCAGTTGGCCACCCACCTGATGCGATGGGGATTTACACCAAGTTGTGTTAGCTCTACAATGATGCCTGAGTTGGGGGGGGGGTTGTGTCAAGGGACTTGGCCAAGTCAAGGTAGGTTGCATGTACTGACTTTTCTTCATCTAGGGCCTTGGTGACCTGACATAGATTCCTTATTAGTGACTGTACCAATCCCTGCTTCATCTTAAAACTCACTTCATGTCACACTTTAGTGAGATTGAATTACTGTAAATGAGGACTGCCAAATTTACTGTGTGATTCTTAAGGGAAGAACTCTTACCTCTAAGATCCTTCTTTGTCTCCTTGTGTCTTCCTTCTCCCCATGCTGGATTCCTTGCCTTTCCATGAGTCCTTTTTCGAAGTCTTATTTGTTTTCAATTACGACGTGATAAAATGAAGTTGAGGACGTACTGCATTTTGTCATGTCTTTTTCTTCTCCTTTTCGAGGTTCAGAGGTAATTTATTCTTGTATAAAAAATCTTAAGAGTTTTCCTGTCTTTGAGGCCAGAGATGAGTGAAGTACAATGAGTATTAAAAATGTAGTGCTGGCCCCAACTCCCAAGGAAGAAAAACAGTGAGTATAACTCAACAGGAGGGCAACTTTCTCCTAAGGACCATATATAGCTGAGTTTTGACACAGACCATGAGAAAGGCTGGAAGATATGCATGAGTCTGACCTCAAAATAACAGAAAAAATAGCAAAAATGTTATCCACAAAGAAAAGCCAAAAACATCTTAATGAAACTGTTAAATGTAAATACTATTAAGTCAAATGAGTGGTGTCCATGAAGGAAAAGCAGTAGAGAACTTGTGTAGAAGATACCTGTTATGTCCTGATGTGAGATGTGTGATGACCGTGACAGAGAAAGAAGCAGTTGGAACATAACCAGAAAAAAAAATATATGAAGTCAGTGACTTAGGTCAGCAACAGAGTAAGTCCCCTTAATTGGATATCTTGCAAGAGTCTTCTCACTTCAAAACAGTGGTTTTTGTACATTATAAAAGCTCAGTAAACTTACCTGTTCATACTCAGCCTGTTGTGCTTCTCCCAACACTTGTTTAATAGGTTTTAAGTACACCACAATATCTTTGGCTTCTTCCAGACCTGCAATAATTTATACTGAATTACATATAGCCTTCAGGCATTGGTAATGTGAATCTATTTAGATATACAGGAATAAATGTCTGCAGTTAAAAACGCAAGGCTTTACTCAGTAGAAATGCAGCAGCAAGTGTTATGATGCCACTTGCATAGCTTCAGACAACATATTGTTTTAAACACCATAAAATGTCACTGCTTCACTACTTTAAAAACTAAATTCATAGCCTAACGTTGTCACCGATATATACACACAGACACTCATTTATTAATGCTGCAAAATTTATTACATAAATGCTGTTGATATTGATATACTCTTGCATGAAAATGATTGCTCCAGCAATAAATTTGCATCAGATTACACACAGCCTTTAACCACAAGTGTACCTTTTCTGAAAGAGATCGGCACACAAAACATAAGCCCAGTTTGCAGCCAGCAAGTTACTTACCAGCAACATTGGATACCTAGTTTAGTTGCAAAATATTAATCTGACTGACTACGGTTAAACTACTGATACATATTTCTACCAAACAGAAATTTAAACAAACTCACAGAAGATTAATAACAGATTATGCAGAAGGAAAACATTCTCTGTGTAGAACTAATTGAAGCGATAACATTTAGTGGAAAGACTGCAGAAAGAATGGGATATGTTTTCAAAGGGAAACTGTTTGAAAATAAAAACAGATGTAATATTAGGATCTAGAGTCACAGGGTCAGGAGGCTCTATTTCCATAATAATAAGAAACATAATTGAGAGAGAGAAAAAAATATAAGAAAGAGAAATGAGGTCAAAATATAGCTGTGAAAACTTAAATAGACTGGACAGATAAACATAATGTGATATGAGATCAGGAAAATTTTGAAATTTATACAAAGATAGTGGTAGGGGTAACAGCATACAAAATGATAAAGTGTGCACATTCTAAAATTTATTCTCAGACAAGACGGATTATGGATATATTTATTATTATTTTACATTTGTTAACCGGGAAAGTCCACTGGACACGTCCTTTTTCAGTGGAGGCCAGAGGAGAAAAGTTCCACAATTAAACAACAGTAAGAATGTAAACAGTAGATAATATACATGAACAGTTATGAATAACACAATGTATAACACATAATATATAAAAATAAGCTGACATTAACAGAGTAAGAAAACATATTTAAGTAGATACATACATAACTTGGTTTGCCCATGTCATTTATGCTTGTCTGCATTTAGAACATAATTAAGTAGATACATACAGAAAATATTGCATAATGTATAATTGACTAGTGTAGTTATGTAATACATGTAGGATATAGCCCTGTATACAACAAATAGTTGTTAAGTATTCTGTACAGAGTATAGTGGAACTGAAGCTTGAAGTGAGCCAGAACTGTAGAACGAAGCTAGCCTGGACCAGTACAGGAACAGAGCCAAATAGACGTATAGTGAGTTCTTAGTGTCTTTTTAAACTGTGTTAGTGGTAAGACAGAAGGTATGTGTGTTGGTAAGGAGTAGGAGGATGAGTATATAGTTAAAAAATCGTATGAAAACCAGTTTTGGCTCCACAAAGAGGGTAATAAATATTGCTAGTATCACCCGGCTGGCATCAGGCACTAAAGTTAAATTGTACTGAAAAAGAACTATGCAAACTGCACCCAAACAAATCACAGGGAAGAGACAGAATTAGTAAATTAGTAATAATGACGTGAGAACACTTCAGCATGAACTCACAGTACAATGATATGTGTTATCCACTATGTCATTTACTTTTGGTGAGAGTCCTCAAGATTAGGTGGGTCTATATCATATGATTGCAAGACCATATGATTGATTTTCAAAAGATCGATTCTCTGAACATCAAAACAGATCTGACCAGAGACGAATATTTGTTAAACCCATCTTTAAGGGGAATAGGACAAAACCAGAATCATACAGACCAATAAGTTTGCTTTCTTGTTACACAAAAATAACGGAGAAGGTTATTTTGGATAAATTATTGTTCGAAATGAAAAGGTTTGGACTTGAAACCACAAAGCAGCATGCATACTTTTGAAATACATCTATAACCACCTGTAACACGATATTCTATAATAATATAATAACAACTATAAATGAAAAAGCATGCTATGATGTAATTTATATTGACAATACACAAAACACTGATCAATAAATAAGAATAAGTAGATATTGATGTTATCAGTAATTGGGCAGGTGTAATTCTAAGTTACAGTTAGGATTCTCCACAGGGTCATGTCCTAGGCCCATACTTATTTAAGTTGTATCTTTCAGATCTAGGTTTTTCTTCTGAGGTGTTCTACAGTGTGTATGCACATGACTTGAAAATGGCTAAACTAATTACATATGTTACAGATATGGGATGCTGCAAAAGACTTTTACAAACTGACCATATGAGCACAGGAGAATAATATGCTGACAAATACATACAAATTAAGTATATGCGATTAGGGAAATATAGACTGAACAGTTAATATTTAATACAGCACAGCATGACTGGAACTGGTGGATACATTAAAGGGCCTGGGTATTTAGGTCAGGTCTGAAACGAGTGTATAAAATTTTAAAAGCTTGAAGAACTTTGTACATTCTGTCTGCTTTCTCTGGGGGAGCAGGCTGGTTATCACAGAAAAGATTATATCTGCTTTCTCTGAGGGAGCAGGCTGGTTATCACGGAAAAGACAAGCGATGACAAGCACATCTTTCCAGCAGTGGGGGATGGGGGGAGTTTATGAGAATTCCCATTGTAACAACTCATACTATTTTCTAATGGACTGAGAAACCTTAAGTGTTCTCCCACTGAATACACTGGCACCATACCTCTCGACCTCTTAGAGCAAGAAATCTGGACAAGACCATAAATAAAAGTGGGACAGAGGCCCAAAAATAGGGGCAATTTTTAAATATTGCTCTTAAAGACGAATAACAGGTTTTGCATTAGCATGAATTTTCTAAAGGATATGAAGCCTGAAACTCAAATATCTGTCATTATTTTCTAACTTCAATCTTAAATGATTTGCCACTGGTTTGCCAGAAAAAAAGAAGTTACGTACTCACCATAACTTTCCATCTGAATAGTTCTACTTCATTTGTCTTCAATTTGTGGGTACCAGATCTGTATTGGATCCGAGCCGGCAAATTCACTAGCATCTGCTCTGAGCTCCAAGCTCCTCCCATTATCCATAATACACCTCCACTACCTTCCAACCCCCAGATCGAGTTTGCTGACCCTTATACTGAGAACCCGACCTGAAGAATACTTTATGACCTAAAACTGCAGCCAACAGGCTATATGATAAGGTTGGGGGAAGGAGGGAGGGATGGTTGATGACAAATGAAATAGAACTACTCAGATGGAATGTTATGGTGAGTACATAACTTCTTTATCTGAAGTAGTTTACTTCATTTGGTCTTCAACCTGTGGGACAGAGTCCCCAGCTACTAAACTCCTGGGTGGCCCTCATGGAAGGATATTCTGGAGCACCGCAGAACGAAAGGATGCTCTCCTAGAAGTCAAATCCAATTTGTAGTGAGAAATAAAGGTATGAGATGAGGACCAAGTAGCTGAAGAACAAATATCATCCAATGAGAGTCTAGACCAAAATGGTGCAGAACTAGCCATTGACCTAGTGGAATGAGCTTTCACCTGACACGGAGGAGACAAACTTTTATCCTTATAGACCTGAAGGAAGCACAAGGAAATCCACCTAGCAATAGTGACCATGGAGATAGGTTTATCCAAAAAGGGTTTAGAGAAGGACAAAAGCAATTGATCAGATTTACGAAAGCTTTTAGTCCTGTGTAAATAAAATCATAACTGTCTATGAACATCCAACGAGTGGAGTTTGCATTCCATTCTGTTAGCAAAATTTGGGAAAAAGACAGGTAAGTTAATGGCCTGATTGATGTTAACTTGTGATACAACCTTGTGAAGAAAGGACGAATTGGTCCGAAGGGAAACCCTATCTTTATGGAAAATCATATATGGAACTTTAATGGACAAAGCTTGCAGTTCTGAAACCCTTTTAGCAGAAGTGATGGCGACTAGAAATGCTGTTTTCCAAGACAAAAACTTAACATCTGTGGTTACAGCAGGTTCAAATGGTGGAGCAACCAAAGCTTAAAGAACCATAGTAAGGTCCCATGGAGGAACAGGATCCTTGACCGGGGGGGGGGTGTAACAGGAATGTACCTTTAATAAAGGCTTTACACAGTCTGGAAGAGGCCAGAGAAGCAGAATTCTCACTCACGTGAAAATGAGAGATGGCAGCTAACTGAACCTTGATAGTAGAAGAGCTTGCACCTTGTTGAAAAATATTGGCTAGGAATTCGAGAATGGCAGAAATAGGAGCCATGAAAGGATATAAACTCCTTTGAGAAGCCCAAAAGAAAAAAACATTTCCATTTGCTGCAGTAAATCTTCCTGGTGGAAGACTTATGAGCTGCCACCAGAATAGACCTGACAGAAGAGGATAATCCAGGAGTCCTAGCAATCACAGGAACTGCAGCAGCCAAGCCGTGAGCTTCAAACTGTCCAGGTTGGGATGAGGAACCCCCAATGGGTGTGAAATAAGATCCTGAATGGGATCCAAGATCCAAGGCGGAGCCAGAAGATGAGACCAAAGGAAGGGAAACCATACCTGGCAAGGCAATGAGGACCACTTTACTCAGCAGTCAAGTTTTCTGTAAAAGCCTCGGAATAAGAGGTACTGGAGGGTAACCATACAGAAGACCAGGAGGCCAAACATGGACTACAGCATCTCTGGGGGACTCCCCCGGCTGGGGGTTCTGAGAGAAGAACTCGCTGACTTCGCGTTGGAAGGAGATGCAAAGAGATCGCAGCAAGCCTGACCCCCTGCCAGAAAGATCTGCTCCGCTACTGAATTATACAGAAACCACTCGTAAGTCATCAGAATAGCCCGACTTAACCTGTCCGCTAGAATGTTGGACCGTCCCGGAATTTGTGTTGCTATGAGAAAGCAACTGGTGGAGATCGCCCATTCTCATACTCTCATGGCCTTGCAACAAAGGGGGTAAGATCTGGTCCCTCCCTGTTTGTTGACATACCAGACCACTGACATGTTGTCTGATTGAACTGCAATGGTTACCAGAGGAAGAAAGGCATGAAGAGCCTGCAACGCCAAAAGGACCGCCCTCATCTCCAGAATGTTTATATGCAAACTGGTCGCGACAGGGGACCACAGGCCTTGGACTGTCCTGCCCAAACAATGCCTCCCCACCCAAGTTGGGAGACATCTGTGGTCACTGTGGCTTGGACAGGGGCTGGAACAAAAGGTCATCCCTCCAAGATTTCTGGAGAGTGCATCCACCACAGAAGGGACGACCTGCAGACTCAACTGAGGTGTATTGGATATGAAAATGGAAGATCCAACAGGGACCATTGCACTGCTAGTGTCCACTGTAGTTCTCGCATGTGTAACCGGGTGCACGGAAGAAGCGTTATGGTCACTGCCATAGAACCTAAGGTCCTCAGCACTGATTCTGCTGCGGGGAGATGAGAACGATACATCAGGGAAACATGCATCCTCAGGATTCACACTCTCTCTGTGGTCAGGAAGATTTTGCACTGTAGTGTGTTTATCCTTGCCCCAATGTAGTCTATCACCTGTACAGGATTTAGAAGTGATTTGGATGGGTTGATTCTAATCCCCAATTGAAGAGCAAGCTTTAAGAAATAATCCCTGGTTTGAGAAAGTAGATGCCTGGTGGGAGCAGTGAGGAGCCAATCGTCCAGGTACAAATACACCTGAATCCCCTGAAGTCTCAGGTGAATGCTACTACCACTATCACTTTGGTGAACATCCTGAGGGCTGTGGTGAGACCAAAGGATAGGGCTCAAAATTGGTAATGATTGACTCCCAGCTGGAAGTGGAGGAACCTCCTGGAGCTTCTGTGCATTTTTATGTGATAGTAGGCATCCTGGAGGTCTAGCGAGCACATCCAGTCGCTCTCTTGCAGGTACGGCATGATGGACTGTAATGTGACCATCCGGAATTTTTCTTTGGCAACTGACAAGTTCAGGGTAGATAGTTCCAGAATGGGCCTTAAGCCCCCCATTTTCTTTGGCACCAAAAAGAACCTGGAGTACATGCCTGATCCGGACTGATCTGGGGGGACGGGTTTGATGGTTTGTTTCTCTAGCAGCTTGGAGATTTCCAGTGCTGCTGCCTCCCTTTGCGTGGGTGGTATGTCCGGGAGGTGTTTAGGAGGTTTGGGAGGAACCACGAAGGGGATAGAGTATCCTCTCGATATGATCTGAAGCACCCAGCGGTCTGATGTAATGGACTCCCATGCCACCAGGTACAATGACAATCGACCTCCGACTGCCTTCAGAGTACAGCAGTCGGGCAACCCCTCAGGCCTGTCCGAGAAAGGTTTACGAGACTCAAAATTCTTCAGACCCCCTCTGCCTCTCAGATGGCATCTATCCTGTCCCCCTCTGCCTCTGGGGGAAGAAGAGCCCTAAGTGTCCCGGGAATACCGTGACTTCTGGAACCACATCTTTCTTTTGTCCTCTCTGATTCTGGGAAAAGGATCTTTGAGGGTTCGAGAAGCGGATTCTGATGGCAGACAGTGTCTTCCCATCTTTCT
The DNA here is from genome assembly GCF_019279795.1 of Protopterus annectens. Lineage (NCBI taxonomy): Eukaryota > Metazoa > Chordata > Ceratodontiformes > Protopteridae > Protopterus > Protopterus annectens. The sequence continues at coordinate 124,573,345 of NC_056733.1, read as the reverse complement.
CACTCTATAACAAAGTCTATTTGACGGTCTTACAAAAAAAGAGTACAGTCGTCATAAGGAGCATTGGCAAAAGACGCCTTGAAAGGTTCCGAAAACTGACATAGTCTGAGCCAGGCATTGCGCCTCATGGACACGCCAGACCCAGCTGCCCTAGCCGCTCCTTCGGTAGCATGTGAGAGGAGTCACATGGACGTATTGGAGACTGCTTTGGCCATGCTAGCGGAGAATGTGTCTCTGTCCTCCTGCGACATGGACCAAGGGGGAGACTCAGCCAGTTCCTTGACCAGGTCACGCTGCAGTCTCGTGACGTGGGCCAGGTAGTTCAGAGCCCTGATGGAAAAGGTCACTGATGCATAAACCCACTTCCCTAATTGGTCCATCATCCGAGACTCTCGGTCAGGGGGATAAACCGAGGAACTCTCTTGGGCTAGTTCCTTTTTTGTGGCTGCTGCTATCACCATAGCGTCTATGGGGGAGCCCTAGTTCCACACTGGTCTACTTGAAGTTGGATTCAAGATCTTGTCCGGATGTTTAGGGATTAGTTCCACAGTGTCTGGCTCCTTCCAGGCCCGCGAGCTGACCAGGTCCACCAGGGGATCTGCGGGAGGGGACACCCGGGAAGTAGATGAGCCCATGCCGATAGCCTCCAGGAACACAGATTCGTGAGAAGAAGGTTTGGGGGTGGACCAACCTCCCCACTGGCGTAGAATTTCCATGATGTCCCCAAAGGAGACATCCTTGGGAGGTGACCTGGGGAAACTTCCCCATCATACAAATCCGTGTCCTCAAGGACACGGGGGAGTCCAGGTGCCTCCTCTTACACATATGCTTGCGAGGCACGTCTCTGGTGAGGCTCTCCGGGGGGAACTCGCAAGCCACTTGTTCCTCAGGGGGAACCGCCTGGGACTCTTTGAACATGGGCTGTCCCTCTGGTAAAATGATGGGATTCGTAGACAGAGCCGAGGGGGCCGGGGCAGAATCCGAGGAAATAGTCAAGGGTCTCGATCAAGTGGAGAAAACCCTTTCTACCACGCTGAACGCCGAGGGAGAATGAGGCTCCTGGGGTACTATTAAGGAAACCATTCTCCCCGGATCCGAAGTGAGAACTGGAGCCGGGCCCGAAGTGGACGGAGCTTTGAGGGAGAGACAACCCCAGAGCCGATGGAAAAAGTTCTGCTCCCTCGGATCTGGTACCCAAGCTCTGGCTCCTAGAGCCATTTGAATCCGAACTGGTTGGATCCACACGCTCCAGGCAGCTGCCGGGGTCGAGGAGACAGGTACCATCGGCGCCGACCCCCTGACTAAGGCCATCCTCAGATCCAAGTACTCCGAACCCAGTGGACGGATCGAAGAAGGAAAAAATTGGTGTGAAAAAAGGAAGTGAGCCCCCCCCCCCCCCTCCAGAGGGAGAGGGGACTGGTAAGACCCCCATCTGGATCTGAGTACAAATGAATCTCCTCATCATTTTATCCATGTCATCTTCAGATAAGCTACGTGTGGCTCTCGATGAGGCCACAGACTCCGATCTGGCAAGTCGAGGAACTGAGGCCCTAGATGGAGGATGTGTCTCCTCCGGCTCCTAGGAAAATCTCGGAGATCGGAGCCGAGGGGAGTCAAGGGATCCTAGCCTGACTTTTGGCGGGAGTAAAAGGAAGGTCCGGAGACCTCTTGTGTTTCTCTGCTTTGTGTTTGTCTGATTTATGCTCTCTCTCCTTCTCTCTGCCCCTTCTGCACCCCACTTACACAGGCTTAGAAACAAGAGGTTGAGTCCCAGCCTAGGAGGGAGGAGAAGCAACGGCAAGAGAGGAAGGAGAGGTGGCCACAGCAGCCACTGTGACTGAAGCAGTGGACGAGGCAACTGCCTCAGAAGTGGGTAGAAGGCCTTTCAGGACCAACATAGCCTTCCTATTCTTAATAGCGCGCAGGTTAAGACCCGCGCAAATAGCACAGTCAGTACTCAAATGTGCTACGCCCAAGCACATAATAGGTTCCTAGGTTGGTACTAGGCTATCGGCCCTAGGGCCTATACAAGCCTAGCCATAACAATTCCCTAGCTATTTAACACAAAGAGTGTGGCCACCTGCTGGAGACAATTTGTGGCCACACTCAGTGCACCTTCTGAAGACAGGCTTTGGGTCAGCCATAACTCTACAGAAGAATAAATCACACAAAAAGATAAGAAAAAGGAGAAAAAAGACCTACTTCCCACTCAAACCCACTCACCACACACTCAAGGCACACAGAACATTGGGGGGGGGAGGGTAAGCAACAAACTCTAACAAACTAACACTGAAACAACAGGAAAACTCTAATACACAATGCACCAGCGAGGGGAGGAGAGTGAACCTACACTAATCACCTAATACGCAAACAATTAAGAAAAACTGCTTAAGTAAATAACCCACTCGCTAACTCGGAGCTCAGGAGATCGCGATGCTTCAGGCAAGCAAGATCTGGGGTTGGAAGGTAGTAGAGGTGTATTATGGGTAAGGGGAGGAGCTTGGAGCACGGAGCAGATGCTAGTGAATTTGCCAGCTTGGATCCAATACAGATCCTGTATCCACAAGTTGAAGACCAAATGAAGTAGATACTTCAGAATTACAATTTTATTAAAAATGGACTAAAACTATGAGGCAAACCTCTGCACATTCTGCAAAAATCAGTACAGTTCAGAGATATGACTGGCACCATATCTCTCAACCTCTAGGAGCAAGAAATTTAGGCAACACTAAAATAACTGGTGGAAAAAGGCCCCAAATCAGATGCAAATATTAAATGTTGCTCTTATAAACTTACAAATTTGCTAGCTTGAGAGCTGCATCCGAAGCCTAGTGTACGTGTCTGAGTCGGATCCAAGAATCGGATCTAAACCCATTTGTAGGAAGAATGAAAAGAACAACATCAGATCTATATATAATGTTATCTGTTTCTTTATGATAGGAAATTTTGGACAAATAGGATTATTAATGGCAGCAACAGCTTCCCCAGAGATGGGCACATCATTCTGGCTAAGCAGAGACACCTTCCCTGCCCCTTCTCCCAAGATTGGCAAAAGTGTCTCTCCTTTGCCCACTGAGGGGGGAGCTCAACAGCCACAGAGGACATGTGTAGCCTCTGGTTCATAGTGGCCGTACGAACACCAGAGGGATATAGGGAAAAAGATGAGTGGTCTTAGGAAACAACTTTGGCCACAGTTGAGTCACTCACCTAAATTGCTAGCCTGCAGTAGTGACAAAGGCTGTTTAGTTATTTTTCTCTTTTTGTGGTTGGAAGAAGAACCAACTGTGGGACCAATAGTTTGTTCCATGGTCAAGCTGAAAATGAAGCTTCCTTCCTGGGGAAACTAAGAAGCACAATCCAGAAAATTTAAAAAATAGTGAAAAGCAACTTCCAGTAAAAATGCAGTAAAAAGAACTCTTACACTTTACCAGCCACTAAAGTAATTTAAACAGTTTCTCCACAGGAAAAAAAAAAACATTCTTAGAATGTTTAAATGAACTTTTAAACTGTCTAAAATAAAACAGATATTCCTAGATTAAAATATACTTTCCTAAACAGAAAAGTAAGTTTAAACAGTAAATACAGTATGCAGAAGGTTCTTCCTGAATGGGAACTTATCTGCCCAGCAATGGAACAACACAAGCCGACCATCAATCCTCAAAAGCCTGCAGAGGGTTGCTGTCTTTGGTAGCAGGAAAGATTTTAAGGACTTGGCACCCAAACCTTTTAGTCAGCTCAGCTCAAGCTGACTAACAGTTTGAGCATATAGAAGGTGCCCTAAAGTTTTGGAAGCCGGATGGCTGCTATACCCTATGTAGGATATAGCCTATGTAGCTTAGGCATAACGTTCCATCTGTGTTGTTGATCTTCACTAATCATTGACTGTGGGCTCGGTTCCGATCCTTGGAACTGACTCAGCCATTATTCCAGCTCGCGCTTTCCAAAAAGTCTCAAGCTAGGGTCTACCCATAATGCTCCTCACCAAATTACCTCAGATCGAGTTTGCCTACAATAGTGACAGACAAGAAGTAGTAGATAAGAGACCATATCTGTGTCCCTATTATGAAACCAGTCTTTGGGAATATTCGGTCCACCAAGAGTTGTAAGGCAGGGAGAAGGAGGGAGGGAATGTCAAGGATTAGTGAAGATCAACAACACAGATGGAACATAATATTATGGTAAGACATAACTTCTTTAGCTGATGTTGTGAATCTTCACATAATCCTTGACTGTGGGACAGAGTCCCTAGCTACCTGAATCTTGAGAGGTCTCATGGAAGAATATTCTGGAGCACCATCGAACTGAATGATGCACGTCCCGTAGAGACCTGGTCCAGTTTGTAATGAGTAATAAAGGTATGAGGAGATGCCCGTGTAGTTTCTACACAAATATCATCTAAGGAAGCTCTGGCATGAAAAACTGCAGAAGCTGCTACAGCTCTCGTTGAATGAGCTTTCACAGGATGTGGTAGGTGGAGTCTCTTCTTGTAGTAAACAAAAGTGATAAAGTCCTTATGCCATTTTGCCAAGGTAACCTTAGATTCTGGATTACCTAAAAAGAGTAAAAAGTCAAAAAAGGCAATAAACAGTTGGTCAGATTTTCTGCTGTCCTTTGTTCTGTGAAGGTAAAAACGTAACTGTTTGTGTATGTCTAGTAAGTGGAGACTGTACTCCCCTTGTTGGAAAAATTAGGAAAAAAGACTGGGAGATGTAATGTTTGATTAATATTTGACTCTGAAACAACCTTTGGCAAAATGGAAGGATTTGTCCTGAGGGAGACCCTGTCCTTATGAAATATCAAATAGGGGTTTGTAGGACAAGGCTTGAATTTCCAATATTCTCCTGGTCAAACTGATAGCTATCAAAAATAAGGTTTTCCAGGGCAAGACCTTTAAGTCACAATTTGCTGAAGGTTCAAAGGGGGAAGAAATGAGAGACTGCACTACCAAATGCAAATCACATGGAGCAGAAGGTTCTTTAAACAGAGACCTAAGTATTAAGGTTCCTTTCAAAAAGGCTTTACAAAGTCTATGTGATGTAAGTGATGAACCGTTGAAATCAATATGGAAGTTAGATATCACAGCAAGATGCACCCGAATGGTAGAAGATGAAGAGCCAGACTCATACAGTAAGGCTAAGAAGTCTTAAGACTTTGTCTACAGGTGCTGCATATAGGTCAATATTACAGTCAAGTGACCATTTAGCGAATTTTATCCATTTGTTATGATACAATTTTCTATTTGGAGGCTTGTGGTGGGCCAGAATGATGCATCAGACAGGGGAAGTAAGGGAGGAATGCCTGGCAATCATGAAAACTGGAGAAGCCATGCAGTGAGCTTGAGATGCTGAAGATTCAGATGAACCATTCCCTCTGGGTGGGATAATATGTCTGATGCTGGGTCCAGTATCCAGGGTTTCTGAAGTAGATGAGGCCAAAGGAAGGGAAACCAAACTTGTCAAGGGCAGAATAGGGCAATGAGGATTATTCTGTTCTTCAACCTTTTGGCTTTCTTTAGAAACTGACATATTAGAGGAGTCAGGGGAAAGGTGTACAGTTAACTGCGGGGCCAATCGTGAAGGAGAGCGTCTCTGGGTGACTCCCCCGGGGGTGGATTAGGGCAAAGTAACTGCTGCAACTGCTACACTTGTTGTTCAGAGGGGAAGCAAACAGATTGCAGCAAGGTTGGCCCCAGTGGTAAAAAGTCTTTCCTGCCACCAATGGATTGAGAGACCACTCGTAAGGCATGAGGATAGTTCTGCTCAACTTGTCCACAATCACGCTGCAGCTCCCCGGAATGTGCATTACCATTAGAAAGCTCTTGGATGAAATCGCCCATTGCCATACTCTGAGAGCTTCTTGACAAAGAGGGTACAACCTGGATCCCCCGTGTTTGTTGATATTCCAGATTACTGACATGTTGTCTGTTTGAATTGCAATCATTCCAAAAGGGGGATATCTTCAAATGCTTGCAACGCTAAGAGCACCTCCCCGTTCGCTAGAACACTGATGTGCAAGTTGGCCTTGGATTGTCTTTCCCAGATAATGCCCGCCCCCATCTGGGATGTGTCTGTGGCCACTGTGGCTAGAGATTGAGGAGGAACAAAGAGACAGTCCAACAAGATTTTGATGGAATGGAGCCACCAACTCAAGTCTTCTTTTCAATGATTGGTGATCAAAATTGGATGGGACATTGGATGATTCGACTATTGGTAGGCCAGAAGCCATTGAAGAGTTCTCATGTGATATTTGACCAAGGGTACTAGAGTGATAGAGGCCGCCATTGACCCTAGAGCCTGTAGGATGAGTCTTGCTGCTACTTTCTTGTTTTGAATGATCTGGCTTATTTGTGACCTGATCCTTTGGAGCCTTTGTAGGGAAGTGACGCAAAGCAAGTGACTGTGTCTAGCATAGCTCCAATGAAGTCCATTTGTTGTGATGGATCCAGATGGGATTTTTCATAGTTTACAGTGATTCCTAAGCTGGAACAAAGATGAAGACTGTAATCTCGTCCTTTATGAGTTGACGCCTGGTGGGAATGGTAAGTAGCCAGTCATTTAGATATGGAAATACTTGGAATCCTAGCAGTCTGAGATGCACTGCTACCAGTGCCATGCATTTGGTAAACACCCTGGGGGCTGTGGTGAGACCAAAGGGCAGTGCTCTGAACTGATAATGACTGGCTGTCACCCAGAAGTGCAGGGATCTTCTGGAGCACTTGTCCATTTTTATGTGGTAATACGCATCCTGAAGATATACTGAGCACATCCAGGCATCTTTTTCTATGAATGAAAGTATTGACTGTACTGAGACCATCCAGAATTTGGTTTGTTGAACTGATTTGTTCAACTCACTGAGATCTAAAATTGGTCTCCAGTCCCATTTTCTTTGGCACTAAAAAGAACTTTGAGTAAATTCCGGATCCTCTCTGGTCTGGTGGGACTGCTTGGATGACTCCTTTGGTGAGCAGTTTTTGAATTTCTAAGACTGTTGCTTCCCTACGACTGGGTGGAATGTCTGGGAATCTTTTTGGTCTTTTTGGTTTCATTGAAAGGGGAATGTTGTAACCTCTGGAAATGATCCCCTTCACCCATTTATCTGTTGTCACTTCTAGCCAGGCAGATTGGTGCAGGGATAATAATCCCCCGACTGCCTCTAGAGGAAGGCAATCGGGCCTCCTTTCAGGAATGCTGGTAGGAGTTACCAGAGAAAGAATCTCTGGACCCCTGGTTCTGCGGGGCACTTCTGCCTCTTGGACGATGTCTTCCATTACTACTTCCCCCTCTGCCCCCAGGAAAGTTATTGCCATGTGAGTCTTGGAAAGGTCCTTGGGTCTTTTTGAAACATAGCCTCCCACTTCTCTGGTTCCCAGAGTAGGGCCACTGAGGAGTGGAGAAGCATACATCCATCGCAGATAGGGTCTTCCCATCTTTCTCACATCTGGATAGAGTCTCTTTAACCTTGGACAAATAGGGATGATCAGTCAAACAGAGCATTGATGAAAGAAGACTTAAATGGCTATGCAAAGTCACATAAGTGCATCCAGGCATGTCTCCTAATGGCTACACCAAAACTTGCTGGTCTTGTTATCCCTTCGGCTGCATGAGCAATTAGCCTCATGGATGAATTGGAAAGCGATTCTGGGGTGGTAAGTTGAGAAGTAACCTTATCTCCGGCCCCTTCAGCTACTACTCCTCTAACACTATCTAAAAGCTCTTTAATCATATCTCTCTGAAGCCTGGTAAAATGCGCCGTATAATTTAAGGACCTGACAGCGAAGGTCAATGAAGTGTATACGCGCTTCAAAACCTATCCATAGTCCCAGACTCCTTGTTAGGACGATGGATAGTTGGACTTTCTTCAGCTAGTAACTTTTTAGTGGCTGCCGCTACCACCATGACAGCTACAGGAATACCCTTGGCCCAGTGTTGCTCATCTTTTGGGGCAGATAGAATCCGGTCAGGTCTTTTAAGGATCAACTCGCTAGAGTCAGGAATTTTCCAGGCCCACTGGACAATCAGTTTAATAAGATCCTCGGCGGGTGGCGAGATCCAAGAGGTAGCGAGCTGGCTGCGAAAAGCCTCTAGGTATACCGATTCCTCTGAGGAAGGTTGGATGGTAGTCCAGCCACCCCTCTGTTTCAGGATTTCTAGGATATCCCCAAAGGAAACATCTTCAGGGGGTGACTTGGGGGAACCTTCCCCTTCATCAAAACCGGTATCCTCTGTGAAGGACCCTTCAGGGAGTGCAAGTGTTTTCTCTTGCACTTTTTCTTCGAAGGTGCCGCTTCAGTGGGATGCTTCGGAGAGGCATCCAAAAACTATATAACCAGTGTGGTTCACTCCTGAGGCTTTTGTGCCCTCTGTCCCAGGGAAGAGACTGGAGGAAGCTCTGGATGAAGGGATGGACAAGTTATTGGCCCAACAGGGAAGGCATAGACTGTTTGTCCACAATGGACAAGGCCCTCTCCATAACCTGAAAGGCAGGGCTGCCATATAGGGATAAAGGCCCGGAACCAAAACAGACTCCTTCAGAACCATGATTCCACCCCACACCGAGGAAGATAACTCTGAAGCAGAAGCCAGGGTCGAAGTTACATATGCAGAGGCCCCAAGGAGCATGGAGGGCTCCAAAAGAATCAAAGTCAAACCCTGCCCCTTGGAACCGGCAACAAAGTCTCACCCCTGGGAGTTCTCTGGTTCCAACAAACCAGAAGAGCTAAGGACAACTATCAGTGCTGGAGAAGGAGTTCTGACCGGCACCGAAACAGTCGAAGCTGGAATGGCTGGTACCAATGGTTTTGAAAACTCATCTGCGGTCGAAGGAGGAATTTGCAGCTGTACAGATGTCATCCACTTTCTGAAAAAGGCAAGATTCCACATCTAACCAGGCTAGAAACTGAAGATGGAGGTAATCCCCTCAACGTCAGGAGCTGGTTGACCAGTCCCATAATGTCTGACTCCAACAGGCTGTTAGTAGACAAAAGAGAAGAGGCTGTTGGAGACCTTGGTGGTTGTCTCTCCAAAAATGGACTCAGAGGACGATCTCCGAATGGGTTAATCAAGGGTGAATAAGATGTCCTTGGTAAAACTATCATCTGAGAATCCTTTGGTACTAAATGTTCCATCGGTAACAAAGGGAGAGTTGTCTGCACCAATTCACGAGCTGAAGAGGTCAGTGTCGAGGGGATAGTATATTTTCCCACTGGTGTCGAGGAGACAGTCGGCACTGTGGGAGAATTAGCCAATTTTAAAGGAGGTTCTGAGGAGGCTGTCGGAACCGAATGAGTGCGCTTTTTCAGTTTAGAAAAGGAAGAAGAGCTGGCTTCTGTTTTGGGACCAGAGATAGACTCTTCAAACTCAGATTTGAGAAGTCCTTTAAGTATGAGCTTATTTTTGCGCCTTGTCAGGGTTCTAGCAGAAAACCCGTGACAGATGCCACGATCTTCCTGAAGATGGACAGCACTAAGACAATAAACACAAAAGGTGTGCCCACCTGAATTTTGCATTCTCCTTTCACACTTTTGACACCTCCTGAAACCGGAGGTGCCTTTAGAGGGTTTGTCAGCTATGAGGTAAGCTACAGCCACCTGACGCACATAGATACACACACACACACACACATGCAGTCACAGATTAACAAGAGAATGATTTTTTTTTTTTTTTTTTTTTTAAGTAATAGAAAAGGAAGGTTGGAAATTACCAACAATAGTAAAGAAGGTTACCCGAAAGTAAAGGGGATAAGTAACAACGATGGTACGTTAGAGTACCTAATAGTAGAACAGAGGAAAAAAGTCACTCACACACACACACACACACACATGCACCTAAAGGAATCTGGAGAAGCAGGTATATAAAAAATAGAGTAAAGAACAGAATTTAAAGGTAGATATTAGGAAGAAAACTAACTTACAGCTAGATGAAAAGCCAAGGCTCGAGAAGTTGGTTGAATGCGTCTGGCACTATGAAGCGGCAAACAAGATCTGAGGTGATTTGGTGAAGAGCATTATGGGTAAAGCCTAGGGCGAGAGTTTTTGGAAGGTGCGAACTGGAATAATGGCCAAGTCGGTTCCGAAGCTCAGAACCGAGCCCACAGTCAAGGATTATGTGAAGACTGACAACATCAAATCTATTGTTACAATAAGTACATAAATTTTGTAGCCGATGTTGAGAATCTCTTTTCCATCACCACTATGACAAGCATTTCAAGCTAGACCTTTTGAATGGTTCTCACGAAAGAGTGTGAGAATAATGGAGGCAACATAGGAAAACTTTGATGTGCAAATCACAACCAGTTTACAGTGTCTTCCAACATTGTTTAGAGATGGCGATGCAACAGCTGTACAGATGTCATCCAATTTCTGAAAAAGAGTTAAGAACTGGCCACTTCTTTAGCAGAAAAAGCATTCAGACATTCTGGAAAGGATATGCTTTACTTCAGATAGCAAATTTTCAAACACTTTAAAAGCAACGTGGAAGAGGTAGTTTTAGAAACCTTGATATCCAATTTCTTAGTAGAAAATGGAATAAGATGTGAGTCTATTCTGATGGTTCTGCCCAAATGAAAACAAAAGTTACATACTCACCCTAATGATGCATCTGTGCTGTTCATTTTCTTTCTTCCTCAACTGATGGATCTCAGATCCAACATCGGATCTGACTCAGCCCACTTTTACTAAACTCTTGGATCCAGCTCTTGAGCTCCTCCCTTTACCCATAATGCACCACTATCCTGGCATACCTTAAATCGACTTTGCGGCCCTGATATTAACATATACATGACATCAAACTATTATGAAAAAACAAGATAAAGACATACAAGGCTGGAGCTCAAAACAGGGAACAGGTGGGTTCCCAAAGGGACATTCCTTAGGGCTCACTAAGAAAAGAGGGAAGGGGGTTGGAGGGTGGGGAGTTGAGGAAGAATGAAAATGGAAAACACAGATGCATCATTATGGTGCGTACATAAATTTTGCATCTGATGTTGTCATTTTCATTCATTCCTCAAATAACTGGATATTGTCTCCAGCTAGCTGAACCTTTTGTAATCCTCATGGAAGGATATTTCAGAGTACAGCAGAGGCAAATGCCGCCCTATTTCTGGATAGTATCTCTCTGACTTGTAAAGAGCAATAAAGGTACGAGCAATGGACCAAGTGGCAGCTACATAAATTATCATCTATGAATGCTCTTGTCGAAAAAGCAGATAAAGTAGCTACAGATCTCATGGAATGTGCTTTGGGGGGCGGGGGGGTCTTAGGGAAAAAAAAAATCTTTCTTTATAAAATAAAAGTTATGTACTCAACATAATTATCCATCTCTATTGTCTATTTTCATTCTTCCTCAATGTATGGATCTCGGATCCGACCTCAGATCCAGGACAACAACATTCACTTAGACCTTTGGATCTGACTCTTGAGCTCCTCCCTTTAACCATAATGCCTTTGAACCCTGTAATACCTCAGATCAAGTTTGCTTTCCCAAATGCTGACAGACTAACCATAGCCAATACAGAAGGAAAGTCAAGAGAAAAGATAGGGGCTCAAACATGGAACAGTGATTCCATTTTAATTATCAGGTTAATCATAGAGGAAAAGGCAGGGGGATGGAGGGTGGGAAGTTGAGGAATAATGAAAATGGGCAATACAGATGCATAGTTATGGTGAGTACATAATTTTATATCTGATACCATTTTCATTCATTCATCAATGTATGGGACAGAGTCTCCAGGTACAACAACCGTGGCCCTCATTATATTCCAGAGTATCACAGAATCAAAGGCAGATCTGCTTCTGGAAATCAAATCCAGCTTGCAATGAGCAATAAATGTATGGGCATTGGATCAAGTGGCTGCAGCACAAATATCATTAAAAGAAACTCTGCACCAGAAAGCAGATAAAGTAGCCATGGAACTAATGGAGTGAGCTTTTGGAGGTCTAGGCAAAGACAGACCTCACTGACTATAAAAATAACAATATGCAATCTGTTAACCACTTTGCTAAGGCAACATTAGAAATTCATTTTCCCAACTTACTGGTGGCAAAGGAGTTTATCAGGTTTTTTCTAACATCCTTTGTCCCATGAAGACATGGGACATGAAGTGGAGCTGTCTAAGCACATCTAAGAGATGAAGCATGTATAAACCTTTGTTAGAAAAATTTGGGAAGAACACGGGTAAGTTGATGACTTGATTGATGTTCGCCTCTGAGGCTACTTTGGGCAGAAAGACTGGATTAGTATGTAAAGTGACTCTATCTTTGTGGAAGATCAAGTACGCAGATTTTGAGGAGAGTGCTTGCAGTTCAGAAACTGGCCTCTCTGAAGTAATGGCCACTAGAAAAAACTGCTTTCCAAGAGAGAAACTTGAGATCAAACTTGGCCAAAGGCTCAAAAGGAGTCTGAATCAAACCCTGCAGTAACAGGGTAAGAACCTAGGGTGGATTATAGTCTATAAATGGTGGTCTAAGCAAAAAGGTACCTTTAAGGAATGATTTGCACAGTTTAGAAGAAGCTGGGAGAAAGTATTATCACCAATATGATAATTTGAAATGGCTGCTAACTGAACTTTGATAGTTAAAAAACTAGCCCCATCTTGAAAAACTGAAGCAAGGAAATTTAGGACAACAGGAATAGGTGCAGTAAAAAGATCCAAATCTGTCTTGCAGGCCCATTAAGAATATATTTTCCATTTACTCTTGTAAATTTTTCTAATGTAGTCTTTTTATGATGGCAGCAGTATCTGGTGGACCGGGGAGGAAAATCTGGGCGGTCTAACCATTAGTAGAACTGAAGAAACCATGAGGTCAACTGATGCCTGGTTAGGGCAGTAAGCAGGCCTGCAATGTCCAGATGTGTCATCCCCGAGGGATGAGAAATTAGATCTGGACTAGGGTCAAGGATTCAGGGCAGATGTAGAAGATGAGACCACAGGAAGTGAAACCACACCTGATGAGACCAAAAGAGGGTAATGGGGATAACCTTGCTCTTCAACTGAAATGCTTTCTGAAGACATTTTGGGATTAGAGGTAAGGGGGGATAAGCATAAAGGAGAATGAAAGACCAAATGTGGACGGGAGCATTGCTCGGTGACTCCCCCTGGGGGTTCAGGGCAAAGAACCTGCTGCACTTGCTGTTGTGGGGAGAAGCAAACAGATCATGGCAAGGTTGACCCCATCAAAAGAAGATCCTGTCCACCACAGATTGATTGAGAGACCACTCTTGAGGCATCATAATGGACCTGCTGAGTTTGTCCACTACACTGGAATTTCCCAGTATGTGAATAGCCATGAGAAAGTGGTTGGAGGAGATTGCCCATCATCACACTCTCACTACCTCTTGCACAAGGGGATAGGATCATGTTCCCCCGTTTGTTGATGTACCAAACTACTGACATGTCTGTTTAGATAGCAATCGTCCCTGGAGGAAGACAGTCCTGAAAGGCCTGCAATGCTAGGAGGACTGTCGTCATCTCAAGGACACTGATTTGCAGATTGGTCTCTTCTGTGGACACATGCCTTGGACCGTCCTTCCCAAGAAATGCCCCCTCACCCCATTTGGGAGGTGTCTGGTCACTATGTCTATCAGGAGTAGAAACGCAAACTGATGTCCCTGATAAACTTCATTGGACTGCACCCACCAGTGCAGGGAATTCTTGCAAACCTAAAAACATTTTTTCAGATAGGATACAGGCTGTAGTAAAATTAACCATTAAACAGCTAGTGTCCATTGAAGAACGTGCATATTGAATCAAGACATCGGGGCTATGGAAGTAGCCACCGCCATTGATCTTAAAGCCTGAAGAAAAAGAAGTTATGTCCTTACCATAACGTTCCATGTGGAGTGTTCATCTCGCCTTGGTTATTACACATGGGTTCGGAGCCGATCCTCGGCTCCGTGCCGGCCGACTGCAAGCTCTGCATCGAGAAGAAGCTCGAGGACATCTAATACCCACAATCCCCCTCTGCCTTTACCTCAGATCTAGTTTGCAAGCAAACCAGACATAAGCACGCACACATGCCAACTATATACATAGAAAGACATATATATACAAACATACCCAGTGTATGACAGTAACAGTAATACTGCAACAGCAGAAGGAGAATACTCCAGACCAGGCACCAAATCGAACGTTCTTCCTAAGGGTGGGAAGGGTGGGAGTGTAATAACCAAGGCGAGATGAACACTCCACATGGAACGTTATGGTAAGGACATAACTTCTTTATGTGAGAGTGTTCAATCTCGCCTTTGTTCTTACACATGGGTAGCGTCCCTAGCTCCATGATCCTGAGGAACTCAAGGGAGAACGTTCTTGAGCACAGTGGAACCAAAGGTTGCCCTATCCCTAGAAACCCTGTCCACTTTGTAATGAAATATAAATGTATGTGGTTTAGCCCAAGTAGCAGCCGCACAAATAGTGTCTAAAGGTAAACGAGCTGCATGAGCCAAAGATGTAGAAATTGATCTGGTAGAATGTCCTTTGGGTTTTGCTGATAATGTTTGATCAGAATCTTCATAAACATAAATGATACAGTCAGTTAGCCACTTCGAAAGAGTTCGTTTCGTAACTGCAAGACCCTTTCTGCTGTCAGCAAAAGCTACAAATAGCTGATCAGATTTCCTGTGATCTTTTGTTCTATCCAAATAAAATCTGAGTTGTCTATGGACGTCCAGTTTGTGCAACATATACTCTAATTTATTAGAGTGGTCTTTAAAGAAGGTGGGTAATTCAATGGACTGATTAATATTACTAGTAGAACAAACTTTGGGAAGAAAGGATGGATCAGTGCGTAGGGATACTCTGTCAGAATGAAAAATTAAATAAGGATGTTTGACCGAAAGGGCCTGCAGCTCAGACACCCGTCTAGCAGATGTAATAGCCACTAGAAATAATGTTTTCCATGACAAAAATTTCAAAGTGCAACTTGAAGCTGGTTCAAAGGGTGGTAACATTAATTTAGAGAGCAATAAGTTTAAATTCCATGGTGATGTCGGACTTCTGACTGGTGGTCTGATATGAAAAGAACCTTTTAAAAAGGCTTTACAAAGTCTGTGAGCCATAATAGGTGCACCACTTTCTTCTACATGATAGTTAGAAATGGCAGCTAACTGTACTCTTAAGGTAGCCGGGGAAGCTCCTTCCTGAAATAATTCAGTCAGAAATTCTAAAACCTTATTCAACGGAGCTGTAACAGGGTCCAACTGATGTGACTCCGCCCAGAAGACAAAACGTTTCCATTTACTGGTGTAAGTCTTTGTAGTGGAAACTTTATGAGAAGCTACCAAAATATCTTGAACCGATGTAAGGAATTGACCTGGCTAAAAGGCGGAGCAGCCAAGCTGCTAGATGGAGAGATTCCAGGGATGGGTGAGGAACTCCTGACGAGTGAGTCAGTAGATCTGGCTCTGGGTCCAGCATCCAAGGTCCCCGAATGCGGTGATGCAAGAGAAAGGGGAACCAAATTTGACGAGGCCAGAACGGAGAAATGAGAATTATAGTCCTCTGAAGGTTATTTGCTTTCTGTAGAAACTTTGCAATCAGGGGAAATGGAGGAAAAGCATATAGGAGACCCGGGGGCCAATCGTGCACCAGCGCGTCCCTGGGGACTTCCCCTGGAGGGGGTAATAGGGCAAAGTAGCTCCTGCATTTGGCGTTCATTGGTGACGCAAACAGATCGCAGGTAGGCTGGCCCCATTTGCGAAAAATCTTTTCCGCAACTGACTGTTTGAGGGACCACTCGTGAGGCAATAGTATTGCCCTGCTCAGCCTGTCGGCTATGACGCTGGATGACCCCGGGATGTGCGTTGCGATCAGAAAGCGACCGGTGGACTCTGCCCATTGCCAAATTCTCATGGCCTCTCTGCATAGTTGGTAAGACCTGGTTCCCCCTTGCTTGTTTATGTACCAGACTACGGACATGTTGTCTGTCTGAACTGCAATGGTCCCTGGAGGAAGAAGGGGAGCAAAGTGTTGCAACGCCAAAAACACTGCCCTCAACTCCAGAACATTGATGTGCAGATTGTACTCCAGATTGGTCCATTCGCCTTGGACTGTCTGTCCCTGAAAGATGCCCCCCCACCCTATCAGGGAAGCGTCCGTGGTTATCGTCGCTGACGGTGTGGGTAGCACAAATGGTCTTCCGCCGGATAGGTTGCAAGTCTGTAACCACCACATTAGGTGTGATTTGCATGTTTTCGTTATCAATATTTCGTGAGTCAGTGGAAGTTGTTGGAATGACCATTGTGCAAATAGAAGCCATTGCAGCACTCTCATGTGCAGTCTTCCCAATGGTACTGCTATGAGAGAAGCTGCCATGAGACCCAAAACTTTCAGAACAATTTTTGCTGGGGATTTTCTGGACGACAGCAGAAGGGAAATGTTGAATTGAAGTGCTACTATTCTTTCTGTCGGAAGTTTTAGAACTAACTGACGCGTATCTAATTCCGCTCCTATAAATAAGATATGCTGTGATGGCTGTAGCAAAGATTTTTCGAAATTTACTGAAATGCCAAGGTGTGTACAAAGTTGTAGGGAGTAATCCCTGGCTTGTATCAGTTGACGCCTGGTGGTGGCAGACAGGAGCCAGTCGTCCAGATACGGAAACACCTGGAATCCTAGGCGCCTCAGATGAGACGCTACCACTGCCATGCATTTGGTGAAGACCCTGGGGGCTGTGGTCAGGCCAAAGGGCAGGGCTCGAAACTGATAGTGACTGGCTCCCAGCCGGAAGCGCAAGTGATCTCTGGACGCCCTGGCCATTTTGATGTGGTAGTATGCGTCCTTCAGATCTATTGAGCACATCCAGTATTCCTTCCGTAAGAATGGAAGGATCGATTGAAGCGTGACCATTCGGAACTTTTCCTTCTTGACAAAGGTGTTGAGATGACTTAGGTCCAGAATTGGCCTCCAGTCCCCTGTTTTCTTTGGAACTAAAAAGAACCTTGAGTAAGTTCCGAATCCTATTTGGTCCGCTGGGACTGGTTGGATGACTCTTTTTTCTAGCAGCTTTGAAATTTCTGTAGCTGCTGGGTCTCGCAGATGGGGTGGTACATCTGGGAGTTTTCTCTTTGGAATGGGGTGGATAGAAACGGATTTTGTAACCTCTGGTAATAATGCTTTTACCCAATTGTCTGAAGAAAGGTTTTCACAGGCCTGAGGGTATAAAGCTAAGCGAGCCCCGACTGCCGCCAGAGCAGGACAGTCGGACCTCCTCTCAGGAGTGCTGAAAAGGTTTGCCAGGAGGTTATCCCTGTCACCTTGGTTTTGGACCCCTCTGCCGCCAGGGCGGCGTCTTCCACCTCTGCCCCCTCTGCCTCTAGAGGGGCATCACCCTGTGTGTTTGGAAAGATCCATGGGGTTATTGAAACCACATTTTCCGACCACGTTGCCCTTTGGGGTACGGTCTGGAAGGGGTGGAAAAACGGACTTCGACAGCAGACAGAGTCTTTCCCTCCTGTTCACACCGGGTAAGGGTCTCCTTTACTTTAGGGCCAAAAAGTGTGGCTCCATCAAATGGGGCGTTAGTAAAGGAAGACTTGAAGGCTTCCGCAAACAAACATAAGCGCATCCAGGATTGCCTACGAAGAGCAATCGCTGAAGCCGCTGCCCTACTCGATCCTTCGGCTGCATAGGATATCAGCCTCATGGACGAGTTCACAATGGACGTAAGGGTGTTGAGATGCGCTGTAACTTTCTCTGAGACAGCGGCATCTGTAGCACCCTGGAGGGTATCTCCCAACTCTTTGACTAGATCCCTCTGTAAACGTGTAAAATGAGTCAAATAGTTCAGGGAACGCATAGAAAGCCGCTGAACTGAAAATGCGCTTCCCGTATCTGTCCATGGTCCTAGAATCTTTGTTAGGCGGATGGACAGATGAGGAAGACTCCGACATCTCCTTTTTCGTGGCCGCTGCCACCACCATGGCGTCTACTGGAACTCCTTTGGTAAGGTAAGCTTTGTCCTGTGGTGCCGTGATGTACTTATTTGGCTTCCTAGGGACTGGTTCCACCGTGTCAGGAGTCTCCCACGCCCTTGAGCAATTAATTCCATTAACTCATCAAAGGGCGGAGTGACCCAGGAGGAGGAAGGACGGGCACCAAATGCCTTCAGCAAAACTGACTCATCCTCAGAAGGGGGGAGGGCTTGCCAGTCACCTCTCTGTTTAAGGATCTCCAAGATGTCAGAAAAAGAGACATCCTCTGAAGGTGACTTAGGGGACCCTTCTGACTCATCTAAGTCAGTATCAGATGTCACGGATTCTTGTGGAGAATCCAAGTGTCTCCTCTTACACAGTCTTTTCCTAGGAACTTCTTCGTGGGGAGCATCCGAAGAAGCCTCCGAGGAAGAGGGGCACCCTCCAGGGGTGGCTGAGACACTGGTGCCCGACGCTTGGACGTGGCCGTGGGTGCAGAGGAGGATAACGGTCCTTTGCGGGGAGGAGAAGCTGCACCTGCTGATGTGGTTGTCTGGGTAGACAACACCTTCCTCATGAGGTCGAAGGCCCCCGGGTCCCGAGTCGAGGTATCTCCCGGTTCGAAGAAATGGGAAGAATCCCGAAACAGGAGCCGAAGGCACCGACCCGAGGACGGAACCGAATCGATCCGTGCGAGGCCCGAGAGGAGAGTCGGAACGAAACATCGGTTCGACTCTCGGTCCCGGAACCAAGGACAGATCTTCGGCCCCGAGACTCCGGTACCGGATCGGATGGAGTCGAGGTAAACGGTGCCGACCGAGAAAAAGATGGTTCTGGCACCGAGGGCTCCACAATCATCAGGTCAGCTTCTTCCGGCTCCGAAGACTGAACAGGTCTCGGAGGAGGAACAGATGGAGATAGTGGCAGGCCTTCAAGTCTCGACATCAACTGAGAGGAGACCGAAATAAGTTTGGACAGGGCCGTATGCTCCATAAGTTTCTGCACCACCCGGTCCACGTCGGTGTCGGAAAGGGCTCTAGAAGAATGAGTCGAAGGGATCGAAGACGGAGCCGACCTCAACAGAGTCGGTGGAGGGAGCTCCGTCACCGGTTCCAAGACTCGAGGCTCGGAAACTGCCAACAGTTGAACACTCGGCCCCGAAGCCTGTGGAACCGGTGATCTAACTAGACTGGAAGAGCTCGGAGCCGATGACTTTGGCTCCGACGCCTTCGACCCCTTCGAAGACTTGGATGCCTGGTCTGAAGCATCCAGAGCCTCCTGGAAAGAGGGTTTCAGTAATCCTCTATCCATCAGTTTCCTGCGCCTATCTGTCATGACCCTCCCACTAAAAGAGTGACAAATAGAGCAGTCCTCTTGTAAGTGGAGAGGGCCAAGACAGTAGACACAGGAACTGTGGTTGTCTGTGACCGACATTTTTTGGCCACACTGACAACGTTTAAAACCAGATTTCATCTTTTCAGACATATTGACAATGAAAAAGACAGTCCAGTCCAGTAAAAAGTCCAATCCAGTAATAGTGTCAAATCCGGGAATAAGAGTCCGTTTGATAATAGCTAAAAACAAGACTCCACAAGTTTTTAGTCAAAAAAGTCAAATCCGATAACTGCCTAAAGGCAAGACTACAACAAGTTTCTAGTCACAAGTCCAAGAAGGGGTAGGCCCCGAAAAACTCTAAACTCGAAAGTCAACTAAGTTAAGCTATTCTAAGTGTCGAGAATTTCTAATGCACTCACACACCTACTTTTATACTTAAGTAACTAGATAGAAAGAAATTTCTGAAATTTAAACAGAATAGATAAATATCTTATCTGTACAGCCTCGAGCTAGTCTCCAGCGATGCGTATGCAGCAGCGGCAAACTAGATCTGAGGTAAAGGCAGAGGGGGATTGTGGGTATTAGATGTCCTCGAGCTTCTTCTCGATGCAGAGCTTGCAGTCGGCCGGCACGGAGCCGAGGATCGGCTCCGAACCCATGTGTAAGAACAAAGGCGAGATTGAACACTCTCACATCCAGTTTTACTGGGGTTGAAGGGTGTGAAAGAATCTGTCTCACCTGCAATCTTATGGTCTGTACTCTGTTTGATGAATGAAAGGCCAACTGACTGGTGGTGTCCAGGTGAGCTCCTATAAACGCTGAGACATGAACAGGTTGTAGATGGGACTTGGCACAACTGACTGTGATTCTTAAAGACTAGCATGACTGGAGTAAGTACTTCCTTGTCTTCTCAAGCAGATGCATGATTGCAGCAGTGAGCAACCAGTCATCTATGTAAGGAAACACTCTGAATCCGAGCAGTCTCAGGTGAGCTGCTGCTACTGCCATGCATTTGCTGGATACCCTGGGGGCTGTGGTGAGACCAAAAGGCATGGCTCTGTACGGGTAATGACTGGTCCCCAGACAAAAGCACAGGAGTCTCCAGGAGTGTCTATTCATTTTGATATGATAGTTTGCAACCTAGAGATTGATACAGCACATCCAATCATCCTTATTTAGAAAAGGTAGAGTGGATTGAACTGTGACCATCTGGAACGTGGCATTCTTTACAAAGTGATTTAGATTGCTGAGGTCCAGAATGGATCTCAGGTCTCCTGTTTTCTCTGGCACTAAAAAGAACCTTCAGTAAATTCCAAATTCTCTCTGATCCAGTAGGACCTCTTGGATGACACTTTTGTCTAGCAGCTTTTGAATTTCTAAGTCTGCTAAATCCTGCTGACTGTAACATCGGGGAGCCTTTTCCATTTGGTTGGTGGGGAAGGAATGAAACAGCCTCTGGATATAATTTTTTTGTATCCAAGTGTCTTTTGTGATTGATGCCTAGGTTTCCGGGTGCAGAGAGAACAGCCCACCCACTGCCTCCAGAGAACAGCAGTCGAGCAACCTTTCAGGAGTGCTGGATAGGTTTATCTGAGAAGGTATCTCAAAACCTTTGGTTCTATGTGTGTCCTCCCCCCTACCACCTCGGGTGAAAGTTTCCCCTCGTAAATTCTGGACAAGACTTTGTGACTTTCAGAACCACATCTTTTTACCTCCATGCTGATTCCTGGAAAAGGATCTCTGAGGGGTACAAAAACGTATTCCCATGGCAGACAAAGTCTTTACATCATGCTCACTACAGCAGAGTGTTTCTTTTACTGTAGGGCCAAACAAGGAAGATCCATCAAAGGGAGCATTGATGAAAGAAAACTTGAAGGGCTCCGCAAAGTGGCATAAGGACATCCAGGCATGTCTCCTGACAGCTATGCCTGCACCCACCGCCCATGAGGAACCTTTTGCTACATGACAGATTAACTTCATGGACACATTGGAAATACCCTGAAAGGTGGCCAGCTGCAAAGATAGCTGTTTTAAGCTTCTCTGCTGACATGGACCCAGGATGAGACTTGGAGAGCTCTTTAATCAAGTCCCTCTGCAATCCGGTGAACTGTGCCAAGTAATTAAGTGACCATAAATCAAAGGTCACTGAGGCATAAATGTGCTTTCTAAACCTGTCCATCACCCTGGACTGTCTGTTAGGAAGGTGGGCAGAAGAGCTCTGTTCTGCTAGCTCTTTCTTAGTGGCCACCACCATAACCATGGCATCTACAGGAACTCCCGCACTCCAATGAGGTCTGTCTTTGGGCAGAGTAAGAAATTTATTGGGGCAACGAGGGATGGGTTCTACAGTATCTGGTTCCTTCCATGCCCAGCGAGACACAAGATCTATAAGGTCAGTAGATGGCCAGGCCTGAAGGCATTTAATAACACTGACACCTCCAAGGAAGGGGGAATCAGAAGACCATCCACCTTTCTGGCTAAGGTTCCATAGAATGTCTCCAAAGGAGATGTCTTCTGGTGGAGACATTGAGGACCCCTCCCGTTCATCAAAGTCAGTGTCTTTGGTTAAAGATTCCAGACAGAAATGTGTGTGCCTCCTTTTACTGTGATCTCTTCCTGGGGACCTCTTCAGTGGGATGATCTGGAAAGGTATCGGAAAGAGGAGAAGCTCCTGCAGAGGAACTGCCTGGAAGCTCAAAAGAGCTAGCTGTCCCTGCAGGATAGGTTAATGAGCTCAGAACTCGGATCTAAAAGTGGTACGGTGGTAGGATCCAAAAAGATAAGAGTACACTGGACTCTTAGATGACAGGAAGCCATCTCCACCACTTCAAAGGACCAGGAGAAATCTTTGCTGGCTTCACTGGAGCTAAAGCTCCAGGCACTGCTGAGTCCTGTCCCCGTCTGGGCTCCTGCTGTGAGGGAGGAGTCAGACTCGATCTATCCAATGCCGAAGTGCTGAGAGGAAGTGATGACTCTGAAAACCTTGGAGTCTAAACCATCCCCCCAGATCTGGTGCCGAAGCTTCAACTCTGAGAAGGGTTCGGCACAGAATGAGTCAGGGACATGGTCAGAGTCAAAAGACCTAACTGTCTTTGGATCTGAAACATCTACTCTCAAAATTCTCAGATCTGAGGGCTGTGACATCGTTGGACAGATCGGAGAAGGAGAGACACCCAGATGAGATACAGGTTGGAGGCTCACAAATTCAATGGGAGATGGAGCCAGTATTACTGCTATCTAAATCTGAGCCCTAAGGAACTATCTCATCATCCTATCCTTATCTGCCTCAGAAAGATTTTGGGAGGACCTGATAAAGGACAACATGGAAGAGGAATATGAGATTCTCTTCGGCGTCTCTTTTAAAAAGGGTGATTGGAACCAAGGAAAAATAGGTTTTGGTGAAAAACGAGGGCTCTGAGACCAAGCAGATTTGATTGTCCCTGACATCAGATCTGAAGATGTCAGATCTTTTAGGTAACTTAGCAAGTGGCTCTGAGGCTGGAGCAGGTTTTGGAAACTGGGAAGGAGAGTGTTTTCTGTGCTTCCTGGACTCTGAAAAGGATTTTTGTTTATTAGAGGAGATTTGAGCCCCTGATATAGAAGCAGTAGAGGAAGAAGCAGACACAGGCAGCAACCTTTTAACACCAGTTTGCTACGAAGATCACTTTAGGGCCAAGAATTGAAACCCGCACAAATCTAGCAGGAGGCTTCAAGGTGTGCCACTCATAAACTATATACGCACCCCATGTGAGAATCAGAATTGGGTATCTTATACTCACAGGAAATATAATTTTTACAGCCTGTTGGCTCTTTAACCATATCAACAAGAAGGCAGAAAGGTCAGTAAGAAAGATTTTTTTTTAAACAGAAATATGAAGAAGAAATACTATCAATGGTATATAACAAATACCCTATGTATGGGTAGGAAAATTTTTTCAGAAGGAAAGGAAAGAAGAAAACTTTACCAACAATGGTAATGAGAGTACCAGAAAAAACAAACAGGTAAAAAAAAGGATTTGAAAACCTAAAGCAGAGAATACCTGATAGGAGAAAAGGGAGGAAGGGTGAAATATAGAGAAGAAATATATATGAAAAATAAAATTGTCTACAACTCACAAATAGAGTCAAAACAACACCCCCAAAACTCGAGACAGTGAAATCCACGTCTGCAGCATTGAAGTGGCAAATGAGATGTGAAGTATTACAGAGTTCTGAGGCATTATGGATAAAAGGAGGAGCTCAAGAGTTGGATCCAAAAGTCTAAGTGAATCTGGCTGAGCTAAATTTGAGATCGGATCTGAGACCCATACTTTGAGGAATAAATGAAAATGACAACATCAGTTTACAGGATATATAATCAATTAACTAGCCAGGGTCACTTTAGAAACTGCTTTACCCAATTTGTTTTTGGAGAAGGATACAAATAACTGGTCCATTTTCCTGAAATCTTGGGTTCTATGCAGATAAAAATCTAAGCTGCTGATGTACGTCCAAAAGATGCAGAATGTATTCTCTTTTGTTTGAAATTTTCAGAAACAACACAGGTAAATTGATGACCTAATTTATGTTGGATTGAGAAACCACTTTAGGTAAAAAAGATGGGTTCATGCGTAATGAAACCCTATCCTTATGGAAGGTCAAGTATGGAGGTCTTGTGCAGAAGGCTTGGAGTTCAGATACTCATCTAGCAGAAGTGATAGTGACCAGAAAAATTGTTTTCCAGGACCAGAACCTAAGGTCAGTCTTAGCTGAAGGCTCAAATGGAGGTTGGGTAAGAGCTTGCAAAAGAATAGTCAAATGCCAGAGAGTCATAGGATCTTTAACTAGGAGCCTGATTAAAAAGATACCCTTAAGGAAAACCTTGCACAATTTCAAAGAAGACAAGGAGGAATGATTCTCACTTGACTGAAAATTTGAAATCACTGATGACTGAACTTTAATAGTAGAATAACTTGCCCCATTGTTAAAAATGGACTCCAAAAAATTGAGGATTAGTGAGACTGGGGTGGAGAAAGCTTCCAGGTGTCTCTGAAGGGTCCAGACTGAAAATCTTTTCTATTTACTTTTATAAATTTTCCTGGTGGAAAGCTTCTGAGAGGATAAAAAATTCTGCTGAACTGGGAAAGAATGCCTGGACTCTCTAACCATCGCATGAATTGGAGAAACCATGTAGTCAACTTGAGGTCATTGATGTCTGGGCGTTTCAATGCAACAGAAGCTCTGGATGTGGATCCAGTATCCGAGGCGGATACAGAAGTTGAGGCTAGAGGAAGGGGAACCAAGCTTGATGAGGCCAAAGGGGCTCAGTGAGGATGACTGTGCTCTTTAACAGAGATGCTTTCTGAAGAAATTTGGGGATGAGTGGTAACAGGATAAGCATAAAGGAGGCCAGAAGGCCAGACGTGGACTAGAACATCTCGGTGACTCCCCCTGAAGAGCGACCAGGGCAAAGAACCTGCTGCACTTATTGTTGAGGGAAGAATAAAAAAGACTGCAGCATGGCTGACCCCATCGATGAAAAATCCTTTCCACCATTCTTTGATTTTCAGACCATTTATGAGGCATCAAAACAGACCTGCTTAGTCTGTCTACAAGCATGTTGGTTTTCCCTGGAATGTGCCCTGCTATAAGAAAGTGATCTGAAGAGATCATACATTATCATTGCCTCTCGACACAATGGCTAAGATCTGGTTCCCCCCTGTCTGTTGATATACCAGACTACTATCATGTCTGTTTGTATCACAATCATCCCTGAAGGAAGAACATCTTGGAAGGCATACAAATACTAGTAGGACTACTCTCATCTCCAGGATATTGATGTGAAAATTGGCCTCTTCTGGGGACCATGTACCTTGGACTGTCCTTCCCAAGAATTACCCACCCCTCAACTTTGGATGGCATCCATGGTAACTGTGGCTACTGGCTGTGGGAAAATAAAGGGATGACCTTGGCAATTTTTTTTTTCTGAATGAAACCACCAACCTTACAAACTTTGCAAATCTTGACTGGAGTGCTTAAAGGATTCTGAAGAATAGACAACTGTATTGAGACAGTTCACTGCAGAACCTGCATATGAAATCCGACTAACAGAAAAATAAGTTATTTACTCACCATAACGTTCCATCTGAGTAGGTAAACTTCATTTATCAGCAACCTGTGGGTATCGGATCCATATCGGATCCGAGCCGGCAGCTTCAAACAGCTAAGATCCGAGCTCCAAGCTCCTCCCCTTACCCATAATCCCCTGCCATCCCTCTCTGACCTCAGATCGAGTTGCTACAGTAAAACAGCATATTACAACAAAGGATCACCTGCAACTTCTAACCTGGTGTTATCTGGAGAAAAGGACAAGGAATCCTTCTAGGATGCACTATAGGTTAGGGGGATGGAGGAGGGGTTGGTTGCAGCCAAATGAAGTTTACCTACTCAGATGGAACGTTATGGTGGGTACATAACTTCTTTATCTGAAGTAATTAACTTCATTTGTCCATCAACCTGTGGGACAGAGTCCCCAGCTACCCAAACTTGGGGGGTCCTCATGGAAGGATATTCCGGAGCACTGCAGAGCCGAAGGATGCTCTCCCTCTGGAAATTAGATCCAACTTGTAATGGTTAATGAAAGTATGGGATGAAGCCCAAATGGCTGCTGAACAAATGTCGTCCAAGGACACTCTGGAGCAAAAGGCAGCAGAAGTAGAAATCGATCGGGTAGAATGAGTGTGGACTCTTTCAGGTTCAGGTCTACCAGAACTTATATGCAAGAAGTATACATTGGGAAATCCATCTGGACAAGGTAACTTTTGATACTGGTTTGCCCAAAGAGGGTCTTGCAAAGGATACAAAGAGTTGCTCAGATTGCCTATGTTCAGCAGTCCTGTGCAAGTAGAATCTCAACTGCCTATGTACGTCCAGAGAATGTAATTTGTATTCACCCTTGATTTGATAATTTGGAAAGAAAACTGGTAAATTAATAGATTGATTAATATTGGGCTCAAAAGCAACTTTGGGTAGAAAGGAGGGATTGGTTCTGAGGGAAACTCTATCTTTATGGAAGACCAAGTACGGGGGTTTGGCGCAAAGAGCTTGAAGCTCCGAAACCCTTCTAGCCGAAGTGATAGCGATGAGAAAAGCTGTCTTCCAAGATAAGTATTTCAGATCCACCGAGGCTGCGGGTTCAAACGGAGGGGCGGTCAAGGACTGGAGAACAAGGGTTAAATCCCATGGAGGGACTGTGTCTTTCACCGGAGGCCTTAAGAGGAATGTGCCTTTTAAGAAAGTCTTACATAATTTGGAAGATGCTAAGGAACCGAGATCACTTCCCACATGATAATGGGAAATCGCAGCTAACTGGACTTTGACCGTGGAAGAGCTAGCACCTTGGTCGAATAAGGTCGAAAAAAATTCTAACACCGCTGGTATGGGAGCTGTAAAGGGGTCCAACTTTCTATGCTCCACCCAGATAGTAAAGCGTTTCCATTTGCTGTTATAAACCTTTCTCGTAGAAGGTTTATCAGCGGCCAATAAAATAGCCTTAACATGGGACGAGATAACGGGAGTCCTAACTATTACTGGAACTGGATCAGCCATGCTGTGAGCTTGAGGTTGTCCTGGTTCGGAGTTGGTAAACCCAGTGGGTGAGAGATCAGATCCGGGGTGGGATCTAGAATCCATGGAGGATTCACTAGATGAGACCAAAGGCATGGGAACCATGTCTGACGAGGCCAGAATAAGGCTATGAGGATCACTCTGCTCCCCAACCGAAGGGCTTTCTGCAAGAAATTTAGCATTAGGGGAAGAGGAGGATAAGCATAAAGTAGACTGGATGGCCAAACATGCACCAGAGCGTCTCTGGGGGATTCCCCTGGTGGGGGAATTAGAGCACAGTAGTTGTCGCACTTTGCGTTCGAAGGAGACGCGAAGAGATCGCAGCAAGGTTGACCCCACTTGAGGAAGATTTGCTTCGCTATCCTGGGGTTCAGAGACCACTCGTACGGTGAGAGGATAGTTCAACTCAGCTTGTCTGTCAAAATGTTCGACCGACCCGGAATGTGTGTCACTATGAGAAAGTGGCTGGTGGAGATCGCCCAATCCCAAACTCTCATGGCCTCTCGACAAAGTGGATAGGATCTGGTTCCTCCCTGTTTGTTGATATACCAGACTACTGACATGTTGTCTGTCTGAATTGCAACTGTCCCTAAGGGAAGAAGGGCCTGGAGTGCTTGCAATGCCAAAAGCACCGCTCTCATCTCTAGGACACTGATATGCAATAAGGTCTCTGAATGGGTCCACGTGCCTTGGACGGTTCTGCCCATACAGTGCCCCCCACACCCTAGGCGAGAAGCATCCGTGGTCACCGTGGTTAGAGGTGGGGACATAGAAAAGGGGCGCCCTATCTGGAGGTCTGGTGACTGGAGCCACCAGAGCAGGGAATTCCTGCAAGCCCTGCTGAGAGGGATGGGTGAACTCAGTGGGTGTAGCAGGATGGACCATTGAACCTGCAAGGTCCATTGTAGTATCCTCATGTTCAAGCGTGCTAAAGGTAGCAGATTTATCGTGGCCGCCATGGCACCTAGAGCCCTCAGAACCAATTCCGCTGGAGGAGCCGAGGATTGTAAAAGGGCCAGTACGTGGAGCTTCAGGGTACGAATCCGGTCCGGAGTTAAGAAGACTCTCAATAGGTTTGTGTCTAATCTGGCTCCTATGAAGTCTAAGATCTGGGTTGGATGAAGGGAAGATTTGTTGAGGTTGATTGTGATTCCCAGCCGGGAGGCCAGGTGGAGGAAGTAGTCTCTGGCTGAACATAATAGATGCCTGCTGGGGGTGGTCAGGAGCCAGTCGTCCAGGTAAGGAAAGACCTGTATTCCCTGGAGTATCAGGTGGGCTGCTACTACTGCCAAAACTTTGGTGAACACCCTGGGGGCTTTGGTGAGACCAAAGGGGAGGGCCCTGAACTGGTAGTGACTGGCTCCTAGCCGGAAGCGGAGAAACCGTTTGGATCGTCTGTCCATCAATATGTGGTAGTACGTATCCTTGAGGTCTATCGAGCACATCCAGTCGTTCTCCTGTAAGAGAGGGAGAATGGATTGAATGGTGACCATCCAGAACTTTTCTTTGGCCACTGACAGGTTTAGTAAGGACAGGTCGAGGATTGGCCTTAAGTCCTCCATCTTTTTTGGCACCAGAAAGAACCTGCAATAGAAGCCCGATCCGGATTGGTCTAGGGGGACACGCTGGATCACTCTTTTTTCTAGCAGCTGCTTTATTTCTGCGGCTGCTGCCTCCCTTTGATTGGGTGGGACATCGGGGAGGCTCCGGGGTCTGGGAGGGGGATTCAGAAAGGGGATTTTGTAACCTCTGGATATGATTTGAAGCACCCAGCGATCTGTTGTAATGGACTCCCAAACTGCTGGGTGCCTCGAGAAACGTCCCCCGACTGCATCCAGAGAGGAGCAGTCGGGCAACCCCTCAGGGCTGTTGCACGGGCTGATCCAAAAAGGGTCCTCTCGACCCGAAATTTTCAGTCCCCCTCTGCCTCTGGGCCGGCGTCCACCCTGTCCTCCTCTGCCTCTGAAGGACGAGGGGACGGAGCGAAATGGGACTGTTGAGACTTCCGGAACCACATCTTCTTCTGTCCCCTTTGGTTCCTGGAGAAGGACCTCTGGGGAGCCGAGAAGCGGACTCCTTCGACAGACAATGTCTTCCCATCTTTCTCGCTCTGGACCAGCGTGTCATGGACGGTCTTGCCCAAAAAGCAAAAAACTGTCAAATGGGGCATTTGTGAAGGACGCCTTGAAGGGTTCCGCAAAATCGCAGAGGTGGAGCCAAGCATGTCGTCTCAAAACAACTCCCTCTCCACTAGCTCTAGCGGCTCCTTCCATAGCATGGGAGAAGAGCCACATAGAGGTGTTCGAGATGGACTTAAGAGTGACCATTCGAGCTGAGAATACCTTCTTATCCTCAGTCGACATGGACTCTGGGGGCGACCCGGCGTATTCCTTGATGAGATCCCGCTGGAGTTGTATGACGTGTGCCATATAGTTCAGCGACCTTACAGCGAAGGTAGCTGAAGCGAACATCCGCTTCCCCAGGTGGTCCATCGTCTGAGACTCCTTGTCGGGAGGATGGACCAAGGAACTCTCCTGGGCCAGTTCCCTCTTGGTGGCAGCCACCACCAACATGGCATCTACAGGAGCACCCTTGCTCCACACCGTCCTATCAGTGGGGGGGCTAAGGATTTTATCCGGTCTCTTTGGAATGGGCTCAACAGTGTATGGTTCCTTCCATGCCCTGGTAGTAATGAGATCTACCAGGGGATCGGCGGGAGGGGACACCCAAGAGGTAGATGGGCCTGCGTCAAATGCCTCCAGGAACACAGACTCATCCGAGGAAGGTTTTTGGGCTGACCACCCCCCCCCTCTAATTCGAAGCATTTCCATAATGTCTCCGGAGACGTCCTCGGGGAGGTGACCTTGGGGAACCTTCCCCATCCTCTAAGTCTGTGTCTTCTGTCAAAGACTCAGGTGAGTCCAAGTGCCTCCTCTTGCACTTACGTTTGTGAGGGACCTCCTCGGGGGGGCTGTCTGAAGCGGCATCACCAACCACATCTTGTTCCTCTAAGGGAACCATCTGGGACGTAGGCACAGGCTGTCCCTGGGGCCGGGTGATGGAATGTAGGCCCGTCTGAGAGAGAGTGCAGGGTGGACCCGTAGTGGGAGCCTGGGGCCTGGAATCCCTCGACAATACCCTCTCCACAACATCGAATGCCGAGGGAGAACTGCTCTCTCTAGGATCCAAGAGCAGCCCCCTCAGATCCGATGTGTGGATTGGGTCCGGCGCCAAAGCAATCGGATCCGAAGGGCCAGTATGCTCCGACCGAGACGGAGCCGAAGACACACTGACACCTCCGGATCCGAAGCTCAGCTCTCGGCTCTGAGAGCTCGGATCCGAAAAGGGACCCGACAAACTCGAGGCTGTGGTCGGAGCCGAAGTACGAGGCACTATCGGCGCCGAACCTCCCCCGGCTCCTATGCAACCCGGATCCGAAGGCTCCGAACCCCGGAAGTGGGTTGGAAAAGGAGCAATCGGGGTGAAAAAGGGGATCGAGCGCATGAGCACTCCCATCTGCAGCTGGGCCTGGAGGAACCTACGCATCATCCGGTCCATATCTGCATCGGACAAGCTTCAGGTGGACCTAGAAGAGGCCACCAAGGTGGGCCGGGAGTGCCGCCTCGATGACCTTGAAGGCGACCGGGTCTCCTCCTCTGGCTTCGGGGAGAAGCAAGGTGAATGGAGCCGGGAAGGAGAAGGCCCGGAAGCCCTGGGAGAGGCAGCTTGTTTAGCCGGCGGAGCCAAGGAGGAAGACTTGGCCCGCCGCTTGTGGTGTCTATCTTTCTTCTTCTCCCACCTAGCTTCCCTCTCCTCCTGGCCTAAAGTGGGAGGTTGAGTCCCGGCCAGGGGAGCAGGGGTAGAAGGGGGCACTGCCGTGGCAGGTGCCACCAAGGGAGAGGAGTCCGAAGCCGAATTCGGGGGCAAACGTCCTGCCAGAATCAACTTCGACCTCCTGTCCTTTAGAGCCCTGGGGTTGAAGGTTGCACAAATAGTGCAGCCTGAGGAAAGGTGGTCAACCCCAAGGCAAATAACACACCAAGTGTGGCCATCCGCTGGGGATAGCTTATGGCCACTCTCGGTGCATTTAGAGAAAAAAGTTTTTGGGGCCTCAGACATAGTTTAACTAAAAACAACACAAGGCCCAACACATATGCCTTCACACACACGGGGAGGAATGAACTACACTAAAAATAACGAGATAACAATATTATAACTAAAAGGTTTTAATACTAGGGAGCAACACACACAACAAGCAATATCAGCTACAAGAAAAGTTAGAAAATAAATATTTTTCTCACAGAACGACTAACTCCCACGCCTGGAACTCATTCAAAGCTGTTGATTCAACCGAGGCAAACGAGATCTGAGGTCAGAGAGGGATGGCAGGGGATTATGGGTAAGGGGAGGAGCTTGGAGATCGGATCTTAGCTGTTTGAAGCTGCCGGCTCGGATCTGATATGGATCCGATACCCACAGGTTGATGGACAAATGAAGTTAACTACTTCAGATCAAGAGTTATTGTGGCCATCAATTTTAATGCTTGGAGGACTAGCCTTGCTGTAGGATAAGAGAGGGAGATCACTTTCATCCCCTAACCTGGGAGTATGAACTTTTGTTATAGGAAGCAAAGCTATCTAGTTGATCATGTCTAAACGAGCAACTATGAACTCCAGGGCATGAGTAGGCATAAGTTGAGATTTGGTGTAATTGACCACAATGCTCAATTGAGAACATAACTGGAGCAACTAATTCTTTGCTTAGATCAATAGATGCCTGAATGAGGTGATCAGAAGTCAGCTGTTAGATAGGGAAACACACAGAAACCCAGCAGTCTCAGATGAGCTGCTACCACCGCCATGCATTTAGTGAATACCCTGGGAGCTGTGGTGAAGCCAAATGGTAGTGCTCTGAACTGGTAATGTCTGGCTCCCAGCTGGAAGTGCAGGTGTGTTATGGAGTGTCTGTTCATTTTGCTATGATAATGCACGTCTTAAAAATCTGTTGAGCAAATCCAACCACAATAACTCTTGATCTGAAGTAGTTAACTTAATTTGTCCATCAACCTGTGGGTATCGTCCTTTTGTAGTAGAAGTAAAATGGACTGAACCCTGGCCATCCGGAACTTTAAGTATTTTATATACTGGTTTACAGGGCTGAAATCCAGAATTGTTCTCAAGTCTGCTGTCATTTGTGGTACTAAAAAGAATCTTGGGTAAATTCTGGATTTGCTGGTCTAGGGGGACTTTTTGGATGATTTTTTTTTCTCTAGCAGCCTTACCATTTTCAAGGCTGCTGCTTCCGTTTGATTAGTTGGAACATTGGGGATGTTTTTATTTGTTTTTGCTGAAGGAATTTAGGAAAATGATATGAAATATCCTCTGGATATAATTTTCTACAACCAAGTTTCTTGTGTTATGGATCCCCACGCTTCTGCATGCAGAGATAAGTGCCCCCTGAATGCCTCCAGAATGCAGCAGTTGGGTAACCCTTCAAGATCACTAGCAGAGCCTGCCAGAGAAGGTGTCTCCAAAGTCCAGGTTCTTTGGACCATCCCTGCCAAGAGGATGGTGTCTTTCATTAGAGTTTCCCACTCTGGTCTGGGAAGAACTCTCTCCTTGTGATTCCTGGGAAGGCCTTTGGGACTTCCAAAACCACATATTTTTATTACCTTGTTGATTCCTGGAGAAGGATCTCTGAGGGCTAGAAAAATGGATCCCAACGGCAGACAGGGTCTTTCCATCTTGTTCACTTCTGAAAATGTTTTTTTAACTTTGACACCAAACAAAGATTATTCATAAAAAGGAGCACTGATGAACAAAGACTTGAAGGGCTTCACGGAATCACACAGGCACATCCTGGCATGCCTCCTGAACACAATGCCTGACCCACAGCCCTGAAAGTACCTTTGGCTACATGAGAGATCAACCTCATGGACACACTGGAAATAGACTGAAGGGTGGCCAGTTGTGAAGAAACGTTATTCTGGTCCTTCACTTATATGTACCCTGAAAAAGATTTGGAAACTCCTTGGTCAAATCCCTTTGCAGTCTGGTGAAATGTGTCAAATAATTCAGTGACTGAAGAGCAAATGTTGCTTTGGCATAACTGTGCTTGCCAAGTCTGTCAAAGGCCGTGGACTCTTTATTGGGGGGATAGACAGATGAGCTCTGTTCTACAAGCTCCTGCTTAGTAGCTGCCACCACCATCATGGCATCTATAGGGACTCCCTTGCTCCAGTGGGTCATATCCTTAGGTGGAGCTAAAAATGTAGCTGTCCTCTTAGCTATGAATTTTGTTGTATCAGGCTCCTTCCATGCTCGGCATGAGATAAGGTCACTCAACTAATCAACTGGAGGGACCACTTAAAGTGTAGATGGGCTAGCCTTGAAAGCCTCCAGAAACACCAACTCCTCTTGGGAATGGGTTTTGGAAGGCCATCCACCTCTCTGTTTAAGAAGTTCCAAGATTTCTCCAAAGGAGACATCATCAGGTGGAGATCTGGGGAGATCCTTCCCCTTCATCGAAATCTGGGTCTTTGGTGACAGATTCCTAACGGGAATGTAGGTACTTCCTTTTGCACTTCCTCTTCCTAGGGACTTCATCAGTGAGATGGTCTGGTGAAGTATCAGAAGTGAGTGGAGAGTTCTGGATGAGGACTGTCTCAAAGCTAGTATGGAGTGGCTGTCCTGTGGAATAGGCATAAGAGGCTCAGAGCTTAAATTCAAGGGGCGGAGAGTAGGAGCCAAACAGCGCAAGCATGTCCCCTCTTTGGGTATACAGAAATCCCTCTTCACTATCTCAAAGGCAGAATGTCTAGGAGAAACAGCAACCAGTTACACCAGTGCTAAAGCTAGCTGCATTAACTCTGAATCCCCATGGATTCCTGCCTCAAGGAGGGAGTTACAGCTGAGGTATCCAACACCAAGGTTCCAAGAGGCAAGGACAGTTCAGACAGCTCCAGAGTCAACACTAACCTCCCAGAGCCGATGCTGATGCTTGGGTCCGAAAGTCATCCTGCTTCAATGAGGTTGGAGCCGGGTGATTCACAAGCATGGTTGGAGTGGAAGAACAGACAGTTTTTGGATCTGACAAGGACATCCGCAAAGATAACGGAACCGAGGGCTCTGAAACTGCTGGTCAAATCGGAGAAGGAGATACAACATGAAGTTGAGATGAGGGCAGGCTCACGGATCAGATGGGAGACAGAGACAAAATTACACCCATACGGATTTGAGCCCTGATAAACTTCCTCATCATCCTAGCCACCTCTGCCTAAAATAAACTTCAAAAGGACCTAAGGGATGAATTAGTGGAAGATTGCCTGAAGGGCTCCCTAGGTGTCTCCTGTAAAAATGGTGAATGGAGTCCAGGAGATATTGAATTAGGGGAGAAAAATGCAGATCAGATCCCAGGTGATTTGGTGGTTGAAGTAGTAGGATCTGAGGTAGATGTCAGATTTGGTTTCTTGGCAACTTTAGCTGGAGGTTTGGGAATTGGAACCGAATGAGGAGAATGGCCAAGAGACTGCTTCCTGAACTCCTTTTCTTTTGGGGCCATGTCTTGCTTCTCCTTATCATATTTACTAAATGGGGTTTCAGGCCCATCCGAAGCAGAAACAACAGAAGAAGACAGCAAATCTTTAAACACCGACTTATTCCTAATGTCAGTTAATGGACAGGAGTTGAATCCCAAACAAATGCAGCAGTCAACTACTAAATGGGCAGCTGCAAAACAATTGTTACAGTCCATTATTTTAATCCTGAGGTTAGCATAGTTTAAGAAATGGCACAAGACACCAAGGCTCAAACTTAAGCCTTTAATTAAACTAAAGAAAACAATTTACTAATCAATTATTAAATCAAATGATTAACAAAGTATTTTATGAAAATGAATCATGTACTCACAAGCATATGCATCAATAAAATCATCTTTGCCACTGATAGGGGGACTCCAGTCCTATTCAGTGCAGCTATCTGCTCAGTCTAGGCAAGGCCAACACTGGCAAAATGCCTGTATGCTCAGTTCAGGCTAATGCTTCTTCAATCAAATCTGGATGATGAGTTCCATTCTATTACTAGCCTTTGAGCATTTTATAGCCTTGTATAAACAACAGGGTCAAAAAGTTCAACTAATGAAATATAAATCATGAGTTACTGGAATATTTTAGAAAATTACAAATAATTTCCTACGCTGTAATGTTTGATTTCATTCTGATGCTTCCACATATTACTTCCCCTTTCTAAAGAACAGTTAGCCCACAAACGTTTGATAGTTTCTCATTGAAATCCCCCATATTCTGGTAAACATCTTTTAAGCTGATAAACAACTTCATAGGTCAATAAATGTTCGATTATACCAGTATTTAGTGATCAAGACTTGCCTTTAAGCATGTTTCAATTATTTTAATATTAACAGTGTGCTTGTTAATCAATGATCAAACAGATTTGAAGATACACAGTGGTAAGGAGCTTGAGGCAGAATATTTGAGTAGACTGTATGGATCTATCACAGACCACTCCTTGCCTCAAGCAACACGATACGCTGGTATTCCTTATAAGAGTCACAACTGACATCAGCCTATATCTTTTCATAACTTTACAATAAATGCAGCATGATATCATTGAAAATAACACTGAAAGTATTGTAGTCAATAATAAGGGATGCAAAAGCAGGTTAAACCAAACTGAAGCCTTGGTTAACCACAGAAAAAAAAAAAAAAAAAAAAAAAAAGCCATTATTTCTTGAATTTTATTTGCAGTTTTTACAATGGTACCTTTTTCTTTTATCATTTTGATAACTGACGTGCATCATGTAATGTCTCATTTAGTAGCTCCAACACTATTTGTCCTTCTTGTTTGACTTGCCGAAAGTCTGGATGGACTAAAGATGGCCACCTAAAAGTATGCAGTGGTTTTATGCTTGCATTAAAGGTGTTCATCCATCTTGTTAGTCTAATAAGTTCCTCAGTACAAAAATCAATAACTGCATGAATATTATTCTTACAGTGTGCTCCACCATTTGTAATGATACCATCACTTCATGCCAGTTTGCAGGAGGATATTACACAAACTGTGGTGTCATTAAATTGGCAGATGTCTGTACCACTTACTTATTGATGCCAAATACATTTACCAGTTTCATTATGTAAACATGGGTGAGGTTTTCTTTTTACCGTCATACATACCCACCCCTAGGGCCAATTTTGCAGCCCACCAAGTCAGTAGTTATATTATTATAATCAATTAAAGTAGTTTCAATTTGCAGTATCCACTAGTTGTTATGAAACTGTAAAAGTAAAGCTACAAACAGACAAACTTGTTTTGTTCCTGTTTTACTAGAAAGATAATCAAAACTCAATGTACAAAGATCACCTTTACATGTAAAATCTATAGGCTTTAACCGGTGATATAGTTGTAACTCTTCCTGCCAATGAGTAGCCATTTTTGCTCCCCAAATTTGGGTAAATCGCAAATACTGCTGGTTACGAGCTAACTGGGACAGGATACAAAAGGTTTGATTCATCTCCTTTATAAGATTGTCTAGAATTTGCTCTGTATACACAGTAGTGTGATCTATCCATCTCCACATTACAGTTTGTGTCAGAATACTATCTAGAGTTCTTTGTCCAAGTTCGGTATCATGATCAGCTAATAATTTAAAAGCCATGTCTATGTCATAACCTGAACGATTCAGTTTATTACGTAAGGTGTCTATATCTATGCTGTTCAAAAATCCAATTCCCATTCCAACTACACCTAATGCAGTACCCATTATACCTGTAATATCACATTTTGTTCTTTTGTACACATAATGTCTGCATTTTATGTGTAAATAATTAATTGGCCATAGTTCTGCAAGTTTACAATGTGGATATCTAGTAGTAATATCAACTGCTGTCATGTTAATTATAATTTTGACACGCTGAATTATTCTAGCACTACTTACAGTTTTACATCCTCTAGTATATCTTACCACATGTCCTAAACCATCAAATATAGTAGAACTATTGTCTATGGCAAATATCTCCAGACTTGAGGATGAAGTATCCCAGGTGTCACTCTCACTCTGGAATTCAGCTATACAGGAAGGATCCACTGGTGGAGTGGCTAGTGGAAATCCTGATTTATCTAATATCTGGTACAAGCCCCCCAGCAGGGTTGGAGGCACATTCTTCAGGATGCCTATCACAATTCAGTCTGCATACAGTTGTGATATGTTCTGTTTGAGTGGAGTTACTCCATACAGGTAATTTTCCAACTTTCAGTAGAAATCACAATCTGCTGTTAGGTTAGCGACATCTTTGTCCTCGAAACAAAGGAACAGGGTCTTAAGTGTCTCCATCAGAAAGAGTTGGCACTTTCCCAGACAGTGGCAACAATCCATGGAGAGGAAAATACA
The DNA here is from genome assembly GCF_019279795.1 of Protopterus annectens. NCBI lineage: Eukaryota > Metazoa > Chordata > Ceratodontiformes > Protopteridae > Protopterus > Protopterus annectens. Next base: position 124,536,098 of record NC_056733.1, on the reverse strand, counting down.
ATGGTTGTTTAACAAAGTCAAGTAATACTAATACAGTATCACCAGGTCCATCACAAATTACAGTTCCATGTTCATTTGGTTGATGGGGTGTAGTCACTACCACTCTCATTCCCAACCACTTACTCGAGCTAACAGTACAATCTTGTAATATAATGATAGCATCTTGGTGTATGCAGATTTCTACTTAAGGTTGCCCTTTCTGAATCAATTGTGTTCTGCCCTCTAAATTAATAAACTTTACTGTCACTTCTTGTTCTGGCTCCCATAAAGTGAAAACTTCCCAAGCTTCTCTTAACAATCCTCTTTGCCCCCAATGCCAATTTTCTGGGAGAAAAAAATTTCAGTCAGTTTCAATTAGTAGAGAATCCTGAGCTGGTACTCTCTGTTCAGTCATTGCACACAGCCAGTACCAGGTTTGATTGGCATTTGTCAGTACAGGATATATAGCATTTGGATTCAGTCTTTCTAACTTTAAAATGTAACAGTTTGATCAGATGTCATTCATATGCATTTGCAAAGGAGCACCTTGATGTTTCTGAGGTCTGTTATTTAGCTGAATTACAGCTAATTCTAGTACCTTTGCCCAGTCTTGGAATGTTTCATCATTTGTATTCTTTCGGATTTGTTCCTTGAGAAGGCCATTTTACCTCTCAATTAAGCAAGCTGCATGGGGATGATATGGTATGTACAACACCCATCGAATCCCATTCTCTTTTGCCATTTTTGGACTTCAGTGCCAGTAAAGTGACTACCTTGATCACTTTGAATTTCAGCAGGAATTCCATATGATAGACACAATTTATTTAACCCCTTCAATACTGCTTGTTAATTTTTTTTTTGCATGGGGAAACCATTAACAACCCAGAATATGTGTCCACCATAGTTAGGCAATATTGTTGATTTCGATCCAATGGCAAAGGACCAATAAAATCTATTTGCCAGATATGTGCTGGGCGACTACCTCTATGAGTATGTCCATATGCTTCTGCCTGTAGTTACTTTTGTCTATTTCTCTGTCAGATTTCACACTGTTTTATAACGCCCATGGTTAGATCCTTGTTCAGTAGCATGCCATGCCTGAATGCCCATTTCATTATTGCATCTCTTTCCAGATGTCCGCTTCGGTCATGGGCCCATCTAGTCATACCGACATCCTCAGTTCTTTCTTTAGTAATACGTACTGCTGCCATATTATCTACTTGCTGATTATGTCTTCTTTCATTTGTCATGAGAGATGCATGAGCATCTGCATGTCCAACACTGATTTTGCATTGCTGCACTTTTTTCCATATTTGTTGCCAGTCTTCCGAACCTCCCCACAGAGGTTCACCATGGATTTGCCAGTTTTGTTGCTCCCAGGCAGGTAACCAGGTTGTCAGTCCCTTATAAACTGCCCAGCAACCAGTATTCAGTTCATTCAGTGAAGGAAAAAAATAAGTTATGTACTCACCGTAATGTTCCATGTGCGTTGTCCATGTCGCCTTCATTCTGTACTGGTTAGGTTTGGAACCAGTCCTCAGTTCCAACTTGGCCTTATACAATTGCTCTAGGTCGTTAACTAGGTTTTGGCTTACACACTATCCCATGATGCTCTAGGAAACTCCCCAGATCTTGTTTGCTGGTATAATAATAATAATATAGGCATATAAAGGTTTACTACATTAATAGCCAAGAAGAGGGTCAGAGTATATTAGTCGCCAAATGAATCCTCTCGGTCCTCCAGGAGCTAAAGGCTGGGGAAAGGATGGTGGGATGTAAAAATGAAGGTGAGATGGACAACACACATGGAACCTGATGGTGAGTACATAACTTCTTTATGTGATGTTGTCCTATCTCGCCTTCATTCTGTACTGGTTGGGACAGCGTCCCTAGCACCATTTTTCTTGAGTGGCTCAAGGGAGAATATTCTTCAGAACAGTGGACCCAAATGAGGCCCTGTCCTTGGAGGCCAAATCAACTTTATAATGAGTAATAAAGGTATGAGGTGTTGCCCATGTTGCTGCAGCACAAATGGTATCAATTGGCAGTTTAACCAAATGGCAGAAGAGGTAGCTATAGCTCTGGTAGAATGATCTCTTACTTTGCCGGGAAGTTGTTTGTTCTGCGATTTGTAGGTGAATGTAATACAATCTGAAAGCCATCTGGAGAGAGTGGTCTTAGTAACTGGAGCACCTTTTTTGCAGTCTGAGAAGGACACACAAACAATCAGTCAGTCTTTCTAAAGTCCTTCATTCTATCCAAGTATAAACGTAATTGTCTATGTTGTACATCTAGTTGATGTAGCATATATTCTGCCTTATTGCCATAATTAGGGAAGAAAACTGGTAAGTCTATGGATTGGTTTGAGTTTGACTCTGAACACACTTTTGGTAGAAAAGATGGATTTGTTCAAAGAGACATTCTGTCTTTGTGGAACAGCATATAGAGGGGTTTGATAGACAATGCTTGTAACTTCGAAACTTTCCTAGCCGAAGTGATAGCTATTAAAAGAATTGTCTTCCAGTTAAAAACTTCATATCACAGGATGATGCAGGTTCAAGGGGGGGGGGGGGGGGTGGTGGATCATACTGGATAACACCTATATGGAAATTTGAGATTGCTGCTAACTGAACTCGAATAGTAGCTGCAGCTGCTCCGTAATGAATAGTTTTGCTAAGAATTCCAGTATGGAGGATACAGGAGCAAAGAAAGGGTCAATATGATTTTCCAAGGTCCAGGAGGAAAATCCTTTTCCATTTGCTAATACACAATTTTCTTGTTGAAGCCTTATGAGAAGAAATCAGGATATGTTGCACTGAAGGGGAAAGGTCAGGTAGCCTGGCTATGATTGGAATTGGAGCAGCCAGGCTGTCAACTTGAGAGTTTGAAGGGATGGCTGGAGCATTTCTGATGGATGAGTCAGGAGATCTGGAACTGGGTTCAGAATCCAAGGCTCCTCCTGAAGATGAGGCCAAAGGAAGGGGAACCAGATTTGACGAGGCCAGTAAGGGGTGACAAGTGTTAAGGTCCTTCCCAAAACACTGGCTTTCTGGAGAACTTTTGTTATCAATGGAAAGCGAGGGAAAACATAGAGGAGACCCGAGGGCCAATTGTGTACAAGTGCACCCCTTGGTGATTCCTCCGGAGGGGGGATTAGGGCAAAGTAGCTGCTGCATTTGGCATTCGTGGATTTGGCAAAAAGATTGCAGCAAGGCGAGCCCCATTTTCAGAAAATTATTTCCGCTATATCTTGTTTTAGGGACCACTCGTGAGAAATCAGAATTGCCCTGTTGAGTTTGTCTGCTATCACATTAGATTTCCCTGGAATGTGCGTTGCTATCAGAAAGCGTTGGGATGAGGTCGCCCCTGCCATACTCTCAGGACCTCCTGGCAAAGGGGGTAAGATCTGGTCCCCCCTTGTTTGTTTATATACCACATGACCGACATATTGTCTGTTTGTATTGCAATGCTTCCTAGCGAGAGAGAATCTTGGAATGCCTGCAATGCTAAAAGCACCACTCTCATCTCTAGGACATTGATATTTAAGTGGCCCTCGTGATACTGCCAAGTGCCTTGGACCATCCTTCCCTGATAATGCCCCCCTCACCCTATCTGGGAATTGTCCATAGTCACTGTGGCTAATGGCTATGGAAGAACAAAGGGTTGATCTAAAATCACGAGTGGAGTGAAGCCACCAACAAACGTCTTTTCTGCAAGATTCTGTTATCATGATTTGGTGTGACATGGGTAGTTCCTGCATGGACCACTGAGTGAACAGCAAACAATGCAGAATTCTCATGTGTAGCCACACTAATGGAATTACATTTATTGCTGCTGCCATGGTGTCTAGCACTTTTAGAACTGTTCTTGCTTAAACCATCCTCTTGAAAAGTAGGTCTATGGCCTGATGTCGAAGGGCTTGTACTCTTTCTGGGGTAAGCTTTACCATAATTTTTTGTAGTATCTAAGTCTGCGCTTATAAAAACAATATGTTGAGATGGCAATAAGGCAGATTTTTCGTAATTTATTGTGATCCCTAAGCAAGAGCAGAGATTCAATGTGGTGTCGCATGCTTTCATTAGTAGAAGCTCGATGGTGGCAGTTAGGAGCCAGTCGTCTAGGTACAGAAACATTCAGAATCCTAGAGTTTCAGGTGAGCCGTAACTACTGCCATAAATTTGGTGAACACTCTGGGGGGGGGCTGTAGTGAGACCAAAGGGCAGAGCTCGAAACTGGTAGTGACTGGTTCCCAGATGAAAGTGCAAATGACTCCTGAATCGCCTGTTCATTTTTATGTGGTAGTATGTATCCTGGAGGTCTACAGAGCACATCCAATTGTCTTTTCCCAGAAAAGGGAGTATTGACTGCAGTGTTATCATCCAGAACTTTGACTTTCTTACTGCTTTGTTCAGTCTGCTGAGATCCAAGATGGGTCTCCAGTCCCCTGTTTTCTTTTCTTTGGAACTAAAAATAACCTTGAGTAAGTTCTGGATCCTATTTTGTCTGCAGAGACTGTTTGGGTGACTCTTTTTTTCTAGCAACTTCTGTATTTCTAGGGTTACCTGTTTCCTATGACTGGGTGGAACATCCGGGATGTTTTTTATGGGTGGGGCAGGGAAGGAAAAGGGTATGAAGTAACCTCTGGATACAATGCTTTGTACCCATTTGTCTTTTGTTATTTTTAGCCAGGCTTCTGGGTACAAAGATAAGCAACCCCCGACTGCCTCCAGAGACAGACAGGAGGGCCTCCTTTCAGGAGCGCTGAAAGGGGTTGCCAAGTCGGGATTACCTGCTGCCTTGGTTTTGCGGACTGCCTCTGCCACATGGCTGGCATCTTCCATTAGTTCTTCCCCCTCTGCCCTGGGGGAAGAATCACCACGTGTCTTGAAAAACTCTGGGATTTTCAAAACCACATTTTTCCTCCCTTTTGACCTTTTGGATAAGGTCTAGAAAGTAGGGAAAAACTGACTCCTATGGCAGAGAGAGTTTTTCCTTCCTGTTCAAACCTGGTTAGTGTGCCTTTGACTTTAGGCCCGAACAAGGACGAGCCATCAAAGGGGGTGTTAACAAAGGAGGACTTAAAGGGCTCTGCAAAGTTACACAAGCGCATCCAGGAATGCCTCCTTAGGGAAATTCCTGAACCCGGTGCCCTGCTTGCTCCATCAGCTGCATAGGAAATGAGTCTCATGGAGGTGATTACCACTGAATTCAAGGTAGAGAGCTGGGAGGAAACTTTATCTGATACCCCCGCAGCTAATGAACCCTGGAGAGTATCTCCTAGCTCCTTCAAGAGATCTCTCTGCAATCTGGTAAAATGTGTCAGATAATTCAGGGACCTGAGTGCAAAGGTCACTGAAGAAAAGGTATCTGTCCATTGTACAAGACTCTTTGTTCTGAGGATGGACAGAGGAGGACGTCTCTGACAGTTCCTTCTTGGTGGCCACCACCATCACCATAGCATCTACATGGACACCTTTCGTAAGGAAAGTTTTATCAGCAGGGGATGTAATGAATTTATTTGGCCTCCGGGGGACAGGCTCCACTGAGTCTGGAGACTCTCACGCCTTTCAACAAACTAGGTCCATGAGTTCATCGAAAGGCAGAGACACCCAGAGCTGTCTGTGGGGACATTACTCCCCTCATCACCTCCAAGGCTCCTCACCCATGATCCGAGGAAGCTCCTGTCTCCGAAGAACCAGAAGGCATCCCCGGCACCAAGGGGGTTGGCTCCGAGGCTGATGTAGGAGCCAAGCTCATCCATGCCAAAGCCCAGAGAGGCAAGTTCAGATCTGACAAATGACCGATCCAAATGTCCCCTCGGCTCCTAGACTCCTCGACAGCACCAAGGAAGTCAGAGCAGTAGTTGGTGCCGACGATCCTGGGACAGGTCTCGGCTCTGATGGTTCCACTACAATTAGTTCCATACATTCTGGCTCCGAAGTCCCAAGTCAGGTCAAAGGAGGAATTGATGGTGACAGGGTAGGCTTAGACGGCTCTGAGACCCTCTGGTTTGGCTCTAACAAAAGTTTGCTAGTGCCGGTGCCCTCGAAAGTCTCCACACCACATGATCCACATCATCGTCTGAAAGGCTCCTGGAGGATTGAGGGGAGGGAGCAGGACATCTTGAAGCTTGCAAGACTGGTAAGCTCAACGTCAGAGAAGCCGGCGCCATTTCTGGGGACAACTCCGAGCTTGAAACACCAACGGTTCTGATACTAAAGGAGCTGAGGTGGAAGATTTCTTGGGCCCGACAGATTTCTGGTCCGATGAGGAAATTTTAGGCAACATTTTAGTTGGCTCAGACTGAGTCTCCAATGAAGCAGAAGAAGATCTTTTACCTGATCTCTCAGATTTTGAAGAAGGGGAAGAGGTCTGTTTTGTAGGACTCTGACCTTCTCCTATGGCCTCTGAAAAGAAAGTCTTCAATAACCCCCTAAGTAAATATTGTGGGAAGAAATAGCCAGGGAATTGTTATGGCTAGGCTTGTATAGGCCCTACGGCCGATAGCCTAGTACCAACCTATGAGCCTATGAACTTATTCTTCCTTTCAAGAAGAGCCCTGTGGCTAAACGAATGGCAAATGATGCTCTAAGACAGTACACACAAACACACTGTATGACCGTCAGTCATCGACATTTTCTGACTGCACTTTGAACATTTTTTAAACCCCGAGGGTTCAGTATCTTTGGGCTGTTTTGACATGTTAACAGCAGAAACAAGTTAGCACCACAACTACTATGTATATAGAAAACACTTTAAGGGAAAACCCCTCTAACTAAAAGAAGCTAGCTTAGTGGATGGAGGAAACACTAGAAACAAACAGCTTTTTTTTCTTTTTTAAAACAAACTTGCTTAACAGAAAAATATATAACACACACAAAAGGAAAAGCCCTCTAACTTAAACAGCTGAGCAGTCCTCTAACTTAAACAAGCTAGCTTAGGTAATAGGACAAATCTACCAAATAAACAGTTAGTCAACCAACTTACTTAACAGAAATTAACTAATGCACATGGTAAGGGAAAAACCTTCTAATTTAAATGTGCTAAGCAGCCCTCTAAGTTAAACGAGCTAGCTTAATTAAGAGAAACAACTAAATAAAATAGCTCTTCAAAAAAGGGAAGAGTTTAAGGAGAATCATCGAAACACGGACACACTAAGGGAAAAAAGCACTCTACATAAACCGGGCTAAAACAACCCCCTAAGTTAAATATCTAATTTAACTAAGTATAAACAATCAAATGTAAACTGCTCAAAACAATGAGCCTGTAAAAGTTATTTTAAATGCACACTGAGGAAAGGCGGGATAAGGTAGAAAAAATAGGCCTTGAGATTAATAACAGCCAACAGTCAAACAGCAAAGTAACAAACGCAGCCAAAAAGCTGTTAAAAGGGGTTATCCAATTAAACTAAGCTAAACTACTAACTATGTAATCCCAAAGGGGAAAGAACTATTACATTTAGTATGAAAAAAGATTGTAAAGAAATCACTTAGCCAGAGCCAGTGTGAAGCACCCAATGTTGTTTAGTGGCAAACGAGATCTGGGGAGTTTCCTGGACCATCATGGGATAGGGTGTAAGCCACAAGCTAGTTGAAGACCTAGAGCTTTTGTATAAGACTGTCGGAACCACAAATCTGTTCCGAACCCAACCAGTACAGAATGAATGTGAGATAAGACAACATCACATCAGACATTTCACTCTAATAGATGTGAAAACATTTTCCAAAGGTTAAGAAATTCACTACAGTTAAAGAAAATAAGAAGTTATGTTCCTACCATAACGTTCCATGTTAGTTGTCTTCTCTCGCCTTCTTTCTTGCTTGATGGGTTCGGAGCCGATCCCTCGGCTCCGACTCGGCACTTGCTTTAGCTCGAGAACTCCTTTTACCAGCTCGAGGCAGCCCCATATCCCATGATGCAAGGCAGTAAGTACCTAGATCTCGTTTGTTGACAAAGGGCAATAACACCAAGCATAAAATACTTCCCAAAGGAAGAAGAAACTTACAGATGGAAAAGGACCAGGTTAGAATGGTCTTTAGCATAATAGTTTCCTGTACAAGGTCTGTCCAGGCCAGGGGGAAGGAGGGAGGGTCGCAAGAAAGAAGGCGAGAGAAGACAACTAACATGGAGCGTTATGGTAGGAACATAACTTCTTAATGTTAAGTTGTCAATCTCGCCTTCATTCTTGCTTGATGGGACCGCGTCCTAGCACCTCTATCCTGGGTGGCTCAATGGAACAAACTCTTGAGGACTGTAGAGCCAAAACTGGCTCTGTCCCTGGAGGCCAAGTCCAATTTGTAATGGGAAACAAAAGTGTGAGGAGTGGCCCAAGTGGCGCTGCACAAATAGTGTCCAAAGGCAGACTAGCTTGAAAAGCTGCAGAAGTAGCTAAACTTCTAGTTGAATGTGCTTTAGGTTTTGAGCACAGCTGTTTTCCCTGATCGTATAAATTTCAGTGATGACCGAAGAAAGCCATCTGGACAAAGTCACTTTAGAAACAGGAAGGCCTTTTTATTATCCGCATAGGAAACAAAAAGTTGATCAGATTTCCTAAATTTTTGTTCTGTCCAAATAATATCTAAGCTGACGGTGGACGTCAAGATAATGTAGCTTTGTTCAGCTCTATCTGAATAGTTAGGAAAAATACAGGAGATCAATGGATTGATTCAGATTGTTTTTGAAGCGACCTTAGGTAAAAGCGATGGATTAGTTCTCAAAGATACTCTGTCTTTGTGAAAAACCAAATAGGGGGTCGAACCGAAGAGCATGAAGTTCAGACACCCTGCTGGCAGTTGTAATACCCACTAGGAATAAAGTTTTTCAAGAAAGATATTTCAGTGAACAAGAAACAGCTGCTTCGAAGTTGTGGAAGAATCAAGGATGTCAGCACTAAATTTAGATCCCACTGAGGAGGAGGATTCCTGATTGGAGGCTTTAGTAGGAAAATTCCTTTCAAGAAGGCCCTGCAGAGCCTATGGGACATAATATTATGATCTGCTATCCCAACATGAAAATTAGAAATAGCAGCCAATTGAACTCTGACTGTGGAAGAAGAGGAGCCTGCATGAAAAATCTCTGCTAAGAAGTCTAGAACTGCCTGAACAGGGGCAGTAAAAGGATCAATATTTTGGGCCTTAGCCCAATAAGAGAAACGTTCCATTTGCTCGTGTAAATCCTCCTGGTAGAGGATTTTAGTGAAGCTACTATGATATCTCTAACAGGGTTAGAGATCAAAGGAAGCCTGGCTAGGGAAGGAAGTGGAGCAACCATGCTGTGAGGTTGAGAGAGGGGATTGACCGGTGCAGCTGACCGGATTGGTGAATCAGTAGATCTGGCACTGGGTCCAGATGCCACGGCTGCACCAACAGATGATGATGGAGGAACGGGAACCAAACTTGTCGAGGCCAGTAAGGGGCAATGAGAATCAATTTGGCTCTCAAAACGGTAGCTTTCTGGATCACCTGAGGGATCAGAGGAAATGGAGGGAAGGCATAAAGAAGTCCCTGGGGCCAATCCTGGGTCAGAGCGTCTCTGGGGGGATGGCCTGATAGAGGGAAGAGGCTGAAGAAGTCTGGACATTTGCTGTTTTGGGGAGTAGCAAAAAGATCGCAACATGGACGACCCCATTCCAGAAAAATCTCCTCCGCTACGGATTGTTTGAGAGACCACTCGTGAGGCATGAGAATAGCTCTGCTCAATCTGTCCGCTAGAATGTTGGTTTTCCCAGGGATATGCGTTGCTACCAGAAACCGATGAGAGGAGATCGCCCATTGCCATAGTCTGAGCGCTTCTCGACACAAGGGGTAGGACTTGGTTCCGCCCTGTTTGTTGATATACCACACTACAGACATGTTGTCTGTGTGGACTGCAATTGTCCCTACGGGAAGAAAGTCGTTGAGGGCTTGCAACGTCAAAAGCACTGCTCTCATCTCCAGGACATTTATGTGCAGATGGTACTCGAACGGTTGCCACGTCCCATGAACCATCCTGCCCTGATAATGACCCCCCCACCCGATCAGGGAGGCATCCGTGGTGACAGTGGCTATCGGGACGGGGGTACAAAGCACCTGCCTTGGTGAACCTGAGACGATGTGATCCACCAAGCAAGATGTTCTTTGCATGTCTGTGTCACCAGAATCTGGTGACGCATAGGGAGTTGCTGGTATGACCACTGAGTGAACAGCATCCACTGAAGGAGGCGCATGTAGAATCGAGCCAGGAAGAAGAGTAATGGCCGCAGCCATGAGACCTAATACCTTTAGAACCATTTTGGCCTGTACTTTCTTGCTGGCCAGAATGATCCTGACATGAGTCTGAATGTCTGAAACTCTTTGTTCTGTAAGGGTAGCTGACATCCGAACAGTGTCTAAGTTTGCCTATGAAGGTAATAGACTGGCAGGGCGATAAGGATGACTTTTGAAGTTGATCGAGATGCCTAAATGAGAACAAAGGTCTATTGTGTAATCCCTGGCTTGTATAAGCTGATGCCTGGTGGTGGCTGACAGGAGCCAGTCGTCGAGATACGGAAACACCTGGAATCCTTGACGTCTCAGGTGAGCCGTGACCACTGCCATGCATTTGGTGAACACTCTGGGGCTGTGGTGAGACCAAAGGGCAGGGCTCTGAACTGGAAATGACTGGACCCCAGCCGAAAGCGGAGAAATCTCCTGGAGCGTCTGTGAATTTTGATGTGATAGTACGCATCCTGAAGATCTATTGAGCACATCCAGTTGTCCTTCTGTAAGAAGGGCAGAATTGACTGAAGAGTGACCATTCGGAATCTTGTCTTCCTGACAGACTTGTTGAGTCTGCTGAGATCCAATATTGGTCTCCAGTCTCCCGTCTTTTTGGGGACCAAAAAGAACCTTGAGTAGATTCCGGGCTCTGAATGGTCTAGTGTAACTGGCTGAATGGCTCTTTTTTGCAGTAGTTTTGCGATCTCTAACTCTGTAATGTCCCTTAGACCGGGTGGTACATCTGGAAGGGAACTTGAGGGAAAGGGACTTTCCTCGAAAGGAATTATGTAACCCTTGGATATGATTGACTGTACCCATCTGTCTTGAGTGAGGGAATGCCAGGCTTCTGGGTACAGTGATAGTCTTCCCCCGACTGCCTCCAAGGAGGGACAGCCGGGCAACACCTCAGGGATGCTGAAAGGGCTGCTCAGGAAGAGACTCCCTGTTGCCCTGGTTCTTCGGACCCCCTCTGCCTCTAGAGCGGCGTCTGTTGTTGTTACCCCCTCTGCCTCTAGGGGTAAACTGACCACGTGAATCCGGCGTGACTCCTTGGGATTTACGGAACCACATCTTCCCACCCTTCTGTCCTTTGGGATAAGGCCTAGAAGGGGTGGAAAAACGGACTCCAACAGCAGAAAGAGTCTTGCCGTCCTGCTCACACCTGGTCAAGGTTTCCTTCACCTGAGGGCCAAACAAAGCTGACCCATCAAAGGGAGAATTTGTGAAGGACGCCTTAAAGGGATCCGCAAAATCACATAGCCGCATCCAGGCTTGGCGCCTAAGAGCCACACCTGTGCCTGCGGCTCTACTCGCTCCATCAGCAGCATAAGATATTAGCCGCATGGAGGAGTTAGCAATGGAATTGAGGGTTCCTAGCTGCGAAGCAATCTTTTCTTGGGCCCCTGCAGCTGTAGGATCCTGAACTACCTCTCCCAGCTCCTTCAGGATATCTCTCTGGAGTCTGGTGAAGTGACAAAGATAATCCAGCGAACGCATAGCAAAGGTCGCTGAGGAAAACATCCGCTTGCGTACCTATCCATGGTCCTAGAGTCCTTATTAGGAGGATGGACGGGCACAGAAGGATCTGCAAGTTCCTTTTTGGTGGCCGCAGCCACCACCATGGCATCAGCGGGGACACCCTTGGTAAGGAATAGTTTGTCACTAGGGGCAGTTATAAATTTAGAAGGCCTCCTAGGGACTGGCTCTACAGAGTCAGGAGCTGTCCACGCCTTTCGAGCAATAACCTGCATCAAGGGGTCGAAAGGCGGAGACACCCAGGAGGTGGAGGGCCGAGATCCAAACGCCTCTAGGTATACTGACTCATCCTCAGAGGGATTGTTGGTGGGCCAGTTTCCCCTCTGTTTCAGAAGTTCTAGGATGTCTGAGAAGGAGACATCCTCAGAGGGGGATCTAGGGGATCCCTCTGACTCATCAAAGTCAGTATCCGAAGTGACAGACTCGGGGGAGTCTACATGCTTCCTCTTACAAGTCCTCTTCCTAGGAGGATCTCCCGAAACATCAGGAGAATCCTCGGAAGAGGGGGAAATTCCCAATGGGGAAACCTGAGGCGGAGGATCTCTGGGTCCTGTAGCAAGAGTAGTGGCAGAGATGTCAACAGGTACAATAGAGGGAGGAGCTACGGGAAGAGACTGCTGACTGATACTAGTGGCCAGTACACTCTTCATCACCTCGAATGCTCCCCTCCCAGGCAGATCCGAGAGGCCCCGCTCCGAAGAGCTAGGAACTCCAGGGGCCACCGAAAGGGAAGTCTCCGAGGCAGATGTCGGAGCCGAGCTCACCAAGGCCGAGGCTCCAAGGGGAAGAGCGGGCTCGGACAAGGGTCCGATGCCACTCACCCCCTCGGAGGAGACCATGGAAGCCCGACCACCGAATCCCTCTAAGGAAGAGGAGATAAGAGTAGGGGCTGAAGGAACAGAAGGGGGTATCCGTCCTCCAGCCGTAGCAGTAACCAAACCCGAAGACTCCAACTCCAAGCTCTGGGGTAGAGTTGAAGGAGGAACTGTAACGGGGTGTGGACCAACAGTCGTCTGCTGAGACGGACTGTGTAGCATTTGGGCCAGTACCTGTGACTTGAGCAATCTACTGACCACTCTCTCGAGGTCATGATCTGACAACCTGGATGACCTTGAAGATCGGCTCCGATGGCTCCGCTCCGATAGAAGAGGCGAGGCCGGAGCCGAAAGTATCGGCTCCAAGGAAGGAGACCTCGACCTCTTCCTGGAATGGGCCATCGGAGCCGATACTACAGATCCTGTCGGCACCGACTTCTCGGAGCCGACAGAACGTCTCGATGTATCGGCTCCAGCCGGAGCCGATACAGCCACCAAAGTAACGGTGTCGGAGCCGGTCGGAGCCGACACCGATGCCTGTGCCACATGGGTGTCGGAGCCGATCGGAGCCGACACCGATGCCCGTGCCACGTGGGTGTCGGAGCCGGTTGGAACCGACCACACAGTGGTCAAAGCAGATTCGGCACCGATAGCCATCGGAGCCGAAAGCTTAGTGGATCCAGAATCGGCTCCAGCCGGAGCCGATCTCGACTCTATACGAGTCGGAGCCGAGGCCACAGGCTTAGAAACAGAAGCCTGGGTCTTGGCAGATTTAGTTGATTTTTGTGGGGCCGACTTAGCCGGAGAGCCCTCCGGCTTAAGAAGACCCCTGAGAATCAACTTATTCCTTCTCTCCTGCAGGACTCTCTGGCTGAAGGAGTGACAAATAGCACAGGAGTCCTGCAGGTGAAGAGGGCCTAAACAGTACAGGCAAGAAGTGTGACCGTCTGTCAGAGACATCTTCTGACAGCACGAGTCACACTTCTTAAAACCTGAAACCCTCTCTTTAGACATGGTGTCAACAACACACACACACACACCAGTCCAATTAAATTAAACTAATACCAAAAAGGTACTTAGTAAAAAATACCAACACACACACCCTAACAGGGGGGGGATGGGACAGGGAATTAACTGACTAAAAAAATTAAAAGAGACAGGGATTTCTGTCAGAAAAAGTTAAATTTAAAGTTAAACTATCAAAAACAAAAAGTTTTTAACTAAAAGGGGCTTAAAAGTCACAAATGTGAATTACTTACCAGGAGCTGGTAAAGAGAAGACCTCCCAAGCGAAGCGGCAAACGAGATCTGGGTACTTACTGCCTTGCATCATGGGATATGGGGCTGCCTCGAGCTGGTAAAAGGAGTTCTCGAGCTAAAGCAAGTGCCGAGTCGGAGCCGAGGGATCGGCTCCGAACCCATCAAGCAAGAATGAAGGCGAGATTGACAACTTAACATCATATTTTGTCTTTATGGTAGCTTTAACAGTACTTGTAAACTGGGGAAGATAAAGTGAAAGAATGCTTACGAGGTGATCAGAATACTGAGAATATTAAAAATGAAAATATGGTTAATTATAAAATATTTAGACATTATAATACCCTTCATTACTTTGTGATAGTCTAATAATGTTCTATACAAGAATTACAGATCAGCAGTGCCAAAAATACAATGTGAACTTAAACCAAACTGGAAAAGTAGCAGTTTAATACAGCAATAGGCCTTGGTCGATTAACTAAGGCCTGCACCGATTTATATCCTGCGCTTCAAGTGAACCTCATCTTACAATTGCGTACTCCATTCTTATACTGCTTTGGGAACTTCTTCCTCCCTGCCAAATTTACCTTTCAGTTGAGTGTGTTTGCTACTACCATTATACTTTCAGAGTCCTGGGCCATGAATCTCAGTGACAACACAAACTCATTAAAAGATTTGCCTCGACTTATTTCTTTATATTCCCAAGCTCAAGTGCAGGTCATGTGGCTGTTAGTGTTAAAGACACAAATAGCAAAACTAAAAAGATATCATCAACATGTGACTCATTCCCAGCTGAGATACTGTTAAAATTATGTTAATGGCAACAAACAGAGTACATGGTTGTTGCTGTTGCTTTTCTACAATCTTTTATGATTTCAGTCACATTAAGTCCATTAAAGGATCCATGACAGTAAATGATTTGCTAGGGGTCACTGGTAAGCATACTTTGACAGATGTGCCAAAAAACACATCTCAGAAGCAGATGCTGAATTACCCAGGTAGCTGATGTCACTAGATTAGTCCTTCAGTGCTCTGCCTCTTCTCCTGCCTTAACAACTGCCAGATCAGCCTTCTCCAAGGTATTTCTATCCAGTTGATGTGTGTGTGTGTGTGTGTGTGTGTGTGTGTGTGTGTGTGTGTGTGTGTGTGTGTGTGGGTGTGTGGGTGTGTGGGTGTGTGTGTGTGTGTGTGTGTGTGTGTGTGTGTGTGTGTGTGTGTGTATGCTCTTTACATTGTTCTTCTAACTCTAAGACTTTTCCTTTTTAGGTTCTTCTACATTCTCATCTAGTTCATGTATTGCCTCAAAAAAACAGCCATCCAGCTGCACCTACCCCTTCTTTCACATTTTTCCCCTTATCTTCTAATTTCAAATTTGCTAGAGCTTTTGCTAGCTCATCAGGCTCTGCCTTAGGTTTTGCCTGCAAACGCTCCAGGGAAGGTGGAGGTGAAACTTTACTTAAAACTATGGCAAGAGGATCCCATTTCCCAAACAACGCTGGCATAATATTACCAACCCCCACTTTGCCTGAGGTACAGTACCTGCCGCAACATCCTTCTTGCCAATATTTTTTAAAGGAAAAACATTGGTTGTTGTGACATTTCTACTGTAAACCTCAGAATCCTGCCAACTACGCCACATTGTTACAGTCAATTATTTTAATTCTGAGATTGGTACAGTTTAAGAAATAACACACATTAAAGGTCATGCTGCCAAATGCTAGGAGTCTAAACATGAAACAGCACTCACTGCATTCCTAACCCTAGAAAATGCTGACATCTGTGCAGTCACAGAAACCTGGTTCAAAGCTTCGGACAGCACCTCAACCTTAGCTGGTTACTCATCCTATCATACATTCTGACTCCAAACTGTGAGCAGTAAAGCCAAAGGAGGTGGAGTTTCAATATACATTAAAGACATATGCACCTCCAGGCTGGTCAAACAGTATGATGCACAGGAGACACTCCAGGTGCAGTTAACCATTGACAAAACCCCTATTCAAATCATAGCTAGCTACGAGCCCCCAAATCTGACTCAAGATGCTCAATCTGCCTATTTGTTCCTGTTAGAATCTATCAAGTTTCAACCCTTTACCCTGATTCTGGGTGACTTTAACTTCCCAAACATAGACTGGAAGAACTACTTATGCCAGAATACAAATGCCCAGAAATTCCTTGATTTTGTCAATGCAAATGTTTTGGAACAACTAGTTGATATCCCCACAAGGGGTGATAATATCTTGGACTTGGTATTAACCAACATGGGTAACCACTGCAGCATCCCTATAGTATCATCCTCCCTGGTAAGATCTGACCACAAAGTGGTCACTTTCAAAGTCACGATCTCCCCCAACCCCCCTATAGCTAGGATCAGACATAAACATTTCTCCAAAGCTGATTACAGCCTCCTGAAGGATTCTATAAACAGCTTCATAGCCCCCTCCCCCTCTGTAGGAACTGGTACCAATATCCAAAACTACACCAAAGCACTAGGTGAGCATTTGTATAGATGCATGGAATTGGGAATACTAGACAGAATCATCCTCTGCAAGGAAGAGTAAACCTGTCTGGTGGACATCTGCAATAAATAAACTCTATAACAAAAGGAAAAAATTGCTATCCAAGACCAAGAAGGAGCAGGTGCCCAACTGGAAGCAATGTCTCCTTAGACTGAACAAGCAAATAAGAGCACTAGTGAAATCCTTCAAAGCAAACTTTGAGTCCAAATTGGCCACATCTGCTAGAGACAATCATAAGGCCTTCTTCACATATGTCCGCAATCTCAAAGGAAGCACCCAGATCTGTTTAGAACTAGTGATCAATGGCACCACATATACAAATGGCGTAGATATAGCAAACCTGCTGGCTGACAGATTCAGTGAAAACTTTACCCCTCTATCCCCCATCAGTAAATCAGGACATCCCCAGTACCTGCCTACTTCCCCTTATATCTAGGGAACAGGTCATCACTGTTCTCCCAAAGGCAAAAAATACATTCTCCATGGGACCCGATAACATACCAGGCTGCATTCTACATGAACTCAGGCAGGTATGTGCAGCACCATTAGGCACCCTATTCAACCAAAGTCTGAGTACTGGCTTCGTCCCAGATGAGTGGAGGACAGCCACTGTCATCCCTTCACACAAAGGTAGAGTGTCCACCGATCCGGGAAATTATAGAACCATCAGCCTAACTAGCCTGGTCTGCAAGGCCATGGAACAGATTATTATGGACCTCATTAACAAGGACATTGGTAACCTTGTAATCCAAGTAAGGCAACACGTTGCACTCATAGCTGGAAAATACTTTTATTTAGTGCTTTCGTCGGTTCATATAAAAATGACTTCTTCAGAATACCAGATAAAATATTTTCACCCACTTTTATACCATCATGTTATACACATTATATCCCAATTAATCAATTAAACTCTACAAGCCTGAATTTTAAAGCGTTACCTCCTCTATTTGTGTTAAAATTAATATAAATATATCTAATCTCACTTTTACTTCAATACATATGTAAAATCATTACTATCCATTGCAATCATGAAACCATTTGTTTTTCCTTAAAACCAAGAACTATTTACATTTAAAAATATCTCAACCCTGTAAACTGCTTTATTAGAATAAAAAAAAAATAAATGTGGATGTCAGTATTATAAGGTTATTTACATGCCTCTCTCCTTCACAAATGAAAGTCAGATGTTAACTTCAAATAACTAGTGACAGACACAACCTCACTCAACCCAGAGGGACTAGTGGCATTAACTCTCAATTGCCACATCATCTCCTTGTACTCAGAATAATTCACTTTATATTTTCAGTATTGTAAATTTGAAATTATGTTCTGGAATCCTATTAAGGTGCTTAACTAGGGCATTGTTGACATTCCATCTACCAGTATCGTACACATGTTGATAAATACGTGATCTAAAATGAATTTTTTGTTTTACCAATATAGTATCTGTCACATTTGACATAGTGCGATGTAAGCCACATTTTTAGTTCCACAATTACTCCTATGCAAGGACTTCACTATGCCATAGTCCGGTATATTCACCTTGTCATCCTCTAAAATGTGTTTACATTGTGAACAATGTCCACACTTCCTAATATAACCACTAGTTTAAAATCTTGCCCCCTCCTTTTTCCTTTCTAACATATTCTTGATACTAGTGTCTTTTTTATATACCACCACTGGTTTATCTCCTAGTTTATTACCCAATTGTTCATCATTTTGTAAGATAAACCAGTTTTTAAACAGGGTATCTCTAAATTGGGGGTATTGAGGGTTGTATGTCAAGATCATAGCTTTTCTGACTATACCGCTATTAATATACCTGTTGTTAATTTCTTCTCTGACTACATCTTGTCTATCCTCTCTACTACCAAGACCCAATAAGGGGTAAAAATACCCCGTCCTTCTCTTACGGGTGACTTCTTCTAATATTGGCTCCTCAAACTCTTGTGGATACCCCCTTCTAACCAACATACCCAATAAAACATCTCTTTCCTGATAAAACATATCTGACTCACTAACCATCCTTGCAAGCCTAACCCCCTGTCCCTTAACCAGGAGGGACCTTTTTTGGTGCAGGGGGTGACAGCTTTCAAAATGGAGTAGGGTATTTGAGTTTGTTGGTTTCCTATAAATGGAAGATGTGTATTTTTTCAACTCTTTGTTTTTCTTAACCTGGATGTCTAAATAACTAATACTTTCTGTGTTGGTCTCCACAGTGAACTAAAAAAAAAAGAGGTATTGGTGATAAGATGGGAGAAAAAATCCTTTAATTGACCTTCACTGCCTCCCCACAGAATTAAAATATCATCCAGGTATCTACCATAAAATTTACACCAGTTATAGCCATCCGCAACCTCAAAGGACGCACCCAGATCTGTTCAGAACTGGTAATCAAGGACACCACATATACAAATGCCGTAGATATAGCAAACTTGCTGGCTGACATATTCAGCAAAAACTTTACCCCTCTGTCCTGCCATCAGTAAATCAGGACATCCCCAGTATCTGCCTCCTTCCCCTTATATCTAGAACAGGTCATCACTGCTGTCTCAAAGGCAGAAAAATACATCCTCCATGGGACCCAATAACATCCCAGGCTGCATCCTACGTGAACTCAGGCAGGAACTTGCAGCACCATTAGAAACCCTATTCAACCAAAGTATGAGTACGGTCTTTGTCCTAGCTGAGTGGAGAATAGCCACTGTCATCTCTTTACACAAAGGTGGAGTGTCCACCGATCTGGGAAATTATAGAACCATCAGCCTAACTAGCCTGATCTGCAAGGCCATGGAACAGATTATCATGGACCTCATTAACGAGGACATTGGCAACCTCCAAACACTTGATCCCATGCAGTTTGGCCTTGTCAAGGAGAGGTAATGTCTGCCAAATTTGGTCGACTTCTTTGAGACAGTCACCAAAGCCATGGATGAGGGAAGATGGTGCACACCACCTACCTTGACCTGGCCAAAGCCTCTAACACTATTCCTCACTCGGGCATAATAGATAAACTCTCGCAACTAGGCAGTAATCCATATGTCACTAGATGGGTAGCAAACTGGCTCATTGATAGAACTCACATAGTCAAAACAAGGGAAGTCACCTCAAGCAGTAGACCCGGGGTTCAGTCTTGGGGCCTCTGTTATTTGGGATATACTTTTATGAGGTGCAGACCAAAACCAGTGGGCTATGGCTGACCAAGTTTGCAGATGACTGCAAGCTGGGTGCTGTCATCAATTCCCCTAGTGATGTGGACATCCTACAAGAGTGTCTCACTCAGACATATGACTGGTGCCAGAAACATGGCCTCAAGCTGAATACCAAAAAATGCATCATTATCCCCTTTGGGGAGAGTGACGTCCCTACAAAGTATCACAATAATAACAACGTCCTAAGCACTCAATCAGTTGTGAGGGAGTTGGGCACCCACGTTGATAGCAACCTGACTTTTGACCACCATGTTGCTTCCGTTGTACAGAATGCCTTCTACATGGCCCATCTCATGAGTAAGGGTATCTCATCCAGGGATAAGGAGGTCATAGCATCGCTGTATTCTTCCCTTATAAGGCCCATTATTGAGTACAACGCCCCTTCTGGCATGTACCTCGCAAAGCACATGCAGCAGCTGGAGAGACCACAGAAGTTCCTCACCATGAGAATCCAGGGCCTCAAACATCTACCATACACAGATAGGCTAAATGTCCTATCCCTCTACTCAGTTTCATACAAACTTCTCAGAGGTGACCTCTGTCTGGCATACAAGGCGATCACGGACCCTATCTTGATGGGACAGCTACATATCCGAAAGTCAAGCTCCACTCAAGAAACCCATATCTGTGGGCTCAACCTGGTTTGTGACATTAACAAGACTTGTTTGCAGGACAGATTTGTGTCCCAGAGACTCATCCACTATGGAATAGACTCTCTCTCCACATCAAGCAGTCCTCTTTACCCCTTTTTAAGCACAACCTGGATAACTGGATGGGGAAAAGAAAATATACCTCTGGGATTCCACCCATGTCCCTGCTGGACTGGGGCATTGGGCGCTGATTTGTCTAAACATGGGCTAAACTCTTAGCTAGGTTTACAAAGGTCTCAGGGCCAATAGCCTAGTAACCTTTTATGATCCTATGACACAGGACACCAAGGCTCAAATGTAAGCCTTTAATTAAACTAAAGAAAACAATTTACTAATCAATTATTAAATCAGTTGATTAACAAAGTATTTTATGAAAATGAATCATGTACTTACAAGCATATGCATCAATAAAATCACCACTGATAGGGGGACTCCAGTCCTATTCAATGCAGCTATCTGCTCAGTCAAGACAAGGCCGACACTGGCAAAATGGCTGTATGCTCAGTTCAGGCTAATGGTTCTTCAATCAAATCTTGATGATAAGTTCCATTCTATTACTACCTTGAGCATTTTATAGCCTTGTATAAACAACAGAGTCAAAAAGTTCAACTAATGAAATACAAATCATGAGTTTATCATGAGATCCCGGAATATTTTAGAAAATTGCAAATCATTTCCTAAGTTGTAAACAAGATTTGCAATGTCTGATTTTATTCTGATATTTCCATATATTACTTCCCCTTTCCAAAGAACATTTAGCCGAAAAACATTTGATAGTTCCTCATTGAAATCCCCCATATTCTGGTAAACTTCGTTTAAGCTGATAAACAACTTCATAGATCAATAAAAGTTCAACTATACCAGTATTTAGTTAGCAAGGCTTGCCTTAAAGCATGTTCCAGTTATTTTAATATTAACAGTGTGCTTGTTAAGCAATAATCAAACAGATATGAAGATACACAGTGGTAAGGAGCTTGAGGCATAATATTTGAGTAGGCTGTATGGATCTGTCACAGAAATACACGCATTCCTCGTGGGCATCTGAGTTAAAGATCTTATGCCCACAGGAAGATTTCTTAAAGCCCATAGGCTTGTTAGCCATATTGAATCAAGTAGAAAGAAACTGAAAGAGTTTTTAATATATATATATATATATATATATATATATATATATATATATACATACAGAAAGAGTTTTAATATATATATATATATATATATATACATACACAAAGCAGAGGAACAAATACCAAGAATGTTGTTTCAAAAATATCATAAATCAGGTAGAAAAAAAAGACAGACAGAATACCGGCAACAGTATGTTAAAGAATACCCAAACAAGGGTAGAAAAGCCTAACTAGAAAGGGGGATTAAAAAATTAGAAACAAGGTTGAAACTAAGCAGGATTCATAAAAGGGAAAAAGAAGTAAGAGGAAAGAGATACTGCAGGTATAAAATTCAGAAAAACATATAAGAATATCTGGTTAACCTCCTAGCTCGACAGCAGAGAATCCATGTCTGATTGATGTAGTGGCAAACAATATCTGGGGGATGCCATCACAGTAGGGCATTAGGGTTAAAGGGAGCAGCTTCAGAGCTGGATCTGTGAGTACTGTAAAACTGGCCAAGTAGTATCCAAGGCTGAATCCGGGACTTGTCAGTTGAAGAGTGAATGAAAATGGGAACATCCGATTCTAAGTTATCTATGAATGTCCATATAACAAAGTAAATATTCCCCATGGTTGGTGTGCTTGGGAAAACAATGGAAGATAGATAGATTGATTAATATCAGTTTCTTTGTGGAAGGTGATGCATGCAGTGGGGGCTTGGAACACAAAGCTTAGAGCTCAGAAATCTTTCTGACTGAAGTGACAGTCACAAGGAAAACAGTCTTCCATGACAAACAGTTCAAAAGAAGGAAGCATTAACTTCTCAAGGGCAAAGTACAGATTCCAAGGATGAAGTGGTGTCTTAACTGAAAGCCGTAAAAGAAAACAGCTCCTAAGAAAGATCTTCCATGCAAACTCTGAGGAAAGTTAAGAAGACAGAGTTGGCACCTTGGAAGAAATTACGTACAGTTGTCAAATAAACTTCAACAGAAAAAAAGGTAAAACCCAAATTAAAGATCTGTGACAAATACTCAGAAATACAAGGAACTGCAGAAGTAAAAATGACTAACCCTTTGGTAGTAGTCCAGAGAAACATATTCATTTGAATGACAAAACTTTGTCATGTCAGGTTTCTGGCCTGTGGTTAAGATCAGGTCTACCCCCTCAATACAAGGGTGCCTAGCCATTACTGAAAGTGAAGAAAACAAGCAGTTAATCTGAGAGAATGAAGTGTTCAGTGAGGCTTACTGAATGGGTAAGATAGCAGATTCCTGGAAATCTTCAACTGGAGGGGTTTGTTCAAGAGATGGGGCCAAAGCAGGGAAATCACACTTATCAGGGACAAAAGGGGTCTATAAGGATCACTTTGGCACAGCAATTTTTGTCCTTCTCTAAAAAATTTGGGAGTACAGAGGAAGAGAAGAAAAGTACGATGTAATCCCAGGTACCACTTCAGAACAAGTTCACCACTGGGGAACCTTCCTCAGGGAGGAATAAAGGAAAACAATTTGCTACATTCATAATTGGTCACGAATGCATACAGGTTGCAATAAGGCTCCCTACAGTGACAAAATGGGGTCCATGCTACTGACTGACTGAGTGAATGAGAAAGCACTCAAGAGAAATTAGAGGACAATGGCTCAGCTGGTCAGCTAGGGAGATGACTTGCCCCACAATGTGAAAGAGAATGAGAAAGTGATTTGATGCAAAGACCAACTCTTCAAGGCCTCCTGACACAGGGGGCAGGAATGAGTTCCTCCTTGGATGTTTATATACAAAACCACTGTCACGTTGTCAGAGTAAATAGCAATTGGAGACATTCTGGTTAGGCTTATAAATGCCTTTGGGCAGATAGCCTAGTACATACCTATGAACCTATGGATCTGAGGGGCAAGAATCCTGAAATGCCTGCAAGTTGAGGTAGTAATGGGACCAGGAAACGGTCTGTTCAGAAAATGAGTGGATTCTCAAGTCCATCAAACCAGGTGCTCCTTGCACTTCTTAGATGTCCTGATGTAAGCTTTCAATGGATAAGAACGCTGGTGGCACTGAACCTACTGGATCCACCAAAGCACCCTTGTGCAATGACTGGTAATATTTGTGACAAAAGGAGGTACTGCCAGCACAGCTAGCTGGAATTTTATAAATAATTATATGTCATTTGTGAACATCAAACTAATTTATATAAGATGTGCAGCAAAAACAAATACCAACAACTGGAGTAAACAGTTAATCTGGTAGAAGAACAAATGTAATCAAAACAAATAAAATAATACAAACTGACGTACAGCCAGGGCAAGATAATAAAAAAACAAACAATTTTATTGCAATAGGTTAGCACTTTCTGTAGTCTGGTCTGAAGAAGAAGGCTTTTGACCTGCCAAAGCACTAACCTATTGCAATAAAATTGTTTGTTTTTATATTATCTTACCCTGGCCGTATATCAATCTGTCTGTATTATTTTATTTGTTTTGAATTTATATAAGATGCTTGAGTCACAAATGTATTAGAACTGTATGTAATGAGTATATCAAACTGCTACGATGTTTGTGTTGAAAAGGTATTTCTAAAGTGCTATCTTTAAAATATATCCACAGTGTGCCCTACTGGAAGAGAAAAGAAATGTATACGCACTACGGTAACTATTTAAATGTGTGTATATATATATATATATATATATATATATATATACACACACATACATATACATACACACACACACACACACACACACACACATATATATATATATATATATATATATATATATATATATATATATATATATATATATATATATATACACATATTAACAGTGGTAACTGGAACACAGGAGGTTAACCTCAGTCCCACAAACTTTAGAAAACTAACTGAAATTAAATTACTTTAGAGACTATGCCATAAAGATGTTTCAATGCAGCTAGAGACACAAAGCCTGTACTTGGAAGCTTTTTGTATTGTCTTTAGGGTGAACTAATTGCTACTTTGGAAACATGAAATAATGTAATTGTTTTATGACTTCCAGCACCTGCCAAAGATCTGACCAAAAGCCCTTGTATGAGTATTTTTACAGGTAGATGTTAAATGCTATCAACTGCCAGCAATGGGGGTTTTGGCTTGGGAACTAGAAGTCAGATGACCAGAAATTATGTCATTCTGTAAGCTATCACAGCAGTAATATTTTAAGTATTATTTTGAGAAGTATCCTAGTGAGACAGAGCATTCTGCATTCTGTCTTGGACCTGACAACTAAAATGAATCATTCACCACATCTGCCTTGCTCTAATAGAGTAAGTTTCTAGGGAACAGTGTAACTCTCCTAGATACAGTCAAGAATATAGTGAAGCTTAGTTTACATTTTGTTTTTCTTTGTGTTAGCCTGTTCTGCAATGTTATTTTTAATATTTCCTGTGATTTTGAGCTCTGATGTCACTGTGAATATATATTTAATACTGTCTTGTTCTTTCATTATTTATTATTAAATGTATTTAAACATTTTACTGTGGCTGATCTGTGTAAAGATACTTAATTTTTGAGAGAACCTGCATAGTTATTTGGTAACACTGTGTGGACCACTCTTAACAGCCTTCCTCTTGGTCAAACTACCATTTGTATTAATATTAATATCACTCATTATATTGGGTACCCTTTGAAGAGCCTTAAGGTAGCTGGCAGGAGTGACTGGTTGCAGTGAAAACTACCTTATAGTCTGGCCAGAAGGGGTCATAGCTAGTAAACCTGTGCCAGCCTTTCCCAGGTGTGTGTGTGTGTGTGTGTGTGTGTGTGTGTGTGTGTGTGTGAGAGCTACCTGGGCAGGGACATGAAGCGCTGGCTGGACAGAGAGGGTGCTGGAGGTCTTGACTTGGTCACTCAGCTGAGATGTCAACTCTATAGCTGTGCCAGTGGGAAGTCTTACTGGGGGTCTGGAGGAAGAGGGAAAAAAGTACAGTTTTGTACCTACCATAAATGTAGATGTTGAAGTGTATACCCTGCTGCAGTCATCACACTTGGGTTATCCTGTCGTCAGGCGGTCCCACAGTCGGCCTGAATTCCAAAGTCTTGGTCCGGCGTAGGTTGCTGCCGCTTCTTCCCTGACGTCAGTGCACCAGGGGTATATAAGAGCCATCCAACGCCATTTTCTTCAGTTTTTCTTGCCACAGATGTCAGGTGCCCCCCCAAAAGATGGTCAGTAGATACTACCAATAATAAAAGCTTAGCACCAACAAAACATCCCTCCAGCTATAAGCAAATACACCACAAAGGTTGTATCAGATTTTAAGGTATTGAAAGGTTTTAGTTAGGTCAGAGGGGATGGAGGGAGGGTAACCTGGACTGCAGCAGGGTATACACTTCAACATCTACATATATGGTAGGTACAAAACTGTACTATGTTCATCGTGTTACCCTGCTGCAGTCATCACACTTGGGTAGAATCCCAAAGCTAAGAATGGGAGGTGGAGTCAAACAGGGTTAGAGGAGGCTAGAAGGCCCTGCAAAACTGCAGTGGCGAAGCCAGCTCTAGTCTTAGAGTAAAGTGGTAAGTGATAGTGTTTGGTGAAGGTGTGTGCTGAACTCCAAGTTGCAGCTTCCAGAATATCCTTGGTTGGCACCCCCCTGAGGAAGGCTGTAGATGTAGCTGCTGCCCTGGTGGAGTGGGTGAGAGTAGTCAGTCTGAAGACACCTGCTGTAACCGAAGGTGTTTCCGCAGCACTGGCTTCTCCTTCTGTAATGTTATCAGTAGGGCCTAAAGAAAATGGCTGCGTTGGCCTAGAACTCTCTGTTTGAGAATCCAAAGTGGTCTGGGGTTCCAATTCTGCGGTCGTCAGGGGCTGCGTAGGCGCCTCACTGAAAAACGGAGAACCGGCGACCAGCCCAGCCGAGGCCTCGGAGTCTGGCTTGGATCTAGGCTGCCTGTCTTTATCTTTGCGTTTTTTATGCACGCTGGTAGTCGGTTGCTCCGACGGCATAGTGTAATTAAATTTCCTACCGAAGTAGTGTCGCGCGAAATCAAAACGTCACTTTATAGTTCGCTCATTGAACCTAGCAGAAAACCGACAACCAGTGACGTCGTGGTCTGGGCCAAGGCAAGGAATACAATAAGAATGAAAGTCCTTATGAGGTATTTGCTTCCCACAAGAAATGCAATTGTTAACTTTTTCTGACATCGGACTGAGGCAAGAAAAGGTTCCCCGACGGGGTACTTAGCTTTGAAGACTTCGGACTGAAATTCGATTTGAAAATCTCAGGTGTCGGCCGACCGGCACTTGCGACCTGCTTCTGCTTCGGGCACCGCACTGCAAGAAAGACTGAAGAAAATGGCGTCGGATGCATCTTATATACCCCTGGTGCACTGACGTCAGGGAAGAAGCGACAGCAACCGACGCCGGACAAAGAGTTTGGAATTCAGGCCGACTGCGGGACCGCCTGACGACAGGATAACCCAAGTGTAATGACTGCAGCAGGGTAACACGATGAACATCTAGCCCCAGACTGACTGAGGTCTCTGTGTGCTCTTAAGGAAAATTGCACTTGATGCAAAGAGCTGCATCTGGAAATACTGTGTGTGTGTGTGTGTGTGTGTGTGTGTGTGTGTGTGTGTGTGTGTGTGTGTGTGTGTGTGTGTGTGTACTTGTTATCCTCCCAGTGAATGCCTCCCTATAGGTGCCAGTGGTGAGAATTGAGGCTTCTTGATTACCGGTCCAGAGGTGGGTCATCACAATATTCATGAACACAGACATTGCCATTAAATCTACCGCTGTAAGGTAAAGTACAGCCAGAAGAGAATCATTCTGAATCACTTTTGTTACAATTGATCAAGTGGAGGCAATCTTCTCTGATGGAAAGAAGGCACTGCAAGCCTGAGTGTCCAGTGTACAATCTATGAAGGTGATTGAGTATGTGGGCATCAACTGTGATTTAGAAATATTTTCCATTGTGGCCAACAAGAACAGCTTGTGAAAAAGCAAATCCCAAATTGCAATGAGACTGACTACTGTTGGCGCTGTTAGAAGCCAGTCACCCAGGTAAGGAAAGACCCTGGAGATCCACATCTTCGCAGCTACTGATACCAGAAACTTGCATGCGATAAAGACCCTAAGAGCTATGGTGAGACCAGATGACAAACTCAGGAACTAAAAGTGACTATCTGCTATGATGAAATGGAGGAACCTCCTGAATTACTTGACAATCTTGCTCTGCAGGTATACTTATTTTATTTATTTATTTTACATTTGTTGACTGGGTTAGTCCGACTGAGCTTAGTGGCCCTTTTTCAGCAGAGACCAAGGGAGAAAAGCTCCACAGTGAGATAAAATTTAATTACATAAGAAATTAGATTAAATGCAAATCAGTAAATATTCAGTACTTACATACAATGTGAGTATAGTTTTGCACTAGTAGTTGATAATGAGGCTGTGCCAAGAGTAAAGCATTAAACCAGTAAGTGAAATACATAATTAGTTCAATATCAACGTTACATACAATAATTTTTAGACAATTTTGACTAGTATAGCTCCAAAATAGGAGAGCGAATAGGGGCAGAGTGTAGTGGTTCAACCATCAAATCCAGTCTTCTTTAGAAAGACAGGGCACCATAACAGCTCAAAATGTCTCTTTGGGTATGTATTGGTTAGGCAACTCAGACTGATCAGTGACCTGAGGTCCTTTGTCTTTTTGAAAGGTCAAAATACCCTTGAGTAAAAGCTCAGCTCTTTCAAACTGGTTAGGACCTCTTAGATGTCTTTCAGCAGGCTCTATGTCTTTAGTCTCACCACTGCCTTTTGACAGGGTAGCATGTTCAGGAGAGGAGGAAACTGTTATACAGGTGGTGCTATGAAAGGAATGTGATAGCTTCTGGATATTGTGTCCCCTAACCATCTGTTGTGTGTGATGGGTAGCCACATATTCAGATGGAGAGAGAAACAGCTCCCACTGCTTCCATAGGGGAGCAGCTTAAAAAGGTCTTACGGGACAGATGGCTGTTTTCTGGAAGAAGTACCACGGCAACCTTACTCATCCTGTAAAACATTTCTTCCTCCTCTGGGCAGATAACCTTTCTGGAAACCATTGCACCCACTTCACCCCTTACCAGAACCTTATAAATTAGACTGTTGAGAACAACTAAACCAAAATAAATAAATAAATAAAGAAATAACCTGCTAATTCTGTGTTACTGGATGCTGAGGAGCCTGAACTTTCACCCTGGCCTTGGAGAGTGCACTGTCATTGCTCTCTTGTTTTCAAAGTTCAGCTTTTACCTTTGGTCCAAACCGTAAGATTTCAGCAAATGCAGTATTCATGAAAATGGTTTTGGTATTTACAGCAAAGTTGATGAGCTAGAGCCAGGCACAGTGGTGAACCATTAGTTCTGTGCCTGCTACTCTCACTGAACCATACACAGCTCCTTTTTGTAGGTCCTAGACATGCAAATGCATCCTCTAATTAAAAAGAAATGGATAAAATGGATGTGTGGTCAGCTAGTGAACCACAGGTTGACAGTTGGGACTATGATCTGGTTTTCAATTCAGACAGCCCTTCGAGAGCCAGAACTATCACATCTGTTAGTTCCATTTGGAACCTCAGCATAAGCACTCTGCAGTTTGACTTCCTCGAGATAATGAAGGACAAAAAAAACATGCTTCCCTAGCCTGCCCATCACATGTGACCCTTTGGCATACAGTCAAGGGGCCTTTTTTTCTTTTAAACACCTTCATTAAAATTTCACTTCAGACATAGGCAAACATGCATTAACAGAAAAGAAAACAAACCACATTAACATTTTTCCCCATTAACATATATTACACATCACACATATTTTCTTTCCTTGTAACTATCATCTGTCCAACATTACATAAATTGTTGAATTTCTGCCTTCCCTTAAACCTCATTCCTCTTCCTCCTACTGAACATTATTCTGTATGTATCATTCCTACAATTTACATTTATTTATATGTAATTTGCTCCTTCCCTTTTCTAAAGATCCCTCTTCCAGTTCTTTTGTCTCATATAACAGTCAATACTTAAAATACAGTGGGTTTAGAGTTTGATTTCCATTTTCTAGTAACTGCCGTTTAGGCAGCCAAATGAATTAAACTTAATAAGGCCTTACTATATCTAGAATATTCAGATCCTTTGTCCTAGCTCAAAAAAATCATACAATATTTCTGACAGAGTACTCTGTAGGGAATTTTAAAATCTGCCAATTCATTACATTCACAAAACATATGTTCCCATTTACTGCTTTCTTCCCCATCACATCTCCAATGTTTGCTATTTTCCTGAGGAAATTTTATTTAAAAGTCTGCTTAAGGTATACAAATACTTCCAAGCAAAGATCTTAAACCTTTTGGACTTTGTTACATACTTGGGAGCAATGTCTTCTCATTGTTCTTTTATAAATTATTTTTCAAGTCTCTCTTCCCAATCTTTTCTATTATCCTCTGACTGAATCTTATACTTATGATGCAATATTTTCCGTGCTCTACTAATTATCCTTTTTTAACAGCAGCTTTTGCTCTAGATTCAACTAAGAATTCTACTGCAGCAGGTCTTTCACTTAAGATATCCCTATGCGGTTCTATTTACCTATACTCTGATATCAATCCCTGGTAAGGAAGGCAATCTATGTCTGCAGTCCAAATGTTTTCTTAGGATCATAGCAGGTTACTTGGCTAATGACTCTAGGGCCCTTACAAGCCTAGCCAAGTTTTACCCTTATTTCCATGATCAGCACCTATCACCCCTGTCCAAGAGGGACATAGGTGGAACACCTGGGATGAATTTACGGTTACCCATCCAGTTATTCAGACTGCATTTGAAAAGGGCCAATTAGGTGCTCTGCTTGAACTCATCCCACTCTATTACCTTTCTTCCCAATACTTTGGTTCATTTGCCAGTTTTCTTCAGTAAATTCTAGCCCTCTGTTGTCAGAAGGCCTTTATTAGAGCAGATGAAAAATGGCTTATTTGGCCAACTAAGGCAGTGCAAGGCTAAGTATGCTATCTGCTCCCTTTGGAATGGTAGCGACCATGTGTTCTTACAAGCACTTTCCAAAACCAGCTGAACCATCTCATCATCTAGGGTTATCACACAAGAGGATTGCCTGAGAGACCTAAAGACCTCCACAAGGATATGCTGAGACTTAAAGGAGGTGTTCTGAAGCTATTTGGACTTCACCCAGATGAGCTCCAAAATCTCACCAAATTTGATGTTGTTGGCAGAAAGGGAGAATTGCCTTCCTGTTCTTCATCTTAGTCCAGAATAGGCAAATGAATCCAGATCAGAAAAATGAAAGGATCAGTCAATGTACTTAGAAACATATATTTAGGGTTATTATAACCAACATTTCAGTACGGTTTGGTTACAATGGAACAGATAGCATTTTTTAACTTGATTTTCAGATTGGATTTGGTTTTATGACAACATTATTTTTAAAGCGATTATAGCTTTAAGATTTTATTATGTGATAGGTCATATGATTGATTGGGAGTTGTATATAAATGGATATAATTCATTTTACATTTTACCTTGATAAAGCTTGGTACTGAGCCAAGCGAAAGCGCTTGATTCGATTTTGTGTTCACCATTGTATGAGATTAAAGGTTTTGAAACGTCTCCACGTTCTGGTTCCTCTTTCTGTGAATATATGTTTCTAAGTACATTGACTGATCCATTCGTTTTTCTGGTTTTGAGTGATTTCATCTATGGCAGAGAAAGCAGACCAAGGGGATTTTACTGATACACCACAGCTTTTAAAAATGCTGAGTGAAGACAGACCAGTAACACGATCTGAATTTAACAGGGTCTTGGACTTACTGACCCAACTCACGGAAACTCTAAACAGCAATAGAGGCGGGACTTCCTCCTCACTACCTGGCAACCAGGAGCATGGCCAAGAACAGAGAAGGACACGTGTAATCAACGAGACGACTGCTCCGGGTGATACAACCAGAACTGATTCGAATGAAGGATTATTTTGAAATAAACAAACTGGGCAAAATCCTCCAGGTCCAATTTCCATGCAGCGACTGAACGAAACTTTTAGTTATGTACTTACCATAACTTTAGATGTTTGGGATCCATCTCGCCTACATTCAGTACTGATGGGCTCGGAGCCGATCCCTCGGCTCCGACTCGGCACGCTATGCTATAGAGCGAAGCCTCTTATTGGCTGAGCTATTTCTTATCCCAGGATGCACCACCACTAATCCCCCAGATCTTGTCTGTCCGCATTCATGCACACATACACAAATTGTTTATATAACATTGCCAGATGTTTCAAGATGAAACAACAGGATTCGGACCTTCTGATATCCTCTGATCTCCAAGGAAGGGGGAAGGAGGGTGGGTTATTGGGAATGTGAGATGGATCCCAAACATCTAAAGTTATGGTAAGTACATAACTAAAAGATGTTATGTGATCCTATCTCGCCTACATTCAGTACTGATGGGACAGCGTCCCTAGCACCTAAATCCTGGGTGGCTCACTTGAAAACACTCCTGAGCACTGTGGAACCAAATGAAGCTCGTCCTCTAGATGCCACATCCAATTTGTAGTGAGAAATGAAAGTGTGCGGGGAGGACCATGTAGCCGCAGCACAAATGTCACTAATGGCAAGCTTAGAATGGAATGCTATTGAAGTAGCCATAGCTCTTGTAGAGTGAGCTTTGACAGAGGTCGTAAGCTCTTTATTAGAAGAAGAATAAGCTTGAGTAATACAGTCCCTGATCCATTTGGCAATAGTGACCTTTGTGACGGCTTTGCCCAATTTATTGTCCGAAAAGGATACAAACAATTGATCTGTTTTCCTTGTTTGTTTGGTCCTATCTAAATAAAAGCGCAATTGCCTGTGGACATCTAATGTGTGGAATATGTATTCCGCTTTGTTAGAATACTTCGGAAAGAAGACTGGAAGTTCTAATGACTGTTGTAGGCAGAAACTGGAACAAACTTTAGGGACAAAGGATGGATTTGGCCTGAGAGATACTCTATCTTTGTGAAAAACCAAGTACGGAGGTTTTACAGATAAAGCTTGAAGCTCTGAAACCCTTCTGGCAGAAGTAATCGCCACCAGAAAGGCAGTTTTCCACGATAGAAATTTTAAATCACATGTTGCTGCCGGTTCGAAGGGGGAGGAAGTTAAGGCACGTAACACCACATCGAGATCCCATGGTGGAGCAGGATGAGAAATCGGAGGTCGTAAAAGCGCAGCACCTTTCAAGAAGGTCTTACACAATCTGTTGCTCATTAAAGGTGGGTTTATAGATTCGTGAAAATTGGAAATAGCTGCCAATTGAACCTTGATGGTAGAGACTAAAGAGCCTTGATTGAAAAGGGAAGTTAGAAATTTCAGTACTTCTGATACGGGAATAGTGATGGGATCCAGACCCCGGAGTTGAGCCCAAATAGCAAATCTCTTCCATTTGCTAGAATACAATTTCTTTGTAGCAGACTTGTGGGCCGAGGATAAAATGTGTACAACTTCCGGATCCAAGGTATGATTCCTGACTATAGTCGGAAGAGGAGGAGGCAAGCCGTCAATTTTAAGGTGTGTAGGGACTGGTGGAATAGTCCCGACTGATGAACCAATAGGTCTGGGATCTGATCCAGGAACCATGGACCTTCCAGTGCATATTTCCAAAGATAGGGGAACCATACCTGACGAGGCCAGTAAGGAGCAACTAAGATCATTTTGCTCCCCAAGAGAGACGCCTTTTGGATCACTCTGGGAAGGAGAGGAACTGGAGGAAAAGCATATAGCAAGCCGGTGGGCCACGGATGGGCTAGTGCATCCATAGGGCTCTCCCCCGGAGCCGGGGTGAGGGAGAAGAACTTTTTGCACTTCGCATTCAGCAGAGTCGCGAAGAGGTCGCAACAAGGAACTCCCCATTTGCTGAAAATCTGATTTGCAACCGTAATGTTCAGAGACCACTCGTGTGGAGAGAGGATAGTCCTGCTTAGTCTGTCGGCTATCACATTGGACTTGCCCGGGATATGAGTCACCACTAGAAAACGTTTGGTCGACACTGCCCATTCCCAAACTCTCATGGCTTCTCTGCAAAGGGGGTAGGATCTGGTCCCTCCCTGCTTGTTCAGGTACCAGACAACTGACATGTTGTCGGAGTGAACGGCAATTACGCCCTGAGGGAGGTAATCGTGAAGGGCTTGTAGGGACAGAAGCACCGCCCTCATTTCTAAGATGTTGATATGAAGTAGGGTCTCCTCCAAATGCCATTTGCCTTGGACTGACCTGCCCAGGGAATGCCCCCCCCACCCCATCTGGGAGGCGTCCGTAGTCAAAGTGGCCACAGGAGGAGGTGAAACAAAGTGTCGTCCCTGATCCAGATTGGAGGGCACCAGCCACCAGCGAAGGTCCCGTTTGCAGGTTTCCGTGATCCATATGAGGTGACTGAGAGGGAGATCCTGAAAGGACCACTGAGTTGAAAGAAGCCACTGGAGAATTCTCATGTGCAACCTTGCTAGGGGAACTAGAAGAACCGTGGCGGACATAGAACCTAATAGCTGCAGGACCATTCTGGCTGGGGCTTTGGATCTGGGAAGTAAGGCTCGAACTTGAGTCTGTATGGTTTGTATCCTTTCTGTAGGTAGATAGACCTGCATTCTGTTTGAGTCTATCTCTACTCCGATGAATCTTATGCGTTGAGATGGCAGCAACACAGACTTTGGCCAATTGAAGGTGATTCCAAGGGAAGTGCCCAGTGATATCGTGGCTTGTAGGCTCCGCAATAGTAGATGCTTGGAGGTGGCAGTTAGGAGCCAGTCGTCTAGATACGGAAACACCTGGAATCCTAGACTCCTCAGGTGAGCAGTCATGACCGCCAAACATTTGGTGAACACCCTGGGGGCTGTGGTGAGACCAAAGGGCAGCGCGTGGAACTGAAAATGACTGTCTCCTAGGCTGAAGCGCAGATGTCTCCTGGACGCCTGATGTACCATGATATGGTAATAAGCGTCCTTGAGATCTATGGAGCGCATCCAAACACCTTTCTCCAGCAGTGGGAGAATGGATTGTAGGGTGACCATTCGGAACTTGGACTTTTTGACTGAACGGTTTAGAATGCTGAGATCCAAAATGGGTCTCAAGTCCCCGGTCTTTTTTGGCACCAAAAAGAATCTTGAGTAAGTCCCTAATCCGATCTGGTCTGCGGGGACCGGTTGGATGACTCCTTTTTGCAGCAGCTTTGAAACTTCTGAGGCTGCAGTTTCCCGTTGACTGGGTGGCGGGTCCGGGATTTTTTTGGACTGAGGTGGGGAATGAGAGAATGGGATGGCGTAACCTCCGGCGATAATTCGAAGCACCCATCGGTCCTGAGTGATACCTTCCCAGGCTTTTAGGTGCCTCGAACGACCCCGACTGGCTCCGGAGCTGCACAGTCGGGCAATCCCTCAGGGACTGTGAAAGGCTGAAGAGCCACGAAAGGACTCGCGGTCTCCAGTGTTGCGGGGGCCTCTGCCGCCTCTGGGACGGCGTCTTCCAGAAGAATTTCCCCCTCCTCTGCCTCTAGAAGGGGGATCGTCCTGCTGTGAGGGGTAAGACTTCTGAGATCTACGGAACCACATTTTCCCTCCTCTTTTAGCCTTGGGGTAAGGCCGAAAGGGAGTGGAAAATCGTGCCCCTATAGCAGTCAAAGTCTTACCTTCTTGCTCGCAGCGGGTCAATGTGTCCTTTACCTTGGGTCCAAACAAAGAGGACCCATCAAAGGGGGCGTCGGCTAAGGAAGACCTAAAGGCCTCCGCAAAATGACACAGGCGGAGCCAGGCTTGCCTCCGTAGAGCAATGCCTGTACCCGCCGCTCTACTCGCCCCTTTGGCCGCATAGGAAATGTGCCTCATGGACGAGTTTGATATGGACGACAGTGTAGCCAGCTGAGAGCCAACCGTCTGGGCCAGTTGCTCAGGCAGGTTACCCAAGAGGGTATCTGAAAGTTCTTTAATCAGATCCCTCTGAAATCTGGTAAAGTGCGTGAGATAGTTCAGGGGCCTTAAAGTAAAGGCCACTGAACTTAGGGTGCGCTTACCGTACCGATCCATGCTCCTAGACTCCTTATTAGGAGGATGGATGGACGTCGAAGCCTCTGCTACATCTTGCTGGGTAGCAGATGCCACCACCAAGGCATCTACAGCCACAACTTAAGCAGGTACTTGACCTCCTATAAAAAATAAAAGACGCTAGATAAGAATAGGGGAAAGCCCCTCTAACTTAAACGGGAAACCTTCCCTTAACCAAAAACACAATTTTTCTCAACAAAATTTATCAAAAACCACTCGTACAACAACAATAGCTGTTAAAACAGCTTTTGGGGTAAAAATAGCAAAATTCCCGACAGGAAACTTTGAAGAAAACAGTACTTAGCTCAGCCAAGTTTGAGACCACGTCCTAGCTTGTAAGCGGCAAACGAGATCTGGGGGATTAGTGGTGGTGCATCCTGGGATAAGAAATAGCTCAGCCAATAAGAGGCTTCGCTCTATAGCATAGCGTGCCGAGTCGGAGCCGAGGGATCGGCTGCGAGCCCATCAGTACTGAATGTAGGCGAGACAGGATCACATAACATCGGATGTTCAACATAAGCAGTTCAGTTTCAACGCATGGGCAGGCCAGCAATTCTGGTTTAAACAAGGTACTGTTTTTTCAGACAAAACTGATATTGAACAGCAGTTTAACAACTTGAAAGAGAGACTGTACTCTTATAAAAGTAACCAATTAGAAATTAATTACTTGAAAGAATGTGTCAATGTAAAACGGGTTCCAAAAGGTTTACGTTGTTTTAAGTTTCCTAACAACGTGCAACCAGGAACCGCTTACTATGACAAACTTTGTAATATTTTCAACAAAGCTGGGCTTCAGGTCTTGGAAGTGATGATTGAAGAATACGAAGCAAAGGCTGATATTCTTTTAAAAGATCTGAATGTCTTGAATGATAAGTTGGTTAATGACACTAGTTTTTTGTCTGTGAAGAAGAATTACGACAGTGTATTTAATGAAGTAGTTCAGTTTTGTATGAAAATTTTAAACAGAAAAATCAGTAAATTAGAGAGGGACCTTAATGAATATAGGGAAGGGCTAGCATACCCAGTCTCAGTTAAGAGCAGATGGAAAGATGACCACAACAGGGATGGAGAGGGATGGAGACCAAGTAAACACACATAGGAATGTTTATGTGCAACCTCCTGCTGAACTCCCCAGAAGGAGTGAAAGACTAGCAGATAAAACAAGAAAAAATTCACACCAGGATTTTCAGTTTCCCCAGGACAGGCCTGGGGGGAGAGGTGGGAAGTTTCAACAGCAGAAGTGGAGGAAGTTATAGATATAGAAATGGTCCAAAGTGTGGAGGCCAGCAACTCAAATCTTGAATGTCCACATGAGGGTGAATTTAACAAGGGATACACAATCACAAAGGAGAAAAATTTCACTGTTTATAATTTTACTGAAATAGAAATGAGGAAGGAGTTTTTCGACTTATTTATTAAAGGTTTACATTTTATCCCCTCTCGTCCTTTCGATCTGGCAGAAGCTTTAATTGACCTCAAATTATTTGTAAGGCAGCTCAATTTAATTATGAATTTTAATGGACAACCACGTACGAAAACTATGTTGGTTAGAACAAGCACTTTTAACCCCCCCCCCACTCATCCATCCCTCAAAGTATTTGAAGAGATGGTAGGTAAAGAAATAAGGAAGATAAACGCCATGAATTTGGTTAAAACACCATCTAATATGAGAGCAGAAGAAACCGCCTTGATTCAACTGCTTAAAAGAGAGGGATGTAGAGTTATGAAACCCGACAAATGGGGTGGGTTAGTTTTAATGTACACACAAGATTATGAGGCATACCTTTTTAATATGTTGCAGGATTCTGACCAGTATGAATTGATCTCAAGAAATGAGATGCATCTAGCCTATTCCAAAATTAACTACATTCTTATGGACAACTTATTACAAGGAGTCATCAACGAAAAAGTTTACAATTACTTGTATGTCAACAAACCCAAGATCCCGATAATATTTGGGATTCCCAAAACGCACAAAGGCCTGGAACCACTAAAATTCAGGCCTATTGTGTCAGGTAAAGGAGGTATTCTCGAGCCTTTGGGTAAGTTTGTTGACCAGGTGTTGAAGAAGTTTGTTACAGCATTGGAATATGTTTGTAAGGACTCTTGGGACTTTCTTAGGGGCATTCAGGCACATTTTTTCCAGCCTGACTTATTAATGGTAACCATAGACATTGTGGAGTTATTTCCTAGTATTCCACATGGGATTGGCTTGGATTAGTTCAATGAAATTTTGGTCAAAGAGACAGGTTTTTAAGTGCAAGTATCATTAATACATTGGTTGAATTTATGGAAATCATATTAGAAAACAATTTTATGTTTTTTAACGGTGAAATATACAAACAGAAGAAGGGAGTGGTGATGGGTGCGCCTTGTGCCTCCCTGTACGCCAACATAGTACTGCACAAATGGGAGCAAACATACATTTTTTCGACCAGATGGGTGCAATGTGTAAAACATTACACCAGGTATTTGCACGACATAGGTTTATTGTGGAGTGGGACAGAAGATCAGTTTTTGAATTTTTTGAATAAATTAATTTCACTACTCCCTTTCTGTCCTTCACATACACTATTAGTAACGAAATGATGAATTAACTTGATGTAACCTTACTTAAAGATCGCTTGAACAATGGGTTTACATCTAAACTATACAGAAAACCCACTTTTTCCAAGCATATTTGCATTTCACGAGTGGACATCCTTTTTATCAGAAAAAAGGGATAGTTAAAGGCCAAATGATAAGAGCTTCAAGGATGTCCAGCACTTTGGAATATTTTTTGGAAGAGTTGGCATTATTGAAAAGGTTGTTTTTGGAGAGAGGATACCCCAAACCCCTAATAGACAGGTTAAGTAAAGAGGTTTTTGACAATAGAGAAAGTAGATATCCCCCTTTTCTAGGTGTAGGTCTGGCTCATGAAGAAGCATCTAAAAATGATGGTAGTACAGGTTATTGTAACAATTATACACACACTTTTCTAGTAACTCCCAACACATTGAAGAAGTGATTTTTAAATAATGGCCAGTCTTGACAGCCCATGAGGAGCTAAAAACGTCTATTCCAGAACACCCCAGATTTACCAGACGTAGAGACACCAACATGAAGGAGTTATTTGAAAGGAATCAACCCCATGGAAGAATAAATAAAAATTTGAGGAATGGAACATATAAATGTGGGATGTGTAAACAGTGTACAGCTATCATAAACAAAAGTTCCTTATATATTCCATCTAGAAAATTTTATTTTCAAGACAACTGTTATACCAATTGTGGAACAAAAGGTGTGGTTTATCTGGGTTTTTGCACAAAATGCCTTAGTTTTTACATTGGTAAAACAGAAAGAACTTTAAGAAGGAGAATTTACGAACATTTGTACGAGGTCTCTAAAAAGAAAGTGTCCAGCTCATTTTATAAACACTCCACTGTATGTCCAGATATGGAAATAAACTTCATTGTATTAGAGCAAATACAAGTTGATGGTAGGGGGGGAGACTGGGAGACTCAATTAGAATATAAAGAGCTCCTTTGGCAGCTCAAGTTAGATGCTGGCAGCAGTCCAGGTTTGAATGACAACATCAATATAAGTAGTGTTCTGAAATTAAGGATGGTTAGATTATGAACAAGAAGTATTCACAGTATACGCACAATAGTTATGTCTTGTTACAAACACTTGTTGAAATGCATTTCTAAGGGTGTCATCATTCATTATTATTATTATTCTTTCACCATTATGTTTTCATACATTGTTGTAAATATGTGTTAATGAGAACCGATATATTTTTAAGTATTTTTTATTTTTTATATTTCTGATATTTTTCTTTTTGTACATATGTGACAATGGGAAGTTTTTGACATATAAGCAAATTGTTAGAGAAGTGAACGATTTTCTATAATGAACATTTTAACACAATTTGTTTTGTATGGTATTTAAAACATTCACAAGTTTTAATTTTACATATATTATTAAGGGTTATTATAACCAACATTTCAGTACAGTTTGGTTACAATGGAACAGTTAGCATTTTTTAACTTGGTTTTCAGATTGGATTTGGTTTTATGACAACATTATTTTTAAAGCGATTATAGCTTTAAGATTTTATTATGTGATAGTTCATATGATTGATTGGGAGTTGTATATAAATGGATATAATTCATTTCACATTTTATCTTGACAAAGCTTGGTATTGAGCCAAGCGAAAGCGATTGATACGATTTTGTGTTCACCACTGTATGAGATTAAAGGTTTTGAAATGTCTCCACATTCTGGTTCCTCTTTCTGTGGATATATGTTTCTAAGTACAGATGAATCCAGATGCTTTCTCTCACACTCAGCCTTATCGCCAGTTCTGGAATGGAAGTAAAAGGTGGGAGATGATGCAGGTCCAGGCACTGTAATTGCATCCTGTGAAACCCCTGAATGCCTGGCCAGATGTGGGAATGACTGCTGGAAGCCAATATCAGAATCATTAAGAAGGAAGGACCGTCCAGGGAAGCATAAAACAATGGAGATAGAACTGGAAATGGTGTCATTCCAGACATTAATGACACCGAACTTGAGGAATCAATACTTTTCACAGATGGGCTCAAGATCAAAGCCAAAAGAGAAAGCATTATCTAAAAAACTTACAAGTCAACCCCAACCCTCAAAATCCAGACAGCAATCACAAATGCTAAAACACCAACTTGAGAAAAAGAATACTCATCCCCACAGAAGCAGAGTACAAGATGGCCCTTGCAGATCGCTCAAGAACATTGACAAGAGCATCAGCTTCAGGGATGTTGAGATAGGAAGCAATGATGCCAATGGAAGGGTCAACATCAGGACTGTTAATATCAAGGGCATCCGCCCCAAATGAACCATTGATAATGACATCAATCTCAAAAAGTCAGTAACTGGCTTTGATGGAACTAGGGCTTGTAAGATCCAAAGAGAAGAAAAGGCAAAATGTAGACAGGGAATGTATTCTTGAGCCATTGATTTCAGCAGAAGACACCTGAGCTCACATCTTCTGAATAATGAAAAGATAGTTCAGTTGGACAAATACAAATCTGTGAGACCTGAATGATACTGATGAATAGGAAGTACAGAGTCCAGGTCCAGAAATAAAAGAAGAGGTACTTTCAGCTCAGGGAGGGGTTCATTTTTAAGTCTACTATCTTTGGCATATTTCCTCTTGGGAATTGCATTCAAAAAAGAGATTTTTTAGGTGCTTCTAAATGTTTATGCTGTTTGGAGCTAAGACGTGCAATCTCTGTCACTATCAGACTCCGTTTTGCCTGACTCTTTGGAGGTGAATGGGGACACCTCTGTAGAGGACGCAGAAGCAAGAGTAGCCTATAGTTTGCCTATTTCTAAAAAGTTTTAGTGTTCAACATTTAAAATAAATGGATATAGGATAATCTGACAAGAAAGTCTCTTTTTTTAAGCATTTTACACATTTTAATGTTTAGGTAGAATCCTAGCTTTATACTCACATTTTAAATGACTAGAAGTACAATGTATACATCATAACAAATTTCTGTACAGCTATAACTATCTCAGCACAAAATGAGGGTAATCTGGCAGAGGGCAGGGGGCTTAATTGCAAGTACTACAGTGAAACACCAAAAAACTCTGACAAAGTAAGAAAATAAATGGAGCAGACTAATCCAACCAAAGGCTTGAATAAAGCAACTTATAACCTACAATAAAAACAGTAGATCCGTAGTTTGGATCTGTTAATCCCTATGACCTGAGTTCATAACATTCATCTGCTCCTCATTTTCAAGGACATTCAAGATTTTGACTCAAATTTTAGCTCTGTTCCC
This sequence comes from Protopterus annectens, assembly GCF_019279795.1. Lineage (NCBI taxonomy): Eukaryota > Metazoa > Chordata > Ceratodontiformes > Protopteridae > Protopterus > Protopterus annectens. The sequence continues at coordinate 124,494,915 of NC_056733.1, read as the reverse complement.
TCTTAATCTCTTCTACAAGTGGTGTCGTTTGTCAAAAAGGCAGAGAACTACACATAATAAATAATGACAATAATCAGAGTTACAGGCTTTTTTCTTTTTTTTCAAGAAAGAAGGCGAGAAGAAGACAACTAACATGGAACGTTATGGTAGGTACATAACTTCTCAATGTTAAGTTGTCAATCTCGCCTTCATTCTTGCTGGATGGGACCGCGTCCCTAGCACCTTACCCCGGGTGGCTTATCGGAACAGACTCTTGAGAACAGTGGAACCAAAGTTGGCACGGTTTCTGGAGGCCATATCCAATTTGTAATGCGAGATAAAGGTATGAGGTGAAGCCCATGTGGCTGCTGCACAAATGGAATCTATTGGTAGCCTGTCCTGAAAAGCTACAGATGTAGCTAATGCCCTGGTTGAATGAGCTCTAGGTCTTGAAGGCAGTTTTTGATGTCTGATTTCATAGATGAAGGTAATTATAGAGGTAAGCCATCTTAAAAGGGACACTTTAGAACCTGGAAGGCCCATTTTCCTTTCCGCATAAGACAGGAAGAGCTGGTCAGATTTCCTGAACTGTTTAGTCCTGTCTAAATAATATCGAAATTGGCGATGAACATCTAGAAAATGTAACTTTTAGTTATGTACTCACCATAACTTCAGATGTTTGGGATCCATCTCGCCTACATTCTGACTGATGGGTTCGGAGCCGATCCCTCGGCTCCGACTCGGCACGCTTATGCTATAGAGCGAGGCCTCTAATTGGCTGAGCTATCTTTATCCCAGGATGCACCACCACTAATCCCCCAGATCTTGTTTGTCCGCATTCATGCACACATGCACAGCTTGTTTATATAACATTGTTAGATGTTTCAAGATGAAACAACAGGATTCGGACCTTCTGATATCCTCTGATCTCCAAGGAAGGGGAAGGAGGGTGGGTTATTAGGAATGGCGAGATGGATCCCAAACATCTGAAGTTATGGTGAGTACATAACTAAAAGATGTTATGTGATCCTATCTCGCCTACATTCTGACTGATGGGACAGCGCCCTAGCGCCTAAATCCGGGTGGCTCATTGGAAAACACTCCTGAGCACTGTGGAACCAAATGAAGCTCGTCCTCTAGATGCCACATCTAATTTGTAGTGAGAAATGAAGGTGTGCAGGGAAGACCATGTAGCCGCAGCACAAATGTCACCAATAGCAAGCTTAGAATGAAATGCTACCAAGTAGCCATAGCCCTTGTAGAATGAGCCTTGACAGAGGTGGAAAGCTCTTTGTTAGAATAAATATAAGCTTGAGTAATACAGTCCCTGATCCATTTGGCAATAGTGACCTTCGTGACCGCGTTGCCCAATTTGTTTTCTGCAAAGGACACAAACAACTGATCTGTCTTCCTTGATTGTTTGGTCCTATCCAAATAAAAACATAACTGCCTGTGGACATCTAGTGTGTGGAAAATAAACTCCGCTTTATTGGAGTATTTTGGGAAAAAAACTGGGAGCTCTAACGACTGTTGCAAGCATAAAGTAGAACAGACTTTAGGAACAAAAGAAGGATTTGGTCTGAGGGATACCCTGTCTATATGAAAAACCAAGTACGGGGGTTTCACTGACAAAGCTTGAAGTTCTGAAACCCTTCTGGCTGAAGTAATTGCCACTAGAAAGGCTGTCTTCCATGATGTCTCCAGAAACTTCAGATCACAGGTAGCTGCCGGTTCAAAGGGGAAAGAAGTCAAGGCACGTAATACTATATCGAGATCCCATGGAGGTGCAGGATGAGAAATCGGAGGTCTTAATAGAGCAGCACCTTTCAAGAAGGTCTTACACAACCTGTTGCTCATTAAAGGTGGGTCTATGGATTCATGAAAATTAGAAATCGCTGCCAATTGTACTTTGATGGTAGAAACAGAAGAGCCTTGGTTGAAAAGAGAGGTCAGGAATTTGAGTACTTCTGCCACGGGAGTAGAAATGGGGTCCAGGCCCCGGAGTTGAGCCCAGATAGCAAACCTTTTCCATTTGCTAGAATACAGTTTCTTCGTAGCAGACTTGTGGGCTGAAGACAATATGTGCACCACATCTGGGTCCAGTGCATGTCTCCTGACTATGGTCGGAAGAGGAGGAGCCAGGCCGTCAATTTTAATGTGTGTAGGGACTGGTGTAGTAGTCCCGACTGATGAATCAGTAGGTCTGGGACCTGGTCCAGGAACCATGGACCTTCCAGAGCATGTTTCCGAAGATAGGGAAACCAGACTTGACGAGGCCAGTAAGGAGCAATTAAGATCATCTTGCTCCCTAAGAGAGATGCCTTTTGAATTACCCTGGGTAGGAGAGGAACTGGAGGGAAGGCATAAAGCAGGCCGGTGGGCCAAGGATGGACTAACACGTCCATAGGGCTCTTCCCCGGAGCCGGGGTTAGGGAGAAAAATTCTTTGCACTTCGCATTCAGAGGAGTCGCGAAGAGGTCGCAGCATGGAACTCCCCATTCGCTGAAAATCTGCCTTGTCATAGTCATATTCAGAGACCATTCGTGAGGAGAGAGGATGGTTCTGCTCAACCTGTCGGCTATGACATTGGATTTGCCCGGTACGTGAGTAGCCACTAGGAAGCGTTTGGTCAAGACTGCCCATTCCCAGACTCTCATCGCTTCTCTGCAAAGAGGATAGGATCTGGTCCCTCCCTGTTTGTTCAGGTACCAGACAACTGACATGTTGTCTGAGTGAACAGCAATTACACCCTGAGGGAGGTAATCGTGAAGGGCTTGAAGGGACAGGAGTACTGCCCTCATTTCTAGGATGTTGATGTGGAGAGGGGTCTCTTCCGGGTGCCATTTGCCCTGGACTGACCTGCCCAGGGAATGCGCCCCCCACCCCGTCTGGGAGGCGTCCGTGGTCAAAGTGGCCGCCGGAGGGGGAAGAACAAAGGGTCGTCCCTGATCCAAATTGGAGGACACTATCCACCAGCGAAGGTCCTGTCTGCAAGATTCTGTGATCCATATTAGATGATTGAGAGGGAGTTCCTGAAAGGACCACTGAGTTGAAAGAAGCCACTGGAGGATTCTCATGTGTAACCTTGCCAAGGGAACTAGCAGAACTGTGGCAGACATCGATCCCAATAGCTGCAGGACCATTCTGGCTGGGGCTTTGGACCTGGGGAGTAAGGCTCGAACCTGATTTTGTATGGTCTGAATTCTGTCTGCAGGTAGATAGACTCGCATCTGGTTTGAATCTATCTCTACCCCTATGAATCTTATTCTTTGAGATGGCCGTAACACAGACTTTGGCCAATTGAAGGTGATTCCGAGGGAATTGCCCAGTGATGTTGTGGCTTGCAGGCTCCGTAGAAGTAGATGCTTGGAGGTGGCAGTTAGAAGCCAGTCGTCTAGGTACGGAAACACCTGGAATCCTAGACTCCCCAAGTGAGCAGTCACTACTGCCAAGCATTTGGTGAACACCCTGGGGGCTGTGGTGAGACCAAAGGGCAGCGCACGGAACTGAAAATGACTGCCTCCTAGGCTGAAGCGCAAATGTCTCCTGGACGTTTGATGTATTTTGATATGGTAATACGCGTCCTTGAGGTCTATGGAGCACATCCAAACACCTTTCTCCAACAATGGGAGAATGGTTTGTAAAGTGACCATTTGGAACTTGGACTTCTTGACTGAACGGTTTAGGTTGCTTAGGTCCAAAATGGGCCTCAAGTCCCCGGTCTTTTTTGGCACCAAAAAGAATCTTGAGTAAGTCCCTAATCCGATCTGGTCTGCGGGGACCGGTTGGATGACTCCTTTTCTAAGGCTGCGGTATCCCATTGACTGGGTGGCGGGTCCGGGATTCTTTTGGACTGGGGGGGGGGAGGGGGGCAGCAGAATGGGATGGAGTAACCTCCTCCGGCGATAATTCGAAGCACCCATAGGTCCTGAGTGATCCCTTCCCAGGCCTTCAGGTGCTTCGAAAAACGACCCCCGACTGGCTCCGGAGCAGCACAGTCGGGCAATCCCTCAGGGACTATGAAAAGCTGAAGAGCCACGAAAGGACTCGTGGTCTCCAGTGTTGCGGGGGCCTCTGCCGTCTCTGGGACGGCGTCTTCCTGATGAATTTCCCCCTCCTCTGCCTCGGGGGGGGAACCTTCCTGCTGAGAGGGGTAAGACTTCTGCGATCTACGGAACCACATCTTCCCTCCTCTTTTAGCCTTGGGATAAGGCCGAAAGGGAGTGGAAAATCGTGCCCCTACGGCAGTCAGAGTCTTACCCTCCAGTTCACAGCGGGTAAGTGTGTCTTTCACCTTGGGCCCAAACAGGGAGGACCCATCAAAGGGGGCGTCGGCGAGTGAAGACTTGAAGGCCTCCGCGAAATGACACAGGCGGAGCCAGGCTTGTCTCCGTAGAGCAATGCCTGTACCCGCCGCTCTACTCGCCCCTTCGGCCGCATACGAAATGAGCCTCATGGACGAGTTCGAAATGGACGACATTGTAGCCAGCTGAGATCCAACCGTCTGGGCCAGCTCCTCAGGCAGGTTACCTAAGAGGGTATCGGATAGCTCCTTAATCAGATCCCTCTGGAATCTCATAAAGTGCGTCAGGTAGTTCAAAGACCTCAGAGTAAAGGCCGCTGAACTAAGGGTGCGCTTGCCGTACCGATCCATGCTCCTAGACTCCTTATTAGGAGGATGGACGGACGTAGAAGCCTCTGCTACATCTTGCTGGGTAGCAGATGCCACCACCATAGCATCCACAGCCACACCTTTTGTAAGGAACTCTCTATCTGGGGGCGCTGAAAGAAATTTGTTTGGACGAGCGGGCACCGGTTCCACAGAGTCTGGTTGTTCCCACGCCCTTCGACAGATCAAATCCAAGAGCTCGTCGAAGGGCGGAGACATCCAGGAGGCGGAGGGCTGAGCCCCGAAGGCCTTCAGGAACACCGACTCATCAGCAGAGGGAGGTTTGGACTGCCAGCCGCCTCGTTGTTTTAGGGCTTCCAGGATGTCTGCAAAGGAGACATCATCCGAGGACGACTTGGGGGACCCCTCTGCATCATCGAGATCAGTGTCAGATGTCAAAGACTCGTCAGGGGAGTCAACGTGCTTCCTCTTGCACGTTTTCTTCCTGGGAGGTTCTTCCGAAGAGGCTTCAGAAGGACCTCCAGGAGGGGAGAAACCCCAGCGGGGGTAACCTGAGGCCCAGGGGCTCCGCTGTCTGCGGACAGGGGGACTGCCAACGACCCAGTCTCCAAATGTAGGGAAGGAGCTGGGGAAACTGTGGAGGTAGCCAATGAAGATTTGGCTAGCGCACTCCTCATAGCCCTGAAGGCGGGACCACCAGAATCCTGGGAAGGTCCCCCCTCCGTGGCCACGACAGTGGACGGTACTCCCGCCGCCGACGCACCAAGAGGGAGACTTGGGACCGAAAGTATCAATCCCGAAGCCTCCCCCCAGGGCCGAAGGAAGAAGTCCGTGCACTGAACTCCAACCCAAGAGCCGGAGTCGTAGCAAGGGTCGGGCCTGACCCTAACACCTCCACTGGTTCCACCAACACCTGCTCCAACGGTGCCGAAACTGTTGGAGGAGGAAGTACAGTAAGGGAGTGGACCATCGGCTCCGAAGCCAAATGGGCTGGAGCCGAAACCATCTTTTGGAACACCGGAGACTGGAAGAGTCGAAGGAGCACCCTGTCGATGTCCGAATCAGACATCCTGGAAGATCTCGAGGATACCGATCGGGCCCGAACCGATTTCTCCATCGGCTCCGAAGGGCTCGGGGACCGGCTCCGAAAGGACTCAACAATTATCGGCTCCGAGGAAACCTTCAAAGAAATTTCCCTCGGTGCCGATAAGGACTTCGGCTCCGAGGGGGAAGTGTCTGAGCCGATGACCCTTATCGGCTCCAATATCAGTGGAGCCGATGAGGGTGACCCGCCTCTTGATGCCCCCGACCTCGGCTCCGAAACCAGAGGGGTCGAGGCTGGAGGCATCGAGGCAGACCGTTCCAACCTCGGCTCCGAAGTCCGTGGAGCCGATGGAGAAGTCTGCTTAGTCTTCTTAGCCGTCGGATCCGACTGACTGGTCGGAGCCGGCGCTTTCCTCTTTTTAGAAGGAGACGGAGAGGAAGACAAAGCCTCCTCAAAAGAAGGCTTGATTAATCCTTTGAGGATTAATTTGTTTTTCCTCTCCTGGAGGACTCTGGAGGAAAACGCATGGCATACACTGCACGATTCCTGCAGATGTTTGGCACCAAGACAATAGACGCACGAGGAGTGGTCGTCCGTTATGGACATTTTGAACCCACACCTCGTGCACTTTTTAAACCGAGGGTTTATGTTCTTTAGACATAATGTACAAAAAATAGACCACAACAGTAGATTAAGAGTTTCTATACACAGGAACAAAACCACTAACTCCGAAAAATATTAAACTAAAGAACTTTTTTTTTTTTTTTTTTTTTTTTTTTTTACACAATGTAAGAAAGAGAAAAGGGAAAACAAGGATGGTCAAGACCCTCTAACTCAAACGGGTACTTGACCCACACACAACCACTAAAGAAGTTAGTACAGGGGAAGGCCCCTCTAACTTAAACGGAACCTTCTCTGACAGGAAAATATATTCAAAACTCAATGAAACAACAAGAAACACACTCGTACACAAAAAATAGCCGTTAAAACAGCTTTTGGGTTTAAATGAGAGAAATACTGACAGGAAAAAAGACTATAAATATAGTACTTAGCCCAGCCAATGTTGAGACCACGTCCAAGCTCTGTAAGCGGCAAACGAGATCTGGAGGATTAGTGGTGGTGCATCCTGGGATAAAGATAGCTCAGCCAATTAGAGGCCTCGCTCTATAGCATAAGCGTGCCGAGTCGGAGCCGATGGATCGGCTCCGAACCCATCAGTCAGAATGTAGGCGAGATAGGATCACATAACATCTTTTGTTCCGACCTGTTGGAATAATCAGGGAAGAAGACAGGGAGATCGATAGTCTGGTTTAGATTTGCCTCAGAGGAAACCTTAGGCAAGAAGGACGGATTAGTCCGGAGGGACACCCTGTCTTTATGGAAAACTAAGTAAGGAGGACGACTGCAAAGAGCATGAAGTTCAGATACCCTTCTAGCTGATGTTACGGCTACTAGAAAAAGTGTTTTCCATGAGAGCAACTTAAGAGGGCATGAAGCCGCAGGTTCGAAGGGGGGGAGAATCAAGGACACTAGGACCAAATTCAAGTCCCACTGAGGTGGGGGATCTTTGATTGGGGGCTTGAGCAAAAAGACACCTCTTAGAAAGGTTTTGCAGAGTTTATGGGACATGATACTGGAGTCCGAGACACCTACATGAAAGTTAGATATAGCAGCTAGTTGTACTCTAATGGTAGATGAGGAAGAGCCTAAATGAAAGAGCTCTGCCAGGAAGTCTAGGATAGACTGGATAGGTGCACTGAAGGGGTCTATATTTTTTGATGCTGCCCAGAAGGGAAAACGTTTCCACTTACTATTGTAAATCCTGCTGGTAGAAGACTTGTGAGAGGCTATCAGGATGTTACGGACCGAATGAGAAATTAAGGGAAGCCTGGCTAGGGTAGGAATTGGAGAAACCACGCTGTGAGGTTGAAAGATTGGAGGGAGTGGTGCAGCTGGCCTGACTGGTGGGTCAAAAGATCTGGCACTGGGTCCAGGTGCCAAGGCTGCTCCAAGAGGTAATGATGCAGGAACGGAAACCATATCTGTCGAGGCCAGTAAGGGGCAATGAGGATCATAATGACTCTCGAGGCGATAGCTTTCTGAATTAATTGAGAGATCAGTGGAAAAGGGGGGAAAGCATACAGAAGTCCTCGGGGCCAATCGAGAACTAGAGCGTCTCTGGTGGGTTGGCCTGGTAGAGGGAAGAGGGTGAAGAAATCGTGACACTTGCTGTTTTGGGGAGTAGCAAAAACATCGCAGCAAGGCCGGCCCCATCTTCGAAAGATTTCTTCCAGCACTGATTTTTTCAGAGACCACTCGTGAGGCATGAGAATAGCCCTGCTCAACTTGTCCGCAATCACTTTGGACTTCCCGGGAATGTGCGTTGCTATCAGAAACCACTGAGAAGAAATCGCCCACTGCCACCAAAGTCTGAGTGCCTCTCGACATAAGGGATAGGACTTGGTTCCGCCCTGTATGTTGATGTACCACACTATGGACATGTTGTCCGTCTGAATTGCAATAGTCCCTATGGGAAGAGAGTCCTGAAGGGCTTGCAACGCTAAAAGCACTGCTCTCATCTCTAAGACATTTATGTGCAAGTGGCAGTCGAAAGATTGCCACGTGCCCTGGACTATCCTGCCCTGATAATGCCCACCCCCACCCGATCAGGGAGGCGTCCGTTGTCACCGTGGCGATTGGGGGGGAGGGAATGAAGGGTCTGCCCTGAAGAACTTGAGGTGATGTCATCCACCAAGACAGGCGATTCTTGCATGATTGGGTTAGCAGAATGATGAGAGACATCGGGAGCTGTTGGAAGGACCATTGAGAAAACAGCATCCACTGGAGGATCCGCATGTGAAAACGAGCTAAGGGAAGAAGTGTAATGGTAGCCGCCATGAGTCCTAATACCTTCAAGACTACCCTGGCTTTGATCTTGTTGCACTGAAGCAGAAGGTAAACGTGTTTGCGGATATCTGATACTCTTTGCTCTGTCAGTCTGGCAGAAAGATGAACTGTGTCTAAGGTGGCGCCTATAAAGGTAATAGATTGAAAAGGCGACAAGGCAGATTTTTCAAAATTTACTGAAATGCCTAGAGCTTGGCAAGTTTGAATGGTGAAGTCTCTGGATAGAAGACGTTGATGCCTGGTGGTGGCGGTAAGGAGCCAGTTGTCCAAATATGGAAACACCTGGAATCTCAGACGTCTCAAGTGAGCCGCAACCACTGCCATACATTTGGTGAACACTCGGGGGGCTGTAGTGAGACCAAAGGGCAGGGCTCTGAACTGGTAGTGACTGGCTCCCAGCCTGAAGCGGAGAAACCTCCTGGAGCGTCTGTGCATTTTGATACGGTAGTACGCATCCTGAAGGTCTATCGAGCACATCCAATTGTCCTGACCCAAGAAAGGTAGAATGGACTGTAGTGTGACCATCCGGAATTTTGTTTTCTTCACATACTTGTTTAGCTTGTTGAGATCCAGTATTGGTCTCCAGTCCCCTGTATTTTTTGGTAGAAAAAAGAATTTGGAGTAGATTCCGGATCCTTGCTGGTCTGCTGGAACTGGTTGGATAGCTCTTTTTGACAGCAGCTTTGATATTTCTAACGCCGCTTGTTCCCTTAGACTGGGTGGAACGTCTGGAAGGGATCCTTTGGGTTGGGATGGGATGTGAATAAAGGGGATTTTGTAACCCTCGGATATGATCGACTGTACCCATTTGTCTTGAGTGAGGGAAAGCCAGGCTTCTGGGTACAGTGATAATCTTCCTCGAACTGCCTCCGAAGATGGACAGCCGGGCAGCTCCTCAGGGATGCTGAAAGGGTTTATCAGAGAAAGTCTCTCTGTTACCCTGGTTTTGCGGACCACCTCTGCCCCTAGGGCAGCGTCTATTGTTGTTCCCCCCTCTGCCTCTAGAGGGGAATCGACTTTGTGTGTCAGATGAGACTCCTTGTGGTTTGCGGAACCACATTTCCCCCCCCTCTGACCTTTGGGATAAGGTCTGGAAGGGGTAGAAAAACGGACTCCCACGGCAGAGAGAGTCTTACCTTCCTGCTCGCACCTAGTCAATGTATCCTTCACCTGAGGTCCAAACAACGTTGAGCCATCAAAGGGGGAATTGGTGAAGGACGCCTTGAAAGGGTCCGCAAAATTGCAAAGCTGCATCCAGGCGTGGCGTCGTAAAGCTACACCTGTGCCTGCGGCCCTACTCGCCCCATCGGCCGCATATGAGATAAGCCGCATGGAGGAGTTGACAGTCGAATTCAGGGTTGCCAACTGGGAGTTCATTTTGTCTTGGAACCCCTCAGCTGTTGGATCCTGCATAGCATCACCCCTATCCTTGAGTAAATCCCTCTGGAGACGGGTGAAGTGACACAAGTACTTCAGTGACCGCATGGCAAAGGTCGCTGAGGAAAACATCCGCTTACCGTACCTATCCATGGTCCTAGACTCCTTATTAGGAGGATGGACAGGTACCGAAGGATCATCTAATTCCTTCTTAGTGGCTGCGGCCACCACCATGGCATCAACAGAGACACCTTTAGATAAGAACTGTTTCTCTTTCGGGGCAGTAATAAATTTTGATGGCCTCCTTGGGGTAGGTTCCACCGAATCAGGGGCCGTCCAAGCCTTCCTTGCCACCACTTCCATGAGGGGGTCAAAGGGAGGAGACACCCAGGAGGTAGAAGGGCGGGAGCCAAACTCCTCAAGGTAAACCAACTCATCCTCTGAAGGGTTAAGGGCGGGCCAGTTCCCCCTCTGTTTAAGGATTTCAAGGATGTCAGCAAAACAGACATCCTCAGAGGGGGACCGAGGGGAACGTTCAGATTCCTCCAAATCGGTGTCCGAAGTGATAGACTCAGAGGAATCAATGTGCTTCCTCTTGCACTGTCTCTTCCGAGGGGGTTCCCCTGCCGGATCAGGAGAAGCCTCGGAAGAAGAGGATATTCCCAATGGGGAAACCTGAGGGGCTGGCTCTCTACGGTCTAGTACAAGGGGGTGGGTAGAAACCACCGCAGGCACTGAAGAGGGAGGAGCTGACGGAGCCGACCGTGGGGTAGACACGGGGTCTACCACGCTCCGTATGACCTCGAAGGCGCCCCGATCGGCCAAGGCCGAAGGTCCCCGCTCTGAGGCCGATGTCGGAGCCAAACTCACCAGCGCCGACACTCCGAGAGGGAGAACGGGGTCGGACAAGGGTCCGATGCCACTCGCCCCCTCGGAGCCGATGAGGGAAGCCTGGCGCCGAGATCCCTCCAAAGAGGAAATCGGAGCAGATGACGGAGCCGAAAGGGGGGGTATCGGCTCTGACGCACCGACAGCCACGGCTCCAACGAGCCCCGGCTCCGAACTCAAAGGAGTCGGAGGAGGAACAGAAGCAGGGATGGGAATAGCCGCTGACTATTGAGTAGGGCTATGCAGCATTTGGGCCAGTGCCTCGGACTTGAGAAGTCTACTCACCACCCTTTCTAAGTTATGGTCGGACAGCCTGGAGGACCAGGAGGAATGGGACCTATGGCTCCGCTCCGACAGAAGAGGGGATCCCGGGGCCGAGTGGATGGAGCCGATGGAAGGGGACCTCGACCTCTTCTTAGAAGGTGGCTCCGATAAAACTATCGGAGCCGACTGAGTCTTAGCACCCTCGGCTCCAGCTGGAGCCGAGGTAACGGTTTGAGTCTTTGAAACCTCGACTCCAGCCGGGGAAGATGTTGAAGCAGCCTTAATGCTCCCAGCGGACGGCTCTGAAGCTGGAGCCGACGGCGTGGAAGTCTTAGAAGGCTTCCCCGACACAGACTGGGTTGAGGGGCCTTCAGGCTTTAATAAGCCTCGAAGAATAAGTTTATTTTTGCGTTAAAAAAAGAATAGGAAAAAGCGCACCAAGGTAACCGCACTTTATTGAGTCACAAAAAAACACCGACAAGTAATCCAAAAGGTGTAGTCCAAACAGGTATAAACGCTTTACAAACATACAATGCGTTTTCGTCCACTAACCAGTGAGACTTCATCAGACAACTGAATGTAACTTGGCTAACCTTTATATAATGAAATTTAAAAACCGCTGACCATTAAAAGACTTTTGCATTCTGGCTAAGCCAATAGGAGTGATGGGGCTTATTAGAAATTAAAAATCTGCACGAAGTAAATAGTGTTAAAATGTACTTAAAAACCTTTTCACCCAATTCATCGTACTGTTCTGAAATAAATTGATAGTTTAATAATTGGATCACATAGTAAATAGATAAATAAACACAAAACAAAATGAATAAAATAAGACCTACAGTGTATGATTAAAATAAAGTGTATGTGAATTCATTGATATTGTTTTGGTTGGGGACTGTGTTTTGTACTGTAGCACCACCTGCTGTTCATTTTAGGTTGTTGCATGTGTAGTTTATATTTTTCCTGCCCTTAATTTCAATACAGGGGCCAAAGAAATGCATTCATTTAGGCCAGGCTGTTTGGTGGCTTCTAATAAGATTTGCCACCATAGTTCTTTAAATTCAAGCCATTCTTCCCAGGGGCCCCCTCTCAATTCTTTATCCACCTGCTCCAACACAAAAAAGGAGAATTTAAAGTCTTTACAAATTTTGGTGTGTTTGTATAAGGCATTAGTTTCTTTTTTCTTTGAAATTTCATACAGATGTTCGTATATTCTTCTTTTTAATACCCTTTCTGTTTTTCCAACATAGAATGAATTGCAGTTGGAGCATAGAGCCATGTATACTACTCCCTGGGATTCGCAGTTATGTTGTCCTGTACTGTATATATTTATGCCTCTAGCTTCTAGATATATCTCTTTTTTGTTAGAAATATATTGGCACTGTTTGCAATGACCACATTGATAAGTGCCGTTATTGATGTTTCTTGTTCCTGTCTTGTGGTTACTATTGTTGCTTTTGTTGTTTTCTAACAATTTTTTAATGCTGCGTGCATTCTTATAGACTGTTTTTGGAGTCCTTTCTTTTATGTTTGTGATGTCCGAAAAGGTAATGAATTTGTTCCATTCTATTTGGAATATTCTTCTTACCTTGGAATTAAATAAGTTAAATTCTAGAACTAGGGCTGATTGATATTCAGATACTTCTTCTTTGTAATTCTTGTTGGGAGTGAGCTGGTTCTCAGGGGTGTCGACATTAGAGGTGAGGCTAATAGTGTTGGTCTTACAACCCTTAATAGGTCTGAATTTTGTTGATCTGTTTTCCTCAACCTCTTTTCTTATGTCCTTAATAAAATCAGATGGGTATCCTCTTGCACCAAACATGCCTTCCAAAGTATTACATTCAAAAAGAAAGTCTTTGTCTGTGCTGGTCATCCGACTTCCTCTGACAAATTGTCCTTTGACAATGTTCCTTTTGCAGTGTGGAGGGTGTGCGCTGTTGAAGTGTAAAAATGAATTACAAAAAGTGCTTTTCCTAAAAATTAGAAGTTATGTACTCACCATAACGTTCCATCTGAGTAGGTGTATTCATTTGTCTGCAACCTGTGGGTTATGGATCCGATATCGGATCCGAACCGGCATGGTTTTCCAGCTATGGATCCAAGCTCTCAGCTCCTCCCCTCACCCATAATGCCCTGCTCTACCCTCATGACCTCAGATCGAGTTTGCCAAAGCAACAATACCCTAAAAAGGGTAACAAAGAATATGCAGGAAACTGATAGGCCAGGGGGATAGGAGGGCGGGATGGTTGCAGACAAATGAATACACCTACTCAGATGGAACGTTATGGTGAGTACATAACTTCTAAATCTGAAGTAGGATATTCATTTGTCTGCAACCTGTGGGACAGAGTCCCCAGCTACCTGAATCTTGGGCGCCATCATGGAAGGATATTCGAGCACCATGAGCCAAAGGATGCTCTACCCCTAGATGCAAGATCCAACTTATAGTGGGAAATAAACGTATGAGATGAAGCCCACGTGGCTGCTGCACAAATATCATCTAGAGGAATCCTAGCCTTGAAGGCTGCCGAGGTAGATACTGACCGGGTTGAATGGGCATGAACACCCTCCGGTGCGGGCCTTCCTGAAGCTTGATAAGCCAATAAAATGCACTGTGAAATCCAGCGGGACAGAGAAACTTTAGAGATTGGCTTGCCCAAATTGAATTTTGCAAAGGAAATAAACAGCTGGTCGGATTGCCTATGACCAGCTGTCCTGTTCAGATAAAATCTAAGTTGCCTGTGAACATCTAGTGAATGTAGCTTATATTCACCTTTGTTTTCATATTTAGGAAGAAAACAGGGAGGTTAATGGATTGATTGATGTTTGCTTCAGAAGCGATTTTAGGAAGAAAGGACGGGTTGGTCCTGAGGGAGACATGGTCCGGATGAAATACCAAGTAAGGAGGTTTAGCTGATAATGCTTGAAGTTCAGAAACTCTCTTGGCTGATGTAATGGCTACCAAAAAGGCTGTCTTGTAGGACAAGAATTTGAGATCCACCGTAGCCGCTGGCTCGAAGGAGGGCGGTCAAGGCCTGTAGGACCAGAGAAAGGTCCCAAGGAGGAACTGCTTGTTTTATAGGGGCCTGAGAAGAAAAGTACCTTTAAGAAATATTTTACACAATTTGGCTGACATAAGAGGATTAGAGTCATGGCCAATGTGATAGTGAGAAATTGCCGCCAGTTGAACTTTGACTGTGGAACTGCTGGCACCATCGTTAAAGAGAGTGGTTAGAAAGTCAAGCACTAAAGGGAGAGGAACCGTGAAGGGATTCAGGCCTTGCTCCGCCCACAAAGAGAAACGTTTCCATTTGCTTCGTAAACCTTTCTAGTGGATGGTTTATGAGCCGCCACCAAAATTGCCTTTACAGGTGAAGAAATACCGGGAGTCCTTATCAAGAGTGGAACTGGAGCAGCCAAGCGGTCAGCTTCAGGTTGTCCAGGTTCGGAGGAGGAATGCAGGATGGATGGGATATCAGATCCGGAATGGGATCTAGAATCCAAGGAGGATTCACCGAGTGAGACCTTAGGAAGGGGAACCAGATCTGTCGAGGCCAGAATGGAGCAATGAGAATCATTCTGCAACCCACCCGAGAGGCTTTCTGAAAAACTTGGAGCATCAGAGGCAAGGGTGGATAGGCATACAGAAGACCGGGTGGCCAAGCATGCACCAGAGCGTCTCTTGGGGTACCTCCGGAGGAGGTATTAGAGCGAAAAACTGTCGCACTTGGTGTTTGAGGGAGAAGCAAAAGATCGCATGAAGGGGTTCCCCACCGTGCGAATATGCGTCCGCTACTTGACAATTGAGAGACCACTCGTAAGGGGTCAGAATGGTGCGACTGAGCTTGTCCGCTAGGATGTTGGACCGACCGAATGTGCGTTGCTATTAGAAAGCGATTGGTGGAGATTGCCCATTCCCAAACTCTCATGGCCTCTCGACAAAGAGGGTAAGACCTTGTTCCCCTTGTTTGTTGATGTACCAGACAACAGACATGTTGTCCGATTGAATCGCAATTGTTCCCAAGGGAAGAAAGTCCTGAAGTGCTAGCAACGCTAAGAGCACTGCTCTCATCTCTAGAACATTGATATGCAGTAAGGTCTCTGAATCGCTCCACGTGCCTTGGACGGTCCGCCCAAGTGCCCCCACCCGAGGCGGAGGCGTCCGTGGTCACCGTGGGCGAGGGGAGAAGCACAAAAGGGCGGCCTTTGTGGAGATCCGGGAGTGGAGCCACCACAAGAGGGACCGCTTGCAAGCCTTGCTGATCGCTATGGGATGATGCATGGGGAGAGCAAGGTATGACCACTGTACTAAGAGCGCCCACTGTAGAATGCATATTGAGCCTGGCAAGAGGAAGAAGTGCTATAGCCGATGCCATGGACCCTAGAGCCCTCAGGACCAACTCCGCTGGAACAGAACTTGAATGGAGAATGGCCCGCACCTGGAGCTGCAGATTTAGAACTCTGTCCGCAGTGAGGAAGGCTCCGAAACTCCTTGTGTCTAGCCTGGCCCCTATAAAATCTAAGAGCTGTGTGGGCCAGGTTGGACTTTTTTGTATTTATTGTGATGCCCAGAAAGGGAGCAAGATGGAGAAAGGAGTCTCGCGCCAATAGAAGTAGATGCCTTGTTGGGGCGGTAAGAAGCCAGTCGTCCAGGTAGGGAAAGACCTGCATCCCCTGAAGCCTCAGGTGGGCCGCTACCACTGCTAATACTTTGGTGAACACCCTGGGGGCTGTGGTGAGACCAAAGGGAAGGACCCGGAACTGGTAGTGACTGGCTCCCAGCCGGAAGCGGAGAAACCTCCTGGAGCGTCTGTCCATCAGGATGTGGTAGTACGCGTCCTTGAGGTCTATCGAGCACATCCAGTGATTTTCTCCCAGAAGGGGGAGAATAGATTGTAGAGTGACCATTCGAATTTTTCTTTGGGGACTGCCAGATTCAAGAGAGAGAGGTCTAGGATTGGTCTTAGTTCCCCGTCTTTTTGGCACTAAAAGAATCTGGAGTAGAACCCTGATCCGATCTGGTCTGGGGAACGGGCTGGATGGCTCTTTTCTTTAGCAGATGGCCAATTTCTGCCAAAGCGGCCTCCCGTTGACCGGGTGGGACGCCTGGGAGGGACTTCAACTTTGGAAGGTGAAGGAAAGGAATGCGATATCCCTGGATATGATTTGGAGAACCCAGCGGTCCGATGTTATGGACTCCCATGCCGCTAGGTGCCCCGAACGCCCCCGACTGCCTCCAGAGTAGAGCAGTCGGGCAACCCTCAGGGTTGCTGCGCGGGCCGCTCAGAGAAAGGTTCCCTGGACCCAAGTTTCTGGGAGCCCCTCTGTCTCTAGGGCGGCGCCTCCCTGTCCTCCTCTGCCACGGAAGGACTGGTTGTCCGAGCAGGCTGGGACTGCTGCGACTTCGAACCACATCTTCTTCTGACCCTTTTGGTTCCTAGAATAGGGCCTCTGGGGTGCAGAGAAGCGGATTCCGACGGCAGACAGCGTCTTCCGTCCTTTTCGCCTGGGTCAACGCCTCAACGGTCTTGCCAAACAGAGCAGAACCATCAAAGGCGCTCGCAAACGACGCTTTGAAGGGCTCAGAAAAATCGAGGACGGAGACAGGCCTGACGCCCAGTGACCAGTCCTGTCCTCGCAGCTCTAGCGGCGCCTCCGCTGCATGGGAGAGTAGCCGATAGAAGTATTTGTAACTGACCTAAGAGTGGCCATACGGGTGGAGTGCAGAACTCTGTCCTCCTCCGAAATGGACTCAGGGGGATGCAGCGATTCCTTAATAAGATCTCGCTGCATCCGAATAACATGTGCCAAATAGTTCAGCGCCTTACCGAGAAGGTCGCCGAACTGAACATCCGCTTCCCCAAGCGGTCCATCATCCGAGACTCCTTGCTCGGTGGGTGGACTGAGGACTCTCCTGAGCCAGTTCCCTCTTTGTGGCCGCCGTCAACATGGCATCTACCGGAGGCCCCTTACTCCAATGGGTCCGGTCGGATGGCGGACTAAGGATCCTATCCGGTCTTTTGGGAATTGGCTCCACGGTGTCCGGTTCCTTCCACGCCCTGGTGCTAATAAGGTCCACCAGGGGTCGGCAGGGGGACACCCAAGAGGTAGACGGGCCCGCTTCAAATGCCTCCAAGAACACGGACTCGTCAGAGGAAGACTTGGGGCAGACCACCCCTTATACGGAGTATTTCCATGATGTCTCCAAAGGAGACATCCTCGGGGTGACCGTGGGGAGCCTTCCTTCCTCCAAGTCCGTGTCTTCTGTGAGAGACTCGGGGAGTCAATGTGCCTCCTTTTGCACGTATGCTTGCGAGGACCTTCTCTGGGGGCTGTCAGAGGAGTCCTCGCAGCAGCAATTTGCTCCATAGGAGCAACTTGGGGCACAGAAACGGGCTGTCCCAGGGGCCGGATGGTGGAAGCCTGGCCCAGTGCAGAGGGAGCGCGGGACGGAGCCGGAACAAGTGCCGGGGTCCGGAGACCCTCAACAGAGCCCTCTCCACTACATCAAAAGCGAGGGGAGCCGACCTCACCAAAGGATCCGACAATCGCCCCTCGGATCCGAGGAGTGGACCGAGCCGGCCAAGCACTCGGATCCGGCGACAGTACGCCCGACACAGACGGGCGCCGGCGAGCACTGATCCCCGGATCCGGCTCGGATCCAGGCTCCGAGGTCGGGTCCGACGCACTCGAGGGCAGGGTCGGATCCGGTACCAAGTACTATCGGCGCCGACCCACCCCGCCCGGCTGCTCGGCTCCAGCTGCTCCGAACCCGGATAGCGGGTCGGAGAAGGAGCAATAGGCTTAAAAGGTGTTGAGCTCCCCGGAGGGGAGGCAAGAGCACTCCCATCTGCATCTGGGCCTGGATGAACCTTCTCATCATCCAGTCCAGATCAGCATCAGAAAGGCTATGTGTAGATCTTGACGAGGCTACCGAGGTAGGCCTGGAGTGCCTCCTCGATAGCCTCGACGGAGATCGGGTCTCCTCCTCCTCAGGACCCGTGAAAAGCACACAGGGGACCGGAGCCGAAGGAGGAGACCGACCGACAACGGAGCCGGGGAGAAGCTTGGCTGGCGGGCCGAAACAGAGGTCTCGCCCGCCGCTTGTGGTGCTTCTCCTCCGTCCTTTTAGCAGCATCCCTCTCCTCTCCAGAAGCGGGAGGTTGAGTCCCAGGAGCAGGAGGGTGCCACAGGGGAACAACTGTAGCCACAGTAGTCCCGAAGGAGCGGAGGCCGGAGCCGAGTCTGGCGGTAAAAGACCCGCCAAGACAAGCTTGGACCTCCGCTCCCTCAGTGCCCTGGGGTTGAACCCTGCACATATGGAACAGCCAGATGTGAGGTGTTCAACCCCGAGACACTTAACACACCGAGTGTGGCCATCAGCCGGTGAGAGCTTATGGCCACACTCGGAGCATTTGGAAAAGATAGATTTAGGCTGATCAGCCATAATCTACAAGCTACTAAAAGTAACTTAAAAGAAAAAGACACACAGGCCCACACACACACTCTACGCAACAGCGAGGGGAGGGAAAAAAAATTACTTAATTTAACTCAAAATAAAACTATTAAGGAGGGAAACCTAAACTTTCACACAGAATTACACAAAAAACTTAAAACTTTCTGTTTTTTACAGGTAATAAATCACCACTTAGCTGAGAGCAAAGAACCCAAATCCAGTCACCAGTGCGGCAAACGAGATCTGAGGTCATGAGGGTAGAGCAGGGCATTATGGGTGAGGGGAGGAGCTGAGAGCTTGGATCCATAGCTGGAAAACCATGCCGGTTCGGATCCGATATCGGATCCATAACCCACAGGTTGCAGACAAATGAATATCCTACTTCAGATCCTTAGTTTCCAAATCTCTATTGTTGTCATTCTTGTACACTTCAATATCCAGGTATTGCAACCTGTCGACTGATATAGAATGTGTAAACCTCAGAAAATTGGTAGTGTGGTTGATGTATTCGAGGAATTCATTTAATTTCTCATAGCCTCCTGTCCAAAAAATTACAATGTCATCCAGGTAGCGTCTATATAAGGACCAGTATCTTTGATATTCTGAATTCAGGATGAAATGGCATTCCCATCCTGCCAGTACAATATTGGCGTAGGTGGGTGCGCATGCCGCACCCATAGCTACCCCTTTAAGTTGTTGATAGAATTCTCCATTAAATGTAATAAAGTTCTACTTCAGTACTGTGTCTGTAAGTTCTACTATAGCTACCTTCTCTGCATGTGTGAGTGTCTTGTCCAGAAAGACCATTTCTTCAAATATACTCATCCCCTCCTAATGAGGAATGCAGGTGAAGAGGTCAACCACGTCAATAGTGACAAAGATGAGATTCTCCGTCAAAAGGTCCTTGGTGATGTTCCTAAGTAGGTCCCATGAGTCTTTCAAGATGTATTTGTTGTTATTACAAATATGTTTAGTCTTGAGATCCACGTATTTGGCCATGGGAAGTGTTTTGGAATTGTCAGCTGACACAATGGGTCTTAATGGAGGGTCATAGACATTTTTGTGCACCTTGGGTATACCAAAAATAATTGGAATCTTTGGTTTTGGTACATACAGAAATTTGTGCAGCTTGTTGTCTATAGTTCCCTCCATAAGCATGTTGTCCAAGGTCATATCTATTCTTTGATAGGCCACATTCACCTCATTCATGGATACATTTCTGTATTTACTTTCCTCCCTAAGGATGCTGTTCATTTTGCTTTCGTAAATAATGTTATCCATAATGACAGCTCCCCCTCCCTTGTCTGGCTTCATGATTCTGATTTGTATGTTGTTTCTTAAGTCGTTCAAAGTTTCCAGTTCTTTTTCTGTAAGATTATTGTGTTTGTTGTATAATTTGAACTCCTTTCTGATTTCTTTTTCCAGAACTATGTCCAGGTTCTTGATTTGAGGGTGGAGGGGCGGGTTGTAGGTACTCCGCTTGGTTAGGCCTGACTGTAGGTGTTCAGAATTGGGTATCAAAGGGGGGAGTATGGCTTGTAAATTGACCTTTCTGAGAAACAGCTTCGTGTCTATGATGATTTGTACTAAGTCCCCTCGAGTGCTGGGAATGTATTTAAACCCTTTGCTGAGAAGGTCAAAATGTCCTCTGTTAATAGTAATGTTGCTAAAATTGTAAATTGAAAAATTCTTAAAAGAGTAGGTGGTCCCTGTTTGCAAAATCTCATCATCTTTGTCTGTAGATGAAGAGTCAGAATGATCTGGTGTGGGGGTATCAGATGGGGTGGGGGTGTGGGTAGTAGTGTTTAATACCTCCCTCTCGCCCTTCTCCCTCCCCCTCTCCGAAAATTCTGGAAACCCTGTCGGTTTCTGTTTTGATAGTGTGATGAATCTTCGTTCCCTAGAGCTGGAAAATCAGTGTCATAGTTGGCTCCGCTCCGACAGAAGAGGGGATCCCGGGGCCGAGTGGATGGAGCCGATGGAAGGGGACCTCGACCACTTCTTAGAAGGTGGCTCCGATAAAACTATCGGAGCCGACTGAGTCTTAGCACCCTCGGCTCCAGCTGGAGCCGAGGTAACGGTTTGAGTCTTCGAAACCTCGACTCCAGCCGGGGAGGATGTTGAAGCAGCCTTAATGCTCCCAGCGGACGGCTCTGAAGCTGGAGCCGACGGCGTGGAAGTCTTAGAAGGCTTCCCCGACACAGACTGGGTTGAGGGGCCTTCAGGCTTTAATAAGCCTCAAAGAATAAGTTTATTTTTGCGTTCCTGCAGGACTCTCGGGCTGAATGCATGGCAAACAGCACAGGAGTCCTGCAGGTGCAAAGGTCCCAGGCAATAAACACAAGAAGTGTGACCGTCTGTCAGAGACATTTTCTGACAGCACGAATCACACTTCCTGAAGCCTGAGACCTTGGAGTCTTTCGACATCCCAGAAAAAGTGACTGTATACAAAAAAGACACAGACACAACACACAGACACACCCTTTAACCAAAAGGAAAAACCCAATCACACTGATGACAAAGGGAAAAAAGGGGAGTGGGCCAAAGGCCTAGAACTTAAAAAGGGAATAAAAAGGGAATAAAAAATGAGGGAAGACCCGATTTAAACTAAAAGGATACCCTGTACTATAAACTTGACTAAATAAAAAGGATAGGGGTAGATATTTGAATTTTTAACTAGAAAAAACTCACTAACCTGCCAGAGCCAGTAGAAGAAAGCACCTCGCAGCTAAGCGGCAAACGAGATCTGAGTAGTTACCGCCTAGCATTGTGGGATATAGGGGAGCCTCGAGCCGGTGGAATTAGCTCTCGAGCTTTAGTATTGGCCGAGTTGGAGCCGAGGATCGGCTCTGAACCCATCCAGCAAGAATGAAGGCGAGATTGACAACTTAACATTGTATATTAATTCACATTCTCTTATTCTGTCAATGTCTTAGGTTAAAAGTACTAATGATCTAAGTGTCCCTGATTATTTCTGGACTTGTTCCTGATTCATTGAGAACTATGCACATGTTTAACATGTGAATAAAAAGATCTGGAGTAGAGTCCTTAGGTGATTTGGATTATTAGTAAAAGGGGGAAGGCTAAGGTAGTCCAGAAAAGGCTTAGCTGACTAAGTACTGCCAGTCTTTGTCCTATTGATGAGGAGTTGAAACTCTCAAGAGTTACATCAAGTCTTTTAAAGAGCAAAGTAAAACCGAAAGTTATGTTTTTACCATAACAATAGATCTGTGTTGTCTCCTTTCATCCTTTCTCATAAGATGGGTCTTTTAATCTATTTTCAGATCCAACTTCAGCCACTCTAGACTTTGGATCCAAAGCACAGGCTCTTTGCCTACCCACAGTATCCTCCTGTCCCCAATATAACCTTATATTGAGTTTGCCAGTAAACCCATAATGGACTGGATCCTATCTATAATGACCAGACACCTTAAATGCAAAACTCTGCTTATGTTCTGCTCTGAAGCAAAAACAGCATATAAATACAGGAGTCAGGCCATACCATCATACCAGAAACCATGAAAAGTTAACTTTCAAAATAATGGAATGAGGAAGAAGGGCAGGAAGTTGAGGAATGACAGAAGCAGACAACACATATAAAGAAGTTATGTCTTACCAAAACGTTCCATCTGCATTGTTGATCCTCGTTCAGTCATTACGCCTGGGTATTGGTTCAGAGCTCGGAACCGAGCCAGCCATTTTCCAAGCTCACGTCAGCTTCAAACTCTCGAACTAAACTCTTACCCACAATCCCCCTCTCCCTGTTACCTCAGATTGAGTTTGCAAGTCAAAGAAGGTAGAGGCTACCTCTGGTCAAATAACCTAAGAGAACCGGATGGTGAAATCCACTAGAAACCACAACAGGGGGAAGGAGGGAGAGTCATAATAACTGAACGAGGATCAACAATACAGAAGGAACGTTATGGTAAGACATAACGTCTTTATCTGATATTGTTAATCCTCGTTCATTCCTTACGCATGGGACAGAGTCCCCAGCTACCTCTATTCCTGGGAGGCTCTCATGGAAGGACATTCCTGAGCACCATAGAACCGAAAGATGCTCTTCCCCTGGCGGCCAAATCCAATTTGTAATGATTGATGAAGGTATGAGGCATAGCCCAAGTTGCAGCTGCACAGATGTCATGTAAAGAAGCTCTGGCATTGAAGGCAGCAGAAGTTGCCACCGACCTTGTTGAATGAGCTTTCATGGTAGTAGGCAACGAGATATTACGTTGTGTGTAAATAAAGGTCACACAGTCCTTCAACCATCTAGCTAATGTGACCTTAGCAACAGCAGATCCTAATCTAGTTCCAGGAAAGGCCAAAAATAACTGGTCAGATTTACAAAAGGGTCTAGTCCTGTTTAAGTAAAAACAGATTTGCCTGTGTATATCTACGATATGTAGGCAATACTCTCCTCTGTTTGAATGATTGGGAAAGAAAACTGGCAATTCAATGGCTTGATTAATGGACATTTCAGAGATCACTTTAGGCAGAAATTATGGATTAGTTCTCAGAGACACTATATCTCTATGAAAAATCAAGTATGGACTCTTGCTACATAAAGCTTGAAGTTCAGAAATACGTCTGGCAGAAGTAATAGCGACCAAAAACAAAGTTTTCTATGGCAAATACTTGAGGTTGCAAGAAGAGGCTGGTTCAAAAGGTGACATTGTCAAAGCTTGTAGAACTAATGCTAAATTCCATGGTTGAATAGGTTCTCTAAAAGGTGGCTTCAGATGATTCACACCTTTTATGAAGGTCTTGCACAATTTATGGGACATAAGAGAGGAATCTTGGACACCCTCGTGAAAATTAGAAATTGCAGCCAGATGAACTCTAATGGTAGAGGCCGATAGACCCAATTGAAACAGGTCGGCCAGATAGTCTAGAATTATCGACACTGGTGCTGAAAAGGGGTCTACTTGTTTATCTTTCAGCCAACAGTTAAATCTTTTCCACTTGCTCAGATAAGTAATTCTAATGGAAGACTTATGCGAAGCAATGAGAATATCACGTACTGGTAAAGAAAGATCATTTTGCCTGGCAATCAAGGGAAATGGAGTAGCCAAGCCATTAGCTTCAGGCTGTTCAGGTTGGGATGAATCAGGTTCTGTGGATGTGAGATCAACTCCGGGGGTTGGATGGAGAATCCATGGTCGACCTAGTAGGTGAGGCCAAAGGAAAGGGAACCAAATCTGTCGAGGCCAATATGGTGCTATGAGGATCACCTTGCTCTTCAATCGACGAGCTTTCTTCAGAAACTGGGGAATGAGGGGAAAGGATGGAAATGCGTAAAGAAGACCCGAGGGCCAATCGTGGACTAGAGCATCCCTGGGTGACTGTCCCGGAGGGGGAATCAGGGCGAAGTAGTTGCTGTATTTGTAGTTGGCCAGGGATGCAAAGAGGTTGCAGCAAGGACAGCCCCAGCGGTGGAAGATCTCCGCCGCTATCAAGGGATTCAGGGACCACTCGTGAGGTTGAAGAATGCACCTGCTGAGTCTGTCTACTATCACGTTGGAACTCCCGGGAATGTACGTTGCTAGAAGAAAATGGTTGGTAGCCATCGCCCATTGCCATATCCTCATGGCCTCTCGACAAAGGGGGTAAGATTTGGTTCCACCTTGCTTGTTGATGTACCAGACCACTGCCATATTGTCTGATTGAATCGCAATTGTCCCAGACAGCAGCAGGGGATGGAATGCTTGCAACGCCAGAAGCACCGCCCTCAGCTCTAGAACATTTATATGCAGATGGGCCTCCAGTTGGGACCAAGTGCCTTGGACTGTCTGTCCCTGACATAGTCCCCCCCACCCCATCAGGGAGGCGTCCATGGTCACTGTGGCCTTGGGTTGCTGGGGGGAGAAGGGGCGAGACCATTGTGAGAGACTGTGTATCATCCACCAATTTAAATCCTGTTTGCAGCTGTGGGTTACTCGAATCATGGTTGAAAGAGGATGCTGAAAAGGATACCATTGGGTGAGCAGTAGCCATTGTAGAAGCCTCATGTGAAACCTGGCCAGGGGAACAATGGTGATGGAGGCTGCCATGAAACCCAACAGCTGTAGTACCGAGTGAGCCATGGATTTTTCCTTTGAATGGATTGGGATTAGTTGCTGCTTTATCCTTAGAATTCTGTGCTCTGGGATGGCAGCTCTGCAGTTTTTTGTGTCCAAGATAACCCCTATGAATTCTGTCGACTGAGATGGGGGGAGATTGGATTTCTGCCAGTTTATGGTTATGCCTAGCCTTTGAGCAGCGAGGAGAGAGTATGCCAAGGCTTTTTCCAGTATATGTCTGGTGGGGGCGGAAATGAGCCAGTAGTCTAGGTATGGAAACATCTGGAATCCTTGAAGTCGCACGTGAGCTGTGACAACTGCCATGCACTTTGTGAACACTCTGGGGGCTGTAGAGAGTCCGAAGGGCAGTACTCTTAAACAGTAGTGACCGGCTCCGGCACAGAAGCGCAGAAATCTTCTTGATGGCCTGTCCACCTTTATGTGGTAGTACGCATCTTGAAGATCTATAGAGCACATTCAATCGTCTTTTTCCAAAAGCAGGAGGATAGACTGTACTGTGACCATCCGAAATTTTTGTACTCTCACAAACTTGTTCAGTACACTGAGATCCAAAATTGGTCTCCAGTCCCCGGTTTTCTTTGGCACCAAAAATAGTCTTGAGTAGAATCCGGATCCTACCTGGTCTGGAGGGACTATCTGGATGACTCTCTTTCTTAACAACTTTTCTATCTCTAGTGCTGCTTCTTCCCTTTGACTGGGTGGAATGTCAGGAAGATGTTTTGAAGGGACGGGACAAAGATCGAAGGGGATATGATAACCTCTGGTTATAATCCTTTGTACCCAGGAATCGGTGGTGATGGTTAGCCAGGCAGAAGGGTACAAGGAGAAACGTTCCCGAACCACCTCCAGAGGAAAGGAGTTGGGCCACTCTTCAGGAGCACTGGTAGGATTGACCAGGGAAAGAATCCCTAGAACCCTGGTTACATGGACTCCCTCTGCCCCGAAAGGAGCGTCTTCCCTATGAGTTTCCTCATCTGCCTCTGGGGGAGAACTCGGCCTGTGTGTCACGGAAAGGACCCTGAGATTTCTTGAACCATATCTTCCCACTCTTTTGGTTTCGGGAGAAAGCACGTTGAGGGGAAGAATAACAGACACCTACGGCAGAAAGGGTCTTACCATCCTGTTCACATCTGGCCAGTGTGCTTTTAACTTTGGGCCCAAACAACGATGAGGCCTCAATGGGGGCATTAAGAAAGGAAGACTTAAAGGGTTCCGCGAAGTTGCACAAGCGCATCCAGGCGTGTCGTCTCAAGACCGCAGCTGAACCCGCTGCTCTAGCTGCTCCTTCTGATGCGTGAGATATCAGTCGCATAGAGGAGTTAGATATAGATTCAGTGGTGGCCTGCTTAGAGGCCACTTTGTCACAGACCTCATCAGACATGGCACCAGCCAAGGTTTCAGAGAGCTCAGAAACCAGATCCCTTTGAAGCCTGGTAAAATGTGCCATATAATTCAGGGACCTGATAGCAAAGGTCGTCGAAGCAAAGGTGCGCTTCCCTATCCTGTCCAGGGCCTGGGACTCTCTGTTAAGCAGGTGGACAGTCTGACTTTCTTCTTCTGCCAGATCCTTTTTTGTTGCGGCTGCCACCACCAAAGTATCCACAGGAAGACCTTTGGACCAATGGGGATCCGAAGCAGGAGGGGACAAGATCTTATCTGGCCTCCGGAGAATAGCTTAGACAGTATCAGGAGCCTTCCAAGCATACTGCACGATGAGCCGGACAAGTTCATTAGCAGGTGGAGTAAGCCAGGAGGTAGTGGGCCAGGCATGAAAGGCCTGCAGGAACACAGATTCCTCAGAGGTCGGATTAGATGACTGCCAGTCACCTCTCTGTTTCAGGATTTCGAGGATATCACCAAAGGATACCTCAGAGGGTGACCGAGGGGATCCTTCCCCCTCATCGAAATCTGTGTCTTCAGTGAGTGACTCCTCTATGGAGTCCATGTGATTCCTCTTATAAGAACTTTTCCGGTGGACCTCCTCAGCGGGAGAAGCTGGAGAAGACAACGGAAAGAGGGATTCCTAATGGAATATGTCCTGCTGCCCTTGTACCAGGTGTCAGCTAGATGCGACTTGTGAAACCAGTGTACCAGAGGAGGGCGGAGGTATAGACAGTCCGGTATCACCAGCAGCAGCGAAAGCCTTCTCCATCAGTTGGAAGACTAGTCCACCCAAAGAGGAATGTATGTCTAGGACAGGCCCTCCCCTAAGTGGCTCAGCCTGCCGACCCGGAGTCCCTGGATGGCTGTGGAGCAGCAAGCTATGAGTGTCACAATTGACATCCTGCGTCGTACAAAACTTTCCTGCCAAGAAGGCAACTGCAGTTCCTTAGTGAGATCCATAAAGGTAACCGCAGAAGGGGAAGACTGTGCTATATCCATGGACTTCAAACGCAATGAAGGAGGAGAATAGGAAGGGGTCTTTGGAGATGGGTGATCACCTCCCAAGGAAGGATAGTTCCTGAGTGGTGAGATACCTCTGGCCAAGAGTACCTGGTCCACAAGACGCAACACATCATGTTCGGAAAGGCTTCTAGTGGACCTCACGGAGACTGAGGGAGAAACAGGCCTGTCCACAGAAGAGGCAGACTCGGTGCCTATCTCATCTGACTGCACCGAGGACAACGGTGCAGAGAAGGACTGGACTACTGTTGTCTGCACCGAAAAAGTCATCGGTGCCGGGGTCATTGTCTGCACCGATACAGGGATCAGTTCCAAAGTGGTTGTCACTGCCGAAGCTGAAACCGACACAGGGATCGGTGCTGAAGTGGTTGTCGTGCCGAAGCTGGAACTGACAAAACTGCAGTCAACAATAAATGCGTTGGTTCCGAGAAAGATCTCGCAGCCGACACAGTCAAGGTCTGCACCGACTGAACAGTCGGTGCCGATACAGTGGTAATGGTCTGAACCGAGGAGCCCCTCGGGGCCAATATATAGAAGGATGCAGGAGAAGACGGAGCCAAAATCACTAATGCAGCCGAAGGCCTCGGTGCAGAAGGTCTAGGCACCGAAAGCACTGGGGCTGACTGACAGAGCTCTGGAGCCGAAACTTTAGCCTTTTTAGGTTTTGGTTGGCGGGAGTCCCCAGCCGGGGACGAAGGCAAAGATTTAGCCTTAGTAGGAACATCCATTTTCTTATGGGCTCTAGGAGGGGTTGAGATCTCCGACCCAGAAATAGCCTCTGATAAGGGAGATTTTAGAAGTCCCTTCAGTATCAGCTTGCTTTTCCTTTCCAACATTGTTCTATTAGAAAGGTTCTCACAAATAGTACAGGGTGGTTCAACAGATAAATGCAAAGCTCCCAAACAATAAACACACAAAAAGAGTGTGCATCAGAAGTAGGCAGTTTGTGTCCACAATCAGAACACCACTTAAACCCCAGACTACCTTTTTTATCTGCCATGACAGCAAATTACTTAATAGAAAAGCACCAACAATGGCACAAAACAGTACCCGAAGGTATGAGAGATAAAAGGGAAAAAGATTACCAACGATGGTAAAGAGAGAATACCTCGCAGTAAAAGTAGTATGGAAAAAGCACAAAAACCTGAAAAAATTATAAACGCTAGATGCGATAGGGTAAGAGACAATAAAATATGAACTTTTCTGACAGAAAAGTAATTTGTAACCAATTAAACAACAATTGACTGTACTTAGCTCAAGAGAAGTAGCTTGACATGACCAGATGGCAATGCGGCAAACAAAATCTGAGGTAACAGGGAGAGGGGGATTGTGGATAAGAGTTTAGCTTAAGAGTTTGAAGCTGACGCGAGCTTGGAAAATGGCTAGCTCGGTTCCGAGCTCGGAACTGATACCCATGCGTAAGGAATGAATGAGGATTAACAACATCAGATCTATTGTTATGCTAAGTACATAACTTTCATATCTGATGTTGTTTCTTCCATTTATTCCTCAACAGATGGGATAGAGTCCCCAGTTAATGAACCCTTGAGGTGGTCTCATGGAAGGATAATCCGGAGGACAGTTGAACCAAAAGCAGCCCTATTTTTGGAGAGCAAATTCAATGTATAATGAGAAATGAATGTATGAACACTTGACTAGTGGCATTAGTACAAATAACAACAGAGGCTGTTGAGAAGAATGTAGTAGAAGAAGAAACAGATCTGGTCGAATGAGCTTTAATGGGTTAGGGCAAGGTGAGGTCCTTTTTCTTGTATACATATGAGATACAGTCAACCACCTAGATAAAAAGACCCCCGTGTCCCAGTTTATCTTTTGCGAAAGAGACAAACAGTTGATCAGACTTTCTAATAACTCTAGTACAGTGGAGACAGAAATTGAGCTGATAATGCATTTCCAGTAGGTGTAGCATGTACTCCCCTTTGTTGGTAAAATTCATGAAGAAAACCAGGAGATTGTTGGATTGCTTTAGTGAAGTCTTAGTAGCTACTTTAGGAATGAAATAAGAAGTTATGTAATCAGGCAGTACATTCAAAATAAAAAGGTAAATTCAAGCAGTGCATCCAGAATAAAGATTTTAATGTCCCAATGTTAAAACACAATCCAACACGACTGAATCACGCACACACAAGACAAAAGATACTTCCAAATATCGATTTGTTGAGTGCTTTCGTCTCCCCAACCAGAGACTTCATCAGAATGATGAAGTCTCCGGTTGGGGAGACGAAAGCGCTTAACAAATCGATATTTGGAAGTATCTTATGTCTTGTGTGTACGTGATTCAGTCGTGTTGGATTGTGTTTTAACCTTGGGACATTAAAATCTTTATTCTGGACGCACTGCTTGAATTTACCTTTTTATTTTGAATGTACTGCCTGAATTTTGGACAGCCTTTTATTGCACCAGATTCTGTTTTTCATTGAGTGAGTACTGAATCCTTTACGTGGTTACAAGTTATGTAATCACCATAACGTTCCATGTGCTGTTCATCTCACCTTCATTCTTTACTTATGGGTTCGGAGCTGATCCATCGGCTCCGATATGGCCGTTTGCAAAGCTCGAGGTTTACCAGTAGGTTGAAGCCAAGCCCTTTATCCCATGATGCACTGAGAATTACTTCAGATCTTGTTTGCTGTATATGCTATAAACATATAACTGAGCTATCCTTCCAAGGAGAGGAAGAAGAATTGAGCAACCAGGACGAGACCAACCTCTAGGTTAACTAACAGCTAGGAGAGGGAAGGAGGGAGGGATGTAAGAATGAAGATGACATGAACAACTCACATGGAACGTTATGGTGAGTACATAACTTCTTAATGTGAAGTTGTTCTATCTTGCTGTTCATTCCTCACTGATGGGTAGCATCCCTAGCATCATCAATCTCGGGTGGCTCACGGGAGTACATTTTTAGAACTGTAGACCCAAATGAAGCCCTGTCCCTGGAGGCCTTATCAACTTTGTAATGAGTGATAAAAGTATGAGGTTTAGACCAAGTGGCTGCAGCACAAATGTTATCAAGGGGCAATTTGGCTTGGAACGCAGAAGATGTAGAAACTGCTTTGGTTGAGTGAGCTTTAATCTTGTGTTGTAAAGGCATATTAGCAGCTGAATAAACAAAGGTGATACAATCAAATAGCCAATTAGAAAGAGTTGTTTTAGCCACTGATCTACCTTTTCTGGCTTCAGAGAATGACACGAAGAGCTGGTCTAATTTCCTGATATCTTTTGTTCTATCCAAATAAAATCTGAGCTGTCTGTGAACATCAAGTTTGTGCAGCATATACTCCAATTTATTGGAATGGTTAGGGAAGAAAACTGGTAACTCAATGACTTGGTTGATATTAGATTCTGAACAAACTTTGGGCAAAAAGGAGGGGTTTATCCTAAGAGATACTCTTATCAGCATGGAAAATCAAATAAGGGGGGCTGACAGATAAAGCTTGAAGTTCTGACACTCTGCGGGCAGAAGTAATAGCTACCAGAAATATGGTTTTCCACGACAAATATTTGAGATCACAAGATGATGCTGGTTCAAACGGGGGGGGGGGGGGGGGGGAGGAATTATACGAGACAGCATAAAGTTTAGATTCCAAGGAGAATAAGGAGTTTTCACTGGAGGCCTCATATGAAACGTTCCTTTGAGAAAAGCCTTGGATAACTTGTGGGACATTATGTTTAGCCCATCAGCTCCAAGATGAAAGCTAGATATAGCAGCCAACTGAACCCGAACTGTTGCGGCTGCCGCTCCTTTATTAAAGATCATAGTCAAGAATTCTAGTATGGATGTCAAGGGGGCTTGGTTCTGTTTAGAAGCCCATATGGAAAATCTCTTCCACTTACTACGATATAATCTTCTACCAGATGGCTTATGGGAAGACGAAAGCATCTATTTTGTCTCACTGGAAAAGTTATGAAGCATAAGAATGATGGCACTTTCCAGAGATTTTGCTTTCTGTAGAAATCTGGGTATCTATCAATGGGATGGGAGGAAATGCATAGAGGAAACCTAGGGGCCAATCTTGTATGAGTGGGTCTCTCGGGGCTTCTCTCGGAAGAGGAATCAGGGCAAAGTAGCTTCTGCATTTTGTGTTGATGTGGTTGGCAAAAAGGTCGCAGCAAGGCTGGCCCCATTTGTGGAAAATCCTGTCCGCAATCTCTTTGTTGAGGAACCACTCGTGCGGCAACAAGATTGCCCTGCTCAGTTTGTCTACTATTACGTTGGATCTCTCCGGGATGTGCGTTGCCAACAGAAAGCGCTGGGAGGAAACAGTCCACTGCCAAACTCTGAGGGCTTCTCGGCAAAGGGGGTAAGACTTGGTTCCCCCTTGCTTGTTAAAGTACCAGACTACTGACATATTGTCTGTCTGAACTGCAATCGTTCCTAGAGGAAGAAAGTCCTGGAAGTACTGCAACGCCAGAAGTACTGATCTCATCTCCAGAACATTGATATGCAAATTTGACTCTTGACCCATCCATGTGCCTTGGGCAGTCTTTCCCTGAAAATTCCCCCCCCCCACCCTATCAGGGAAGCGACCGTGGTCACAGTGGCTATTGGAGGGGGTAGTACGAAGGGGCATCCTATGGTTACACGAAGAGACGTCAACCACCAGTGGAGATCTCTCTTGCAAGAGTTTGTAATTAAAATCGTGTGATTCACTGGAAGTTCCTGATAAGACCATTGAGTGAACAACAGCAACTGAAGAATCTGCATATGCATCCTTGCTAATGGTATGGCCAGAATCGCTGCAGCCATCAAACCCAATACTTTTAGAACTTCTGCGGCTGGTGCTCTGTCTTTCGATACCAATGTGCTGATATGCTGGTGAAGAAGAAAGACTCTCTTGATTGGTAGTCTTAGAGTGGTGGTTGAAGTGTCTAACTCTGCCCCTATAAAAACGATATGCTGTGATGGTGACAAGGCAGACTTTTCTGAGTTGACTGTAATGCCTAAGTGATTGCAGAGTGCCATAGTGCATTCGCTTGCCTGAATCAGTTGATGCCTGGTGGTGGCGGTAATGAGCCAATCGTCTCGGTACGGAAACACCTGGAATCCTAGATGCCTCAGATGAGCCGTGACCACTGCCATGCATTTGGTGAACACTCTGGGGGCTGTAGTGAGACCAAAGGGCAGGGCTCGAAATTGATAATGATTGGCTCCCAGACGGAAACGCAGGTGATCTCTGGATGGCCTGGCCATTTTTATGTGGTAGTACACATCCTTGAGATCTATCAAGCACATCCAA
Source organism: Protopterus annectens (assembly GCF_019279795.1). Lineage (NCBI taxonomy): Eukaryota > Metazoa > Chordata > Ceratodontiformes > Protopteridae > Protopterus > Protopterus annectens. The sequence continues at coordinate 124,462,625 of NC_056733.1, read as the reverse complement.
TTGTCTTTCCCTAAAAAGGGAAGTATAGACTGTAGTGTGACCATCCGGAACTTCTCTTTCTTCACAAACTGGTTGAGTCTGCTGAGGTCCAAAATGGGTCTCCAGACCCTGTTTTCTTTGGAACCAAAAAGAACCTTGAGTAAGTTCCAAATCCTGTTTGGTCTGCTGGGACTGGCTGGATGACTCTTTTTTTCTAGCAACTTGTGGACCTCTATAGTTGCTTGTTCCCCGTAACTGGGTGGAACGTCCGGGATTCTCCTTGTTGGCAGTGGGGTGTGGAGAAAGGTATGAAATACCCTCTGGAAATGATACTTTGTACCTAGCTGTCTTTTGTTATATCTTGCCAGGCGTCTGTTTACAAAGATAAGCGACCCCCGACTGCCTCCAGAGCAGGACAATCGGGCCTCCTTTCAGGAGTGCTGGTAGGGCTGACCAAAGAAGTGATCTCTGTCACCCTAATTTTACAGACCCCCTCTGCCGCGAGGGTGGCATCTTTCGTTATTACCCCCTCCTCTGTCCCTAGAGGGGGGTTCACCACGTGTGTCCTGAAAGGCTCCTTGGGCTTTCCGGAACCACATTTTCCTCCCCTGTGGCCTTTGGGGTAAGGCCGAGTAGAGGTGGAAAAACAGACTCCGACGGCAGACAGAATCTTTCCCTTCTGTTCACACCTGGTCAAAGTTTCCTTCACTTTTGGCCCAAAAAGGGATGAGCCATCAAAAGGGGTGTTCACGAATGAAGACTTTAAGGGCTCCGCGAAGGAACACAAGTGCATCCACGAATGTCTTCTGAGAGCAATTCCTGCACCCGCTGCCCTACTCGTTCCATCAGCTGCATATGATATGAGACGCATGGATGAGTTCATGATAGAATTTAGGGTAGCAAGCTGGGTGGCAACTTTGTCAGAGGCCCCTGCAGCTACAGTACCCTGAAGAGTATCTCCCAACTCCATAAGGAGATCTCTTTGCAACCTAGTGAAATGGGTCAAATAGTTCAGTGAACGGAGAGTAAAAGTCACTGAACTAAACATGCATTTCCCATATCTATCCATGATCTTAGACTCTCTATTAGGAGGATGAACAGACAAGGAAGTCTCAGACATTTCCTTTTTGGTGGCCGCCGCCACCACCATGGCATCAACAGGGACTCCTTTGGACAAAAAAGTTTTATCTGTTGGAGTGGAAATAAACGTATTATGCCTCCGAGGATCAGGCTCCATGGACTCCGGTGACTCCCATGCCCACCAAGAGACCAGCTGCATGAGCTCATCAAAGGGCAGAGAACCCAAGAGGTGGAGGGATGAGATCCGAAAGCCTTCAGGAGAACTGACTCGTCCTCAGTAGGGCTTTTGGACTGCCAATCACCCCTCTGCATAAGGATCTCGAGTATCTCCGCAAAGGAGATATCCTCAGAGGGGGACCGTGGGGACCCTTCTGACTCATCCAAGTCAGTATCAGATGTTAAAGACTCCTGTGGCGAGTCTAAATGTCTCCTCTTGCACAATCTCTTCCTGGGGACCTCCTCAGTGGGAGCCTCTGGGGAGGTCTCGGAAGAACAGGGGGCACCCTGTGGGGCTACCTAAGGCTTTGGGTCTCTACGCCTAGCCTGGACAGACTCCTGTGGGGTGTCCAAGTGTCTCCTCTTGCACAATCTCTTCCTGGGGAAACTCCTCAGTGGGAGCCTCTAGGGAGGTCTCGGAAGAACAGGGGGCACCCTGTGGGGTTACCTGAGGCTCTGGGTCTCTACGCCTAGCCTGTACGATGGAAGCAGAAGTGGACACAGGTGCTTTGGAGGATGAGGAAGCAAGACCTGGAGTCGAGGATGTCTTGGGAGACAAGGCTCTCCTCTAGGCTTCGAAGGCATCACGGCTCCGATGAGAAGGAGTCGACGGACCCGAAGAAACCACCAACCCCTCCCACACCGAGGCCTTGGGATCCGAGCCGGAGGTAGGAGCTGAGGTCATCTGAGCCGAAGCCCCAAGAGGAAGAGTCGG